>NW_017731584.1:2049882-2111409 GCF_001890085.2 Hipposideros armiger
AGTGACTCTAGTACTTCCAAAATTGAACTGGTGCCATCTGTTGCAAACATGCATCATGACTTTTCCAACAACCCAATATCTGGAACGCCTGGCTTGGCTGACTCCTCTTATTCTAGTTTTAAGCTCTTTTAGATTCTTCTGAATATAAGTAGACACATTTTTATGCATAATAGGTATTTGTCAAATGACATTGAATAAAATTAGAAATTATATCTGCTACCAGCTTAAACCCTTGGACTTTCAAGAAACAGATCATTGTAGCTCAGCAATGTTTTAGCTACTAAATAGAAACATCCAGCCTGGACACAGTTGCTGTCTTTTTATTATTTCTCATTTTGGTGCTTTTTTTATGCTGTTGGCTATCTTATTAGTACCTCCTGTTGGGGAATATTTTTCTTTAGCATAGTATCTTAATAACCATCGAGGTGGGTTACTCAGGGTTTCCTAGTGCTCAGCATGCCCAGGAATTGTAATGTGGTAAATATCATGTGGGTAAAGTGACTGCATTAAAAAAAAAATCCATCATGGACTGAATTTTTTGTCTATTATTTAGGCACACTGATAACATACAGATACAATCTCCCTTGGAAATATGATTTCTGATAGACAGAAAAATCTTTTCTTATGTGTAATAATTTAGAATAAGAAAATATAAAACCCTTTAAAGAAATCCATATCTAAATTTGAAAGGCAGAGTTTTGTAATTTCAAGCCCATTAGCCCGTGTTTAGCAGTGCCTTGTTTGATTAAGCTCATTAGCCTGGGTATATGGGTGAAAATTATTGTAACGGAATTAATATTGTATAAAACAATTATTGTTTTTATCAGCTTCTCTTTATAATGTGTTCTCCTAAGTGACTATTTTACTATTAAAGAAACAAATCCAAACACAGTTTTCATATTCTTATGCAGTGTACAGCATGACAAGTTATATATTTTTGTTGTACTTCAAGATATTTTTTATTCTGTATTTCCAATATGGTTTTTACTTATACAACCATTATTTAAACAGTGTATAGTTATATTTATTTTTTCACCCTCCTCTCATTCCTCCAAAGCTTTGAAGCAGCTTATGCTAATATTATACATACAATGCTAGGTGACACGTACTTCATCACTGGGCCAGGTCATCAAGAATATGCCAAGTTAATTCAATGCTGATAAAGTTTGGAAAGATAGTAAATGCCTTTTATATTTAGGAGTTTCTGCCATTCATAATTCTGAGCTTTTAGGTCGCTATGCCATTTCTTTCCCCCACTGAGATAAGAAATCATAGTGGCAGGTAAAAGTTGACAAGTGGTCAATTATAGTCAATTCCTGATTATACTTGGGGGAGACATTGCTAATTACCTTCTGAAAATCTTGCTTTCAAGTTCTATTGACACTTTAATAGAATTGGCTGTAAAGTCATTGGTGGTTATTATTCAATACCTTTTGTCTAATTTCTCTTTCCCATGCAGCCTATCACCCAGCAGGACATATTTCATCCCAAAACACTTAGTTACTTCTCCCAAATCAGTGAAGGTTAAAAACAAAACAAAACCAACAGAAAAAAACAAATATGGCATATTTCCAGCCTTTCCCCCAATTCATGATTTGTTTTTACCTGTTTGACCTGAGGTTACTCGCAGAACAAAAAGGAAACTGCAGCTGTTTTGAGGGTACAGCATTGTCATAAGACAATGATTTGAGAAAAAGAGGTACTGTGCCTACACCTGTGCTGCAAAACCTTGATGTATGTGAGAGTGCTTCTGTGTATGTGTGTGCATGTAAGAATATACATCAGAAAACAACAGACATATCTTATTTGTGTCTGTATATGTGTGTGCATTATATGTCAGTTTGCATGCATATGTAAAAATAAATAAAATACAAATAAATAGTCAATTAAATGCAATTCATGCCATCTACGTACAAGTGATGAAGACCTAGGTCCTCCTATATTCTCGCCCACTATAATATGCTTGTGTCTTTATCTAGAGCAGATAAAACCCAATGGATAAATGTAAATCTTGATTCTCTAGTACCAGCATATTTTTCTTCACAGGAATGTCTTTTTTTTTTTTCCCTTGCAGCTGTGAAGCTTTTCTGGATAAATGTCAAGGACAATTTCATGACTAAAAGGTAAGCTTTTTATTTTTAAATGAAGATTTGCACCCCGAGCCCCACCCACGACAAAAGCAAACTGTTTTGTGTTTCTCTTCTGTGCAATAGTGCTCATAGTGAATTTCCTAGGAAAGAGGGAATTTCCCCCTTTCTTCATCAAGGCTTTTACTTGCAGAATTCATTGTGGGTTTGGATGCCATTATTGCTGCTGACCTCTTCCCCTTGTTTTTAGAAGCACCATGTGACTCTCCCCACTCCCGCCCGAAAGCAATGCTTTAAGTGTGTTTCTACTTCACCTGCAAGAAGATCTAATGTATTTCATCATTAGACTCCTGTGGAAATATACAATAAAAGTAGGGGATTTGGTTAGCACCGGAGGCAAAGTACTACTAACTCATCCCAAAAGATTGCTTTTTGATTAAGGGGCTCTTGCTGTAAGGTGCTGAGCCTTTCTTGCAGCTGATATGAACTGCTATTCTTGGCTATGTAACCTAAGTTGAACATCTAATTTTTTTTTTAAAGAAACAGCAATTATATTAAGGAGTCCTCATGTGAGGTGTAATTCCTTGAACATTTCAAATAGAATTCAATAAGCAGATGCAACATCATGTCATAGAGTTAGGCAGAAATTCATAGGGCAGAGAGAGTGGTGGGGAAAAAATAGGGGTGATGCTGCCCAAAATGACGGGGACTTTTCAAAGTCAATTCATACTAAAAATCTTCCCTGCTTTAAGAAATTGAAAGGTAGTCAAATGAATAGCTGAGCTTAGAAAACAGATAACTTTTTCTTTTCTTTCAGATACCCTGAAGAGTTAAAATAGCTTGCCCTTAGCTTTTTCTTTTTTTTTTTCCTTTTTTGAGGGAGAAGAAAGTAAAAGAGAGAAGGGGTAAGCCTAGGGCAGCTATGTAATTTATTGTCTAAACTGGGACACTTTTGGAGTTAAAGGTATTCTATTAATAATTATACCAGAGAAAAGGCATAAATCGGGACTCTTTGGCAGGCAAGCAGAGATATTTGGTGACCCCTTGGAAGTACAATTAATAGGGTTTTATGTCCCTGGTCTGGGAAGTACAATTAATAGGGTTTTATGTCCCTGGTCTGGGAAGTACAATTAATAGGGCTTTATGTCCCTGGTCTTGTAGCCTTGCTGTGACCATGAGCTTACAGTAGAAACATCATTCTATTGATGGCTTTTTTTTTTTTCCAAGATTTCTGATCATAAACTGTCTGTGGTCTAGGCGGTCTCAATTGCACTTTGTGGTAGGACAGGTTTCCTGTTCTTGGCATTCTGTTATTAGATTATCAAGCATTTTATTATTTCTTTTGTATTTGGGCTTTTTATATTTGGTAGAATTGGAATGTGAGAAAAGAAAAATATATATTTAATAGGACAGCTAAAAAAAAGAACATCAAAGCCCACTATTTGAACTATCTTTAATTGTTAGCTTGCTTTTGTTCCTCAGAGTCCATCTATCTATGAATCCTGCCTGTTTTCTTTATATAATTGTATTGTTTTCTCGTTTTCACTGTGAAAGGAAGAAGGCAGAAGGAAATTTGTTGTGACTGTTTTATAAAAATCCTAGTGGTTTTTCTGTCACAGTGATTTTTCCAGAATGCCATGTATGATCAGTGCATACTCTCAGCCTAACATGATAGCTTTGATGCTTCTCAAAGTTTGAAACTGAAGAGATCAATTTTAAGCAAGAGCAATTATGTACTAACATTCAGAAAATGTACTTTTTGATTCCATTAATCTGTTCCAAGAGCTGTTAGGTGACATCTTTCTGTTGCATTTGTTAAAAATAAGATTGCCATATAAATTACAAGGCAGTTCACTTGAGAAAAGGGAACTAGAAATCAAGCAAAATTGTTAATTTAAAATATTGTATAGTCAGATTTCTTGCAGGCACTTTAGACATACTGTGTTTGTCAGAGAGCAAGCAAAACAATTAACAAATGACAAAACACTTAGTCATCTCCACCAATTATTAAGAGCTCATAAAATGCCAGACCCTGTGCTAAGGGCTTTACTGCATTTAATCCTTACACAAAACCTATTATAAGTATGATTTCTATATACGAGTTAAAAAAACAAAACAACAAAAAACTTCCAAAGGTGAATTACTGGACCAAGGTCACAGAGCTAGGAAGTAAAGAAAACAAAATTCAGACTGAGGTTGTATTAAACTGGCACAACAATCTACTATTGGGTCTTTGGAAAAGTCATGACGCGTGTTTGCAACAGATGGCACTAGTTCATTTGTGGAAGTACTAGAGTCATTCGCATCTATGTTATTGCTATGTCATTTGACAGCTGACAGTTCTAGCTTAATTCTCAAAAAAAAATTGAAAATTTGGTTGAGTTTTGGAGATTTTACAAGTTGAAGATGGAAGACCAAACTGCATTTCTGCCATATTTTACTGTTTTACTTCCATAAAGGGAAGAACGCGCGTCAAGCTTGTGAAAAGTTGCATAAACTTTACGGTGACAATGCTCTACAAGAACGTCAGTGCCAACGATGGTTCATAAAATTCCGTGCTGGTGATTTTGATCTCAACGACACTCCTCGGTCAGGGAGGCCCATCGAGGTTGATGAAGGCAAAATAAAGGCATTGATTGATTCAAACCCACGATACACGACACAAGAGATTGCAGAAATTGGATTGAACATCCATCATTCAAGTGTTCATGACCACCTGAAGAAGATGAGATATGTAAGCAAGCTCGATATTTGGGTTCCGCGTGAACTCAAAGATGTTCATTTGAAGGCAAGTATAAACATCTGCAATATGCTCATTAATCGTGAGGAAAATGATCCTTTTTTGAAGTGACTGATAACTGGTGATGAGAAGTGGATTGTTTGCAACAATGTGGTATGAAAATAGTCTTGGTCCTGATGTGATGATTTGCCTCAAAAGACATCGAAAGCAGACATTCATCTCAGTGTGGTGGGATTTTAAAGGTGTCATGTTTTTCGAGCTCCTACCAAGGAACTAAACAATCAATTCGAATGTGTACTGTCAGCAATTGGACAGTTTGAAAAAGTCCATCATCCAGAAATGTCCAGAGCTCGTTAATTGTAAAGGAGTTGTGTTCCATCGCAACAATGCAAGACCACACACAAATTTGATCATCTGTCAAAAATTCTTGGAGCTTGGATGGGATGTGCTGCCACACCCACCATATTTGCCTGACCTTGCAACGTCAGACTTCCACTTGTTCTGCTCTCTTCAAAACTCCTTGGGCCGGCCAAGTGGCACAATGGTTAAGAACTGGCTTGGGACGCCAGAGGGCCCGGGGTTCGGATCCCACATATGAGGGCCAGTGACACTGCAACATCCTCCACAACTAGACTGAAGAACAAAATGACAGCAACTTGTCTGTTCCCCTTCCCCCAATTCCCCAATAAAAATCTTTAAAAAAAAAACCTCCTTGCGTGGTATAACATTCAATTCAGATGAGGCTGTAAATCAGCACCTTGTTCAGTTTTTTGCTGAAAAAGACAGGTCCTTCTACGAACGAGGAATTATGAAGCTCACTGAAAGATGGCAAAGGGTTATTGAACAAAACGGGTAATATATCATTGATTGATCTTTGTTCTTTATATAAATAAATGACCTTTGAAAAACATAGACAAAATACATCGTGACTTTTACGAAGACCCAATATTTATAAGTGAGAGGATTTACGTAAAATTTTTAAAAGGCCAGACTGGCTGCTCTGAAAAGCCATCTTTGCATTGTTCCCGTGTCTGGCTCCGCTCTCGCGCAGCCACCTCCACCACGCACCTCTTCCGCAGCCGCGGACTCCAGCAGCTATTTCGCTAGAGTCCTCGAACTCTCCCTTTCTTCTTAATCTGCTGCTTAGGATCACCGGCGTGCCCCACCATGTCAGACTCGTCTGTGGACACCAGCTCCGAGATCACCACCAAGGACTTAAAGGAGAAGAAGGAACTTGTGGAGGAGGCAGAGAATGGAAGAGATGCACCTGCTAATGGGAACGCTAATGAGGAAAATGGGGAGCAGGAGGCTGACAATGAGGTAGACGAAGGAGAGGAAGAAGGAGGAGAGGAGGAGGAGGAAGAGGAGGAAGGTGATGGTGAGGAGGAGGATGAAGACGAGGAGGCTGAGGCAGCTACGGGCAAACGGGCAGCTGAAGATGATGAGGATGATGATGTTGACACCAAGAAGCAGAAGACTGATGAAGATGACTAGACAGCAAAAAAGGAAAAGTTAAACTTAAAAAAAAAAAAAAGGCCGCCGTAACCTATTCACCTTCTACTTCCCGTCTCAGAATATAAACGTGGTCACCTTCGAGTAGAGAGTCCCGCCTGCCTGCCCGCCCACCACGGGCAGTGCCACCCGCAGATGATGACACACGCTCTCCACCACCCAACCAAAACCACAACGTGAATTTGCAACAGGGGAGGAAAAAAACCAAAACTTCCAAGGCCCTGCTTTTTTTCTTAAAAGTACTTTAAAAAGGAAAATTTGTTTGTATTTTTTATTTACACTTTATATTTTTGTACATATTGTTAGGGGTCAGCCATTTTTAATGATCTCGTGATGACCAAACCAGCCTTTGGAGCGTTCTCTGTCCTACTTCTGACTTTACTTGTGGTGTGAGCATGTTCATTATCTCAAAGGAGAAAAAAAACCTTGTAAAAAAAAGCAAAAACAACAACAAAAAAACAATCTTATTCCGAGCATCCCAGTAAATTTTTTTGTGTATGTACTTAGCTGTACTATAAGTAGTTGGTTTGTATGAGTTGGTTTGTATGAGAAAAAGGCCAAAGATAAAAGGTTTCTTTTTTTTTCCTTTTTTTTGTCTACGAAGTTGCTGTTTATTTTTTTTTGGCCTGTTTGATGTATGTGTGAAAACAATGTTGTCCAACAATAAACCGGAATTTTATTTTGCTGAGTTGTTCTAACAACAACAACAAAAAATTTTAAAAGGCCAAAGTATGCTTTTTATGATTAATTTTCTATTCATATTATTGAATACTGAATATGTATTTTAAACACCAGTATTTTAGTCATTTAAAAAAATCATTAAGGAAGCAAAAGGTAAGAGAAGTTAGAGTGTCACTAAAAATTTCATTTTAGCTCCTTCTTTAGTTGCACAAACTTCTTTTACACCGTCTTCACACAGGATGTCTCCCTAAGAGAAAAAGAGAATGATATCCTAAGGTTAGGTTTAGCAGCTTTTACACCTCTCAGTTCATTCTCTCCTCTGTAATGACTATTCACTATTCATCTTTCCAGACATCTATCTTTTTCCATGAAGATCCTGAGAACTCCTCCCCCTTCAAAGACCCATCAGCTTGGTAACTCCCACCAATAAATGAGTTTTGAATTACATTGACTAAACTGATTCCCATCTTTCCAGACCCTAGCCTAGCAACTGGCTTCACCATTTCCTGTGTCTTATGTCTATTCTGCCCAGAAGAAAACTGGAAATCAGAAAAGAAAGAAAGGAAATGTTTAATAAATTCCTAAGTCCCATTATAGAAAATAATCAAAATGTATTGATGGCATTTGGGGCCATGGCTTATACAAATGGTGACTTAGTGTGTGCATATGTGTGTGTGTGTAGATTGAAAAAAGGTGCCCTCTTTGGGCAGGCTATTTACAAAATGGAGCTTCCTGTAGCAGGATGCGGCGGGAGTGTGTTTTGGCCCCTCCTTCCACCCCACAGAAGGGGCAGCACCAAGTGTGCCTTGGTGAGCGCTCTTAGAACTATGATGTCTGTGAGTACATTTTTAGATTTAAACATTAAATAACAAGGATACAGAAGAAAACATTTTCGTAGGTGACTCAGGAATGTTAATTTGTAAAGCTGCCTTTTGCATTATTTATGTTTTGGAGAAAGATAATGAATAGAATTAGTTGTAGCATTACTAATAAGCATTTAGCAGTATAATTTGGCATCAGTCAGATCTGTGTTCAAATCCTGCCTCTAACACTATTAGCTGTGTGACTTGAATATGTTACTTAACTTCTCAGGTCTCATTTTACTCATCTGGAGATGGGATCATAAAGTTCTACCCCCAGGGTTGTAGGTGAACATTAAATACATGAAAGTTTCTGGTCAAGAGAATGCATTGTTTTTTGCTTATTGGTATAGAATACGAATATGCCCAACTTCTGATTTTTAAGAATGTGCTCATGTCTTTCGTATATCAATAAGCTCCATTAAACATATCAATAAGCATTATTAAGGAATACAACAGTTTTTGTATAATAAGATGGCAAAAAATACTGCTAAGTTTTAGTTTCAGAGTGGTAGTCTATGTCACTTCATGATTTGTATTTCTTTTGTGTCTTATGTAAACCAAGGACTGTGAGTACTAATACTTCTTCATGATGAATGTAATTCATTGCTCATCATGTTTGGAATAGAGATAGTTAGGTGGAAACTGTATTTCATTTATCAGAGTTACAGCTAACATGTCAGTTACACTTACTCAATAAAAGGAACCCTTTTAATAAGGAACTTTAATGAACATTTTGTTTTAAAATTTACAGTTATTAGAACATTTTCTGGGAAAACTTTTTTTAAAATTTTTTTATTTGTACAAGTTAAATTCTCTCCATTTGTGATGAGCACTTTCTTTGGTTTCTGTGACATCTTTGTTTTTTTTTACAGAAAGCCTTACTTGTGGAGCTGATATGACCAAATTACACACGTAGTTAAGTGATAGAAAATGTTTCTAAAAGACTGCCTTTATGAAACTGCTAATAAGTTGATGTCTGTTTCCCATTAATAACCTGAAAAAAAGCAAAGCCTGTGGCATTTCAAACAAAACTTTGTTAATTACAATACTTGTATTTTATGCTGAAGAGAATTCCTTTCAGTTATCACATATATATGATTAAAATAAGTGCAGATCCATTTTGAAGTGTACAAAATATTGTTAGAATTATTTGCTGGGCATTCTTTTGAAACTAAGAAATGGATTAATATCATTATTTAAAGAAGATTACGAAGAATATATTATATAAATAGAGACATTCTTAGCCCTGTCCTGACTTGAATTAGCAATATGACTCTTTTTATTAAAATAATGGGAATATGTTTTATGGCCTTGTCCTGTAAGCTTATTAACCTTATTGCTTGCTTATTGCACAGTGATCAAAGTATTCGTTTATAAATGTTATTGTTATACATTTGACATTAGAGAAAACGTGGGCTGGATTTCTAATATCAATGACATTTCTCAACTTCAACACATGCATTTTCCCATATTCATGGTTCCAAATAAGTGATGTGTAAATGCAAGGATAAAAGAAAGGCCATGTCAGATTTACAGGAGATAGAATTAGACTTGCCTGGATGACGGGTGGGGATATAGCCATGGTGCTCTGTAGCCTGGCTTGTCACTCAGGGGGGCTCTATCATGGGATTATAGTGCTTTTTTAAGCTGTCTGATGAGGGACTTTTAACTCACAATGTGTAGGTATTGCAATGGCTTCTTCTCGTCACGGTTGCTAAAAACACACATCCTTTTGTCAGGCTACAGGATGTTTTAATTCCCAATGCAAATCTGGGTGACATGTTTGTTACGCTAGCAGATATACCTGACAGATCTTGTTCTGAGTTTCCCAGGAAAAAACACACGGCACCACGTTTGTAGGATATCAGTTCTGTTCTGTGAGCATAGCATGCCTTTTAGTAATTGCGGAAACCATTTCAAACCAGAGTTGATCTGTTATAAAAATAACTTGCAAGTTGTGTTTGTACAGTTCCTAGGGTAAGATCATTTTAACAGATCGAGTTTTAGTTATAAGAATGGTTTTATGGTTTTCATGAAGCAGTAAATAATAGTAAAGGCAAATAAAAATAAAGCTTTCATCACACTTTGTTAGCCTTTAGGAATATATTCATTGAGTTTCTGGGTTACTGACACATATGTATACAGAATGTGAAAAGAATTATGGTGCATGCATTCAAAAAAGCTCTAAAACAGAACAATTGCATACACATGTTTCTGAAACCATAAGTCATAGGTGTTCATTAAAGTACACTGAAGTGTATTTAATATTCAGTGAAAAAAAAAGATATCAAGAAAGCTTTCCTTGAGATTTAAACTCCATTCTTTATTTATAATGAGATACATTGCCTGTAGCCACCAAAACACAGGTTCAAATTCTGGTCACTTGGATGTGAAGAAACCTACCTGAAATGAATTGTTGGTTACGATATTTAATAATGTTATGGGTTTGACTGTGGACAAGTGTCTCCAGGTAATAAAGTTCCTTGGGCCCCAAAGCAGATTTTAGATCATATTACACTGTATCGCAAGATTATCCATTTCTGTTTTTAGAATTAAATGAAGGAAAAATGCGAGTTAAGCTGGCTATGAAACTTTTTATTAATTTTGCTTAGTACCACCATCAAGATTTTAAAAACATGTTTCCCAACTACAAAGTATTAGCATTACATTTGTGTGGTTTCAGCATGTATGCTTACTTCCTTTCCTTTTCCACCCCTTATACCTTTAGCTTGCTTTTGTTTGTTTCTTAGTATATTTATTTTGAATTTATATTCCTTCGTTTAGTATTTATCTGAGACTGTTTCAAAAATGTAAATGTATGAGAAGCAAGTACTACAAAACTAGGAGGGGACAGATTAGAATTGAACATATTCTCTTAATCTTTTCATCAAAAATGCAAGTAGCTTATTTAGAGTATTTTAATATATTTGAATTTCCATACTCAAGAGCAAAATTATGATAGAGTATTTAAATTTCTATTTGCAGCCCTGATTATGGCATGTAAAAATAAGCTTATCTTGTTTCAATTTGCAGTCCACCAGAATCTATTTTCCTCTTACTGTAGGTACAAGAAAACCTAAGCGTCTAGCCTTACTGCTTAGAGAATACTCTTAGACTCCACAAACTTAATGAAAGAAAATGGTGAATTGACTAGAGTTGTTCTGCTTTATTTTGACTATTTCACTATCTTGTAAGATATTAAGATATTACATATTGTATTGTTCTACCAGATTATTTGCTATTGTGAAAATTTGGTGAGTCACTTAAGAAATGCCTTTTGAGTTTTTATTCTTTCTTTCTTATTAAAAAGTTACCTCTGCAGGGCTCAGGTATAGTTAGGTTAATGTGTTTCTATCCTGATACCCCAAAAAGAGACCTTGGAAGGGCCGTATTCACATCCTGGTTAACAATAATTGCATAGGAGTGAGCCCTGCTGAAGAGGAATAGGCTCCACAGTAGAGCAAGGAGAATGGGGGGAGAGAGGGTTTAAACAAAAACTTGAACTGTTTTCTTCAGGGAAACTACTCAAAGTGCAATACAAGCATATTTTTCTAATTAAATAGATTAGTTTATGCCTTTGGCACTTCAAGGAAAGTCCTTAGATTCACAGCCTCCTGAGGTATAACTATTTCCCAGGTTAATTCTCTGAAAATTACATCTGGCCCCGTTTCTTACCATTTTGTCCCCCACCCCTTTATTTCTGTTTCTATTCCTGTATTCACCTCCAGCTGGTTTCCTTTTCTCTGTTTATGATCTGTTCACCTTTCTCTTTCCCTTCCTCAATTCTCCCATCTATTGAAATAGGACCAGCACTGACATCCCTGCTCCATCCTCGTCTCCCGTCAGAATGAATCGCTTCGTAGCCTGTGTTCCGCAGGACTCATTTTAGCCCATTTCATATGTACAACCTTTAACTGCCTGCCTTGAATAACCATATTCATCCCTCTGACTGCACTGAGGGCATCTTGAAGGCAAAGGTACCATTTGTTGCCTTCTATCCCCCAATGTCAGGCATATGCTTTTGCCCAGAGTAGGCACTCCAATGAGGTTGAACTTAATGTTCGTGGTTAATCCTTATCAGCAAATAAGCCCTTAAGATCTGTGAAGAATCATCTTCCTTTTTATTTTTAAATTAACAGCCTTCCTCTTTTACTTTTGTCTCTTTACATCCGCCTCTTTATTTCCTGTTCACTCACTGAGATAACCCTAAGTGCCACTACAGAGAAAGCTAGAGACACCTGTGTATTTCGAGTGTGTCTGCTGTGTGTGTGCTGCAGACACATGGGGATTCATGGGTACCTAGAAGAGAGCTGAAGAGAGATCAGGGCTGAGAAGGAAATTGTATTGTACTAAGAAGCAATCATTCAGGAATCATTTTAAGACTTTGACAATCATTTCCCAGCAGTTGGTTGTCTAAAAAATGGAAAGAAAAAAGAGAGAAAGAAATTGTGTGTTATACTGAATCCCAAATAATTCCATCTGACAATGCAAATCAAGTTTGAATGTCAGAAGCATGGAAATTAAAGCCCACTCATCCATTAGGTTGTCTGCCTTGATCAAGACGGCATGGAGAGCCATTCCCTCAGAAAAAGAGAGTGAACGAAATGAAGAAAAGGAATTTGAAAGCGAGAGACTTAAAAGAAGAACATTTTGCCATTTGTTCCAAATGAAAGCCACTGCGAGTCAGTAACACAGTGCTAATGTATCACTAAAATGGGTTAAAGTAAACAAAATGTTAGATCAGTTCCTGCCATTTAATACTGGGGAATTCGTCTTATAAAAAGATTAAAAGAAGGAGGCATTAGGATCCTAAATAGCATGGCTTTATGAAATGGATCACTTAGAAGCGTGGTTTGTGGCTTCATTTTGTATGACACATTGGCATACATACATAAAACAAATTGCTCCGAGTATTGTAACATGCAATTCCAAGGTCTCCTGCTTTGGGTTTGTGTTTTACTAAGTGATTTCTGTGTGTGTGCCTTTACTGATGGGAATTCACTTATAACCTGCTGCAGTGGACTTTTTGACTGTCCTTTTTGATGAACTGTTTTTCACTTCGTAACACTTCTTTTCTTCTTTTTTGAGGTTTCTGTGTCGTGAAAGTCTTCTTCAAATGCTGCATATTATAACAAGAAATCGAATCAAAGAATAAAGCTGGAGTCAAGGTTAGATAAAGAAAAATAAAACCTTTCTATTTCTTCCTCCTACATTTCTTAAGCCAGTTGATAATGGATACTGGTTTATTTTGTAATATTGCAAAATCTGGGTCCAAAGCAAAATTTCCTGAGAAAAGTAACTGGAAGTTTTTGATTTCTAAAATATTACTGCAGTTTACTAAGAGATATACATTGACTAGAGACTGGGCAATTGGCAAGGCATCAAGGCCAAGGTCAGAGAAGCACTTTCAACATTATCTATAGGCCACACACACACACACACACACACACACACACACACACACACATATATATATATATATANAGAGAGAGAGAGAGAGAGAGAGAGAGAGAGAGATAACATTGATTAATAACATTATATACATATCAGGTGTATAACATTATAGTTCAGTAACTGTATTTTCTATTGAGTCCTTACCATCAAAAGTCTGTTTTTTTCCCCATTACCACATATTTCACCCCCTTTACCCATTTTGCCCTCCCCACACCTGCCCTTCTGGTAACCACCACTTTGTTGTCTGTTACCTCTGAGTTTATTTTTGTTTTGTTTTGTTTGTTCATTTGTTACTTTTTGTTTTATATTCCATATATGAGTGAAATCACACAGTTTTTGTTCTTTTCCATCTGATTTATTTCACTTAGCATAACACTCTCAGGATGCATCCATGTTGTCACAAATATCAACATTTCATCATTTCATGGCTGAGAAGTATCTCATTGTGTATGTGTACCCCGTCTTCTTTAGCCATTTATCTGTTGATGAACCTTTAGGTTGTTCCCATATCTTGGCCAGTGTAAATAATGCTGCAATGAACACAGAAATACGTATAGCTTTTTGAGTTAATGTTTTTGTATTTTTCAGGTAAATATCCAGAAGTGGGGTTGCTGGATCACATGGTAGTGGGTTTATTTGTTTGTTTGTTTTTTTAAGATTTCTATAAAATATATAGTTAACATACAATATTATATTAGTTTCAGGGGTACACTATAATTATTTAACATTTATATACCTAAAGAAGTGACCACCATAAGTCCAGCAACCATCTGACACCATACTACGCTATCACAATATTATTGACTATATTCCCTCCGCTGTATATTTCAAACCCATGACTTATTTGTTTTATACCTGGAAATTTGGATGTATTATTCCCTTTCAACTTTACCCCCCTTTTTATATTTGTATTTGTGCCAGTGCTGAACCTGGAGGTAATCAGCAAATGTCTCAGAGCACACAAAGGCCAGTTGCCACTCACCTGAGGCCCATGGACTCTGATAGTTTTCCAAGAAAGAGTGCAATGCAGGTGGGACTGGTTGATCATGGAGAAAATACCTATGGAGTTGGGGGAGTTGAGTGGCACTGGGTCCCAACGAAACTTACCAGACCAATGAGATTCAGATTTGGCTGAGTGGGTAGGGCTCAGCACAGAAAAGATGGCACCCACCTGCCAGCTGCATGGGAGAAAGCTTCCTCACAGGGAAAATGATGACTCTCCTCCAGCCCTCACCACGAAGCCATACACCTCAATCTGCACCCCTGTATGCTTCCTGAGTTACCGTCCCTTCGCTGGAGCCCAGGGTGAGTGCATGCGAGCAAGTGAGTCTGTGTGCGGGCAGTATAAGAGGACATCTAGGTTTCCCTCAGCCTTCCTTCCCACCTGGATGGTCAGAATCCCCACTAATTTTTTATAGCTTGCTGTTGTGGGGGTTCCTCTTCCCAGCACCAGTACTCCAGACTGGGGAGCCTAGTGTGGGGTTCGTTCCCTCGATCTTTTGAGGAGAACCTCCATGGCCGAGATATCCCTCCTGAGTCTCAACCACCACACAGAGGTTTGGGCCCCGTTCTGCGTCTCTGTCTTTCCCACCAGCCCCAACGTGGCTTTTCTTTATATTTTTAGTTACTGTTTGGCAAACTTCAGTTGACTCTCCAGGTTGATTGTTCTATAATTCCGTTGTAATTTTAATGTGTTCACCGAAGGACGCTGGCACAGTGTTTTTCTACTCCACCACCTTGGATCTCCCGGTAGCTCTTAATTTTTAAAGAAATCTCCATAATGTTTTTCATAGCGGCTGCAACAATTTATAGTCCCACCAACAATGTGCAAGTGTTCCCTTTTCTTCAGATCCTCTTCAACACTGATTTCTTGTCTTTTTGATAATAGCCATTTTAGCAGGTGTGAGGTGATATCTCATTGTGGTTTTGATTTGTGGTTCCCTAATAATTAATGATTTTGAGCATTTTTTCATATATCTGTGTGCTATCTGTAGCAGACACCTTTTCAAGTGTCTCAATCTTAACACCATGGACATGGGAGCTACTTAGGGGAAAAAATATCTGTGGCCCTTCCCTCCTTCCCACTGGGCATCAGAGGCGGCCCATCCCAGCTTTTGCAAATGATTCCCACCATTTTTTCTTCTTCCACAGCTGATTTTATTTACACTTCTGCTTCAGGTTATCTCTGAATGAACTAGGTGGCCCTGCTTCTGCCTCTCCAAGAGACTCAGCTAAAGTCAAAGAAGCTTTAACATTATGGTAGACACTTCATTTATTTTTAATAGATCGATAAGGCAATATAACATCTTTATAGAGATATATAGCTATATATTTTACATAAGCTCCATAAACAACCCATTTGCCACTAGGGCTGCCCTAGATATTTGTGTACATCAACTTGGGGGTGGAGGCAATTCACTTCTTCTCTGAAGCCTTCCCAGGAAGCTGCCAAGGAAGATATTCATGAGCTATTCTCCCTCACCTCCCACTCCCATACTGAAAGCCTATTGTGATATATTTGTTTTCTGTAGCACACAATTCATTATAAATAACCATGTGTTCTTCATCTAGAGGTTTGACTTGCACCACTAAGCAAATCTCCCAGCACTCAGTTGCTTGATTCCAGAGGAGAGGTGCATATTTATGTGAAAATTGAGGCAGCATTTATTAAGTGTGCAGAGATTTATTGAGCACCTACTATATGCCACACCATAAGTTAAGTGTTGGGCATACAAAAGTTGATAAAAACTTTAAAGAGCTTACAGTTTAGTAGAAAGAACAGATTTATAAACAAATTACCTTACTCAATATACTATATAGCTAAAAATACACCCAGGGCTCGGGTTACCCTGAAATAAATGTGATGATTTCTAGCCTGGATTCAGGAAATGGTATCAGGAAGTCGCCCTGGAGATTTTTATTTCTTGGTTTGGCTCAGAGAATGAAAAGGATATTTATTGCTGTTGTTGTTGTTGTTGTTCACTTTTTTTTAAGTGACTAAGTAAAGGAAAAGACAGCCAATGCATAGCCACAGAAGTGTGAAATAGCATATTGTGCTTAGAAGCTAAATAGACTTCTGAACTGCTGGAATATAATTATAGAGAATGGCATTAATGGGAGGGGGAAAAAAAACAACTAGTAGATGAAGCTGAACAAACAAACCAGAGATGTGGTCATGAAGGGACTTGCATGTCATGCCTGGGAAGCAGATTACCATCAGACCAGTCACAATGAGAACAGTATGGGATCACATCTGACAGGGAGGAAGGATGCACAGGTAGAAGAACCTTAGAAGTCTAAAGCCTGGGGCCACTGGTGTCCAGGCAGATGGTTTTGCAGGACTCAGTAACTCCTGAAAGCACTGTACTCCCACGCCACAGTACAGTGATTGAAATATAGAGTTATGAGCCCAAATCAGCAAGGAAGGGAAAAATTATGTGCAATAAGCTATGCTTATGAAATCAGAGAAGTGTGTAATAGGGTTTTGAATGCCATAAACATTAAATCTTAGAAATAATGTTTTTTGGTGCTTAAAGATGTGTTCCTTTATAAATGTATGCATCCTTGGGCTGGCCGAGTAGCTCAGTTGGTTAAGAGCTCGCTCAAGAGTGCGAGCTCTGAGCAACAGTAGTTCGATGCCCGAGCTGAGCTGCCGCTGAGCTGCCAACAGGTGGCAGGATGGCTCAGCTAAAAAAAATAATAATAATAAAAATAAACGTAAATAAATGTATGCATCCTCTTATTTTCTGACGAGGCCAGCTATGTTAAGCATTATTGTAGTCTATGCTATTTTTTGATATCCACATAAGGCTAGTTTTACCTTTTAGAATTTAAGTTCCTTGTTGACAGATTGCTTATCTCATACTCCCCTACAGCTCTGAAGCCAATGCTGTAGGTCTTCAATAAATCTTTTAAGGTTGTTTTTAGACCATGGTTCAGCATTTCTGTCCTGCCTCCTGGTTCTTTGCTGACTCATTTATGGGATATCTCAGGACAGTCACTGAAACCTTCTGTGTTTTATCCTATAAGGAAAAAAATCCATTAACTGTACCTCAGTTTGCAGAATGATTAGTTCCTACAAAGCTGACTAGTGGAAGATGATGTGATGAAAGGGAAAGAGGAGTGAACCTTGGGTTTGAATGCCAGCCACCATGCATTAGTGGGGTGGCCTCAGCCATGATACAATATTCACAAGCTTCAGTTTCCCTCTTTGTGAGCAGACAATAGGTGCAAACATTCTTCAAAACACTTGTAAATAGCAGAAATTATGTCTGGAAAACACATAACGTACTGTTTGGCATAAAGCAGGCATTAGATAAATAGTAGCCATTAGTATTTTAAAGTCATACTTAAAAACATTGGTTTTCATAACACATCTAAAAAGTACATGAAATAATTTTGAGAAAGGTAAATAATATTAAAAATAGTTCACTAAATATGAACCCATAATAACCTATATTATTTCCTTTTCACCACTGACATTTGATACCAATGGCACTTTACCTTGCTGTAGGTCAACAGTCCCCTACTATATTCTGAAATAAAATAATATAGAATACATTTTAACTTTGTTTTTAGGAATTTTTTTTTTTGATGTTTAAATATGACAAGTCTGAGGTAAAGTGAGTAAAGAAAGAGACAGAACTAACAGAACAGCAATTTAAAATATAACAATGGAACCCAGTGGAGAAGTAGGTTTCTTAGAACACAGAATGGACAGAAGCTGAAAGGTCTGGAAGGGCAGGTATTGACTGTAGAAGCAGTTCTCAGAATATATATTCTGTAACAGCTAACTTATGCTAAACACATTTCTTACTTTTATTTTTATGCTATTCTTATTACAATTTCAAAATTTCATGATCACAACCTCTCTCTTGTGTTCTAATCTCCCACTTCCCTAGAGAAACACAGGGTGCTGTTTGTGAGTGACATTTGTCACTTTCTTTTCTGATCTCTTCACTATAAATGCATTTTTACATCTGTATTTTCAGAAGTGGATTTTTGGGTGATTTTTTTTTTCTTTTGACATTGATGATTAAGAAATGGCAATATGACACCTGGGCTTCTTTCTCTTGGTCAAAAAGAGCAAAGTACATGTTAGTAATGACCGCCTATTTTAAATCCCCTTTTTCTTTGTCTGTCGAGCTGTCTATAATCATCAGAGTGGAAAATAACTTTGAAAGCTCAAGCTCAGTAAAAAAAAAAAAAAAAAAAAGCTTTAGTGCCTCAACATGGCAAAAGGACTGGCAGTCAGGAGAACAGCTTTTGTGAAACACAAGTTTTACCCAGTGTCTGCAAAATTCTACAAAATGCACAACCATATAGGATAAATACCATATTGATCTGCTTGAGCTGAAGCTTTTCCTGTAAATTTTGTCTCATGGATAACTAGGGAGAGGACATGGTTGGTCATTAGGAGAGAGAAGAAGAGGGGAGGGAAGAAGAGAAGAGAAATTTACTCCAAACCAAAAAATTTGAAGGCAAACTTGCTTCTGGCCTCGGTTGGACGCAATTTCATAAATGACCCTAGTCTGTCTGCCTCAGCGAATTCACCCTGCATATTTTGTGCATGAAAAATGGTGCTTCATGTTTGCCCTGGTTCGCTTCTCTTCCGTTCCCCTTCCATGGCGTTCATTCTGTCGTCTGTTCAGACACTGTGAAAATATCTTAACATTCTTTTCAAGCTTTGAAAGCTTATTTGCTTGTGTTGAGCCTAATATTTTCCAGCTTCTTTTCTATGAACATTGTACGGAGGTTTTAGTTATTTTTCTTTCTATTTCTTTTCTCCTGCTGGTGCCTTTGTAGACACATTGTCTCGCTGGTCTCTCAGATGTGATGTATTATGCATGTCCTTTCTAGTGGGTTGGAGTGGGAAGAGCAACAAAGAGATGGTGAGCTCCGAGAGGTGATATGCTCTGAGAAACGCCCACTGATGACAATGCTGACTGACCACGATGGATGGTGGAGCGGCTGGCGGGGGTGGGGTTCATTTTCTTTCATCTGGGAGCTGGAATGAAGAACAATCTTTCTGTTTGTTCCAGTGATGAGTAATTTGGAGCACTTCCCTTTGCATGAAGAAATTTGCTATTCTAATCAAAATCTCCTCCCTTTCTACAAACCATTAAAAGATACTTATGAAAATAGGCAGATTCAGATTTCCTGTTTGAATTTTTGTCAGCTTTCACTTTTACGCTCATTTGCAGAATCACGTAACTATGAAAGGCCAATTAGCGCTAAGTCCCCAGAAAGTGACAGAATAAATTGCTTTCTTCCTAGCAAATCAAGAATAATATTGTGGGCGCAGTGTAAAAGTGTCCACCCAGAGATTTCAGTTCATTTTATCAATCTAACAGAGCGTCCTGTACACTGGTATGTCCAGTGTACACGTTCCTGTCAGAGTGCTTGTAAAACACTTCGCTATTTCCATGCTAAGATAGGATAAATCTGTAAATTTGAGCAGTACATTGGTCAGGCTGCTTAGTGTAGAATGGATCTCTCACTCCAGTCAAAGTTTATTTAAGTTAAATGAAGGCATTCATAGAATTCTCTTTAGCAGGGTTAGCAGTCACCAACTGAATATCCTTTAACGCAGCATATTAGACATTAGATATTTTTTCCACAGAGGGTAGCTGGGAGAATGCCAATGTTAATTGCAAAAGCTATGCAAATATGACTGGAGACCATAACATAATTGCAATTTTCAAAATCAAGCCACCTTAAAAGAGATTCAGCCGATCATGGCTTTTCTGAGACGCTGCTCCTCTTGAGCATGCGTATGTGAAGGTTGCCCCCTTTCTCCCTGTTTCTCTCTGTGGCTCTTTATTCCTTGAACACTTTCTCTGAGTTGCCCTGAGCAACTCCACCTTGCTGAGGAAGCTCAAGGATCCCCCAGTGAGAGAAGCGATTCTTGGAGCTATAAGGGAACCCCTGGGAATGGGCTGCTACGGTGGCCCTGAAAGGAGGCCACGCTCAGCTCCTGAAAGGCCCAGGAGTCAACTTAAGTTTGCTCACTGAAGAATCAAGGCATCTCCCTTGTTTCACACTCCCCAGGCTTTCCCTGAAAGAGCCTTGGCTGCATATTCATCATTGCCAGAAGTATTATTCTCAGTGCCTTAGAAAGGAGAGCAGAATAACAAGAGACTTGACTTAGAATTAGTGTTGAATTATTTTGTTTTCCTAAGTCCATGAGCTCTTACTGAAAAACGGTGAATTGCTAATCGTGTCTTGTTCATATGTGGCACCTACAGTGGTGTAAATGAATGGTATTCAATCAGCGATGTTATAATAAGTAACATTTATTTACAATAACTGGGTACTTAGGCTGCAACCTGATTTTTGTTGTTCAGGAGAATGGATACAGGATATTTGAGTGGTTTTTTTTCTGTATTCCCATGGAGTTACATACAACATTTATATTAATACGCAATCGGTTTGACATAATTAGTGTCATTACAATGAATTCCAAAGGGATTAATGAGGATTTGCTACTTGTAGGGAGCTGTTGCTGTGCAGGCTGCCATTGAGCAGTTCCAGGGTGGCCTCATTTTGTCAGAACTTTTGGATTGGAGATATTCAATAAAAACATCTGTAAACTTATCAGATTTACATTTGTCCCCCTATTAGAGATGACATTGCTAACTGTACTGCACTACTGTGGCGCATTTAATTGAATGGTCATTTCAGCAAGCACTTCATAAAAAACAATTATTGAATTAATTGTGATGTCCAGTATTCATTTATGATATCCCTTCTACTTGTAAACGCCTTCCCCAGTTGCCTTGTATAGGTAAAACTGGATAGTTGCACAGCTTATAAAATATGTGTTCTTTTTTGTTATTATCAAACCTATGACTAGAACTCTACTGGTAGAGAACATACAGTTCTTGTGTCATTTTGTAGTACTCTAGGGAAATAAAACCTTGTCACTTACCAGGAGATAAGTTCATTCAAACTCTGTGCCTACCTTTCAGCTGTCCTACCTTGAAAGGCCCTTTCACATACCCTCCCACAAAAATTCAAAAATTCACTGAATGTTTTCTTTCTTAAGTTATTTTTAACTATATCAGAAAAAAGAATACTTTGAAACTTGAACATATTTATAAAAAGGAAAAAAATGTTTATTCTTCCCAAATCGTCACACTTTTTTGTAGTTGTTGATTGAAGGTTTGAAGTTATGTTTTTGTTAGGCTTGTGTTATTTCCCAAAACGTCACAAGGTTGAGTTGGGCACCTTCATTTCTAAAGTTTATATTTAAGCAATTCCCTAAGATGTGCATTGTATAAGGTGAATGAAAAAAGAGCAGCAAAGATGGACCAGCCTGGTAAAGAGCGGTTTTGGAATTGAAATGTCTGAGATTGGAGCACAATAAGTTGAGAAACACATGAATAAGGGTCCTCATTTGATTTCTCTGCTGCTAAGGCTCAGCATCAAGTGGCTCAGTATTTTCACATTGGAGTTTTTTTCTTGTACCTGCAGCCCAGTAGATCAGTCATGCATCTGTTTTGTAGCTACAATACCAATACCACTTACCCTACTTACCTGACAGCTTAAAGTATAGATTAAGCATTCACTCATCCTAAAGGAATGTGTTACTTGTTTTAAATAGCATGGGTTGAATCTAAATAAATTGTTCCAACATTTCAAGGGCTATATCTGAAGTTAAAGAATACGTAGTTATGGAGGTCTGATAGGGGAAGGAAGGTATGTGTAAGCAAACCTTGCAACTAGAAGAATCATACAAGAAATTCTATGTAAATAGAATCACATTAGTATTTCAAAAAAATCAGTGGAGATCAATACTTTGAATAACTTTTTGAAACAATTCAGTTCACCCTAACCTTTGAAAAACTAATGGCCTAGTGAACAGCAACCTTCAGGAAATGAGACCCACTGCAATAAAGGAGCAGTGATCACATGCACCTCTGCCAACAACATTTACTGATTCTACCTGGAATTTACAGCCAGATTTCCTGTGGTTCAGAAGGATGAGAGGGGACAACCAGGTGGCTCCCTCACATGATTCCTGGTGGTGCTTAGTTAAAAATAATCACTACCTGAGGGAGTTGTGGTGGTGATGAAACTGCTTTGTATCCTCATTGTGGTCATGAGTATATCAATCTCTTCATGTGTTAAAACACATAGAATTGTACATCAAAAGGAATGTGTTTCACTATATGTAAATTAAAAAGTAATAATAAAGTTATAGCTAAGTTATAGTTTATAATGGTTCTGCTGCATGCCAGAAAAGAATAAGAAAAGGAACTTGATTGATGGATTAACACATTAACATAAAAGCTAAGAGAAAAAAATCATGTAATAAGATATAGTAGAAACAACAATTATATTTTCAAAAAAGACATTCAACTGACTAAAAATTGATTGTGCCAAGTTATTTGTAAGGGTACCCCATCAGCTTCTAATGAAATCTGAATCCCCTGCCAAGCATTCAGACCTCTTATACTATGCTCCCAACCCCCCTGTCAGGTTGCATCTTCCTGTACAGACACCAAATGTTTAATCCATAATCCAGAAGTCTCAAAATTTCTGAACACTGAATGTTTTTCTATGACTTACTTGGTGTTAAAACCTGATCTGGCTGACATGAGGCTATTGTCTCATGTATGTTACTTTTATGAATATTTGCATGTTTCATGGAGAAATACTATTGTTTGATTACCAGGTGCTGTCCAGAACCTGCAGGGTATATTTTAAAATATGGTATATGAACTTCATCCCCGTTTTAAAATCTGAAAAATTTTGAATTCCAAAATATATCTGACTCAAAGAGTTTCTGATGAGGGATTAGGGACTGTGTTTTCAAGGCTGAACAAAATAGATGGTACCACCTACTTCTGACATGCTTCATGTGTTAATGCTTTAGTACCTTTGCTAATAATATTACTGTCTCATTCTGGATGTATGGTCCTCTTAACTCAGCCATGTGAAAGCCAAGTTTAAATGCCACAGCCTCAAAGAAGCCCATCCTAACTGGGCTTGCCAATTCTTTTATTTTTTTCTGATTATATCCTAGATTGTAATTTTCATGAGACCACAGACTACTCTATAGCATGACCATCCAGGGATGGTTATTAATGCAGCAAGGTTTGCACAAAAGATGTGGCTTCATGACTAGGGTTGAGAGCAGAAAGTCTCTGGAGCAATGGTTAAGACCATGGCCACCTGGGCCAAGATAAAGGCTAAAGCTCCTGGGTCAAGGCTAGACATAAAATAGATTGTGGTTGGGACCTTACAATGGGGCTTGGCAGAAATAGGTTGACATTAACATGGTAAACTAGGTAAGGACACCTAGTAAAAAGACTAGCTACCATGCACTAACCAGTAAGTACCAGGGTCTTTGAAGACACTTTAGAGTCATTATTTCATTTAGTCCTCAAATATTTGAGTAATTCTTAATATCTCCATTTTGCAGGTGTGGGACTAAAGCTTAGACAGGGTAAGACCTTGACCAACATTACATAATTAATGAAAAGCAAAGATTTGAACTGAGTCTCTCTAATACCCTGATCCTTTCTCATAACCACTCTGTCATACTGCCTTTTCAATTGGGGCAAATAAAGATGGCTGTGGGAAATTAGATTTGGGTGATATAGATGCTGGAGTTGAACTTAGAACATTTGGCATGATTTTCAATGCCTGCCATTTACCACTGGTATACTGTGGCTAACTTTCATTGTAACATTTAACAGCACTCAATTTTTTTCTAATAAGCTCTAAAACTTCACATCTTTCTCAGCCTTATTCTCCTTCTTTTAGTATGGGTTCTATATTTGAGGCATCAAATACACCTAAGACTATTCTCTGTATGACATCATAAGAGATAAATGAGAAGAATAATTAAGTCATGTATGGGAAATTAACTGGAGACTGAATACTTCAAAGTCTTAGAGTTCTTTATATGTATTTTCTTCAGGATATTACTTCTTTTTGGGTCCCTGAACCTGACAGGGACCATGTCACATGCATTATTGTCTCAGTAGTAAATAATAATGTCTTGAACATAATAGAAAATAAATAATTATTTATGGAATGAATTATTGTTAGCAGATATCAGTGGAGTTGGAAAGCTTGATAGGAATATATTGTTGACACCTATTTTATAATATGAGACAGTTTCCTTCTGTTTTAAGTTTTGAAGATTTCAGAATAAAGTTAAGCTATTTATAAATGTTCAAAAAAGAACTAATACATTTTGTATTTCTTCAGTTGGACAAAATGTTGGAAATCATGTTAATTTCCCCCAGCATTATTTTATGGTTTCTGCAGACTGGAGGATTTTTGATGTATTGGATCCAATGGGAGAACATCCCAATAGCGTCAACAAAAAAGCTGACATTCCATATTCTGCTTGGTTCAGCCTTTCATTCGGAATCCTATCTGTGCAATCAGCAACTTTCACTCCAGGAAAGGAGATGTAGATGAATTAATGAGAAAGGACTTAGCATAGGTCCCCCTCAACAATTTATAGCAAGTAAATTAAAATCACCTGTTGGTTTAATGTGTTAGCGTAGCTGGCTCTTTGCTCAAACCCTTCAGGATTAGTTTAAGCTCAGAGGGATAAATAGGCATAAATAAAAATGTATTTTCTCCATCTCTTATTTCACAAAGTTATAGAAATAGTCGAGAATATTTTCTTTCCTATTATGCTTGGCTCTCAGTGTTCTTGAGAAGCAGGAAAAAGTAAAACATAAAGAGGATACAACTTCTGCTTTTGCTTTTATGTGCAGACATTCAAACATAGGTTGTTCATCATTAGCCAGTAAAAATTAACAGTGGAAATATTTTATTATGTAACAATATATTTGTTATTCAGTGGTTAGGAGCTTGACTTTGAATCACTCTAGGGGTAGTTAGAGAAAAATTCTGGATTCTCCACGTTGGTATACCAAAAACTGAGTGAAGGTATTTTAGTAATCTCTGAGAAAGACTGAGGCAATTCACTCTCCCAGCCTGTCTTTGAAGCATTGGGGTTTATACCAAGGGTTCTGAGTGTTGCATGTAGTAATCTGATTTCTGGTCAGAGATGGGGGTCTTCAGGAATGTTAGACTCTTGAGTTTTACCTTGACCCAGCTATTTCCAGGTGGAACACCTGAATCAGAAATATTTGAAACTGTTGTTAGAAAAAGAATTTTGGTGGCTTCAACCCTCATCTACATTGTCAGAATCTTCATGTTGAGGCCAATAAACCTATCTTAAAATAAGTTTTCTAAGTAATTCTTATGAGCAGCCAAGTTTAGGAATCAATTGCTAGTCCAAATTATAATCCATTTATTCTACAGATATTTATTAAGTCTCCATGACTAATGGTCAACCAGAGTCTGACTTGTCAACCAGTTTGTATATAACCAAGAAATCATCTGCCTGAGTCTCTAGTCTGCTCAAGGAAAATGGGTATTTAATATTTAAGTAGAATGCACTCAAACTCACATCTTGTATATCTTGAGAAACCTAACATACGCCACCATGTCTTTGAGGATTATGGGGGGATATATATTTAGCCTCGTCTTCTATCCTCCAGTTTTCTACATTTACTCCACCTCAGTGTTTACCCTATATTTCCTTTATCCTTTCCTACATAACCCTTTTCTACATCTCATCATCCCACTATTTGTATAGAAGCCATTATCCAAATCTGTAATTCCCCAAGATACCACCGACAAAGTCTTTGGGTGAATTCCCTCACTCTTTGTTATTCTGCAGTATTCCCTCTTCCCAAATCAATTTTTTTTTCTTTTACAAATCAAATATTTTTACTTTGCAATATAAAACATTTTAATTTTCTTTGACCCCTCAGAGGACTGCCAGTTAAAAGTGTACTGGTTGTGTGCTGCACAGCCATAGCAGGCACCATTCACATTAGAGTCTATTGAATGGCAGCAGTGGCTGCTGAGAAATTCTCAACCTCTTTGGACATACAGCGGAGCTCTACCTCCCCACTAGCCTGCCAGTGCTCCCAGAGTTATTTTCTCTTTCTCATGCCACAATGTCTACATGTTTACCATACAATCCAGTTTGTCTATGTCCCAAGCAACACTGTGGGTGATTCAGTTTACAGGAGAGTCTTTTGAAGCCACACCGCTAGCATCATTTTCACAATTTTGTTATAGCCCTCTTCTGCATTGTGCCCTCTGACCACATGATCATTAAGTTCTTTCTGTCTCTAGGATTCTGGCCATTTGCATACCAGAATGTGATGCTTATCTTTTAGGAGATATCCTGGAGGTGGGCTCTTATACCAGATGGAGATAGGGAATTCAGATGTGAACAATTGTTTGACAGTGCAAAGGCATAGAAGCTGGTGACGTGAGCCTGGCAGTAGGACTGTATTTCAGCTCTCTTGCCTCCTGCTCTGGCAAGTCCTGTAGTCTTGGGGAGATTGAGGTATGAGGTGGGATCTGAACAAAAGAAACATGTTGGAACTGGAGTCAAGGGTAGAACCAGTCTAATAGGAGATTGACTGCTTTAAATCATTTGAGACATATTACCTGAGATCCTAAATCTCTCTTGTGTGAAGACAGGGTTGGTTCTAGAACTTAATGTTTAAATGAATGTCAGGTGACAATATCTGTGCTTTTTAATATGGTAGCACATTCGGAACTTGTAATATAGCTGGGCTGAATTGAGGTGTGCTGTACATGTAAAATACACACCAGATTTGGATAATTTTTTGGTAAAAAAGAATGTAAATATCTTAATAATAGCTTATATCAATTATATGTTGAAATAAATATTTTAGATATATTGGATTAAATAAATAATTAACTCCATCTCCTTTTTTCTTTCTTTTTTAATATGGCCAATAGAAAATTTAAAATTACAAGTGTGTCTTGCATTATATTTCTGCTGGACAGCACTGCTCTATATTCAGTAGCATTGAAGGCACAGGAAATCAGAGCATTCAACTTCTTTTAATCACTATTGAAATCTTTTCTTCTCCATCCCCAAAGTATGAATTTTTACCATTTTTTAAAACCTGGTGTCAATTATTTGCCAGGTACTTTAAAAGTGCTATTTTAAATTTTCGTAATAAGCCTCACATAGATATTATTATAATCATTTTTCAGAGGAGAAAACTGATTCTTAGAAAGAATAACAATAAATTGTAAGAGCTACTATTAATTTGATGCTTACTATGGATCAGACATTATATTTATTATATATAAAAAAGTATGTATTATGCCAGTTTTACACATGGACAGGATGAGGTTTAAAGAGGTCAGGCTGTTTGTCCCAGATCATGTAGCCATAAGTCACTGCACCAGCTTCCAACTGGGGCTGGCTCCAGAGCCCTCACTCTTTTCACCATGTGCACTGAAAAGCAAGTATTGTTTTGTGAACATTATTATTTAACAGCCTGTGCTACAAGTAGATAAAGTGACTGGCTTTCATTTTATCAAATATGGCATTATCCTTGGTTGTGCACTCTTGGAGATGGAATTAACATTGCTCCTCTCTCATTGCTTATCACATAGCATGTGCTATTTGAGACACCAAACAACTTCTTTGTCCAGCACTCCCTTTGGCTGAATTAGGTTCTGATGAAAGGCTTGCTGTGGCCTGGTCTTCACTCTGCACCCCAGGGCAGCTGTTGCAGGTGTTCAGCTGTCCTGGAACATGATATTGGTATGTGCTGGCTGTAGCAACCGCCATGAGGAAAAATGCACCTATTGGTAACTAGCACGACTAACTAGCATCCTTTGGATGATGAATAATCCAGGGCCAAGTACTTGGATGAGTAAGCTACCCTGCGGGCCTCAGGGTAATGGTAGTGGAGTGTGCAGCTGCACGTGTGCTTGCATGGGGTGAAGGCATCAGGAAAGTGGCCTTCCCGCTGATCTGGATAGACCAGTCAAGGGGTCGTTATAAAACTGAGCAGTAAAAGAGATGCCTCTTTATTGTGGATCCAAGTTGGTGCAACAGGACCTATTGTTCCATAACAATATACGGAATACAAATAGGAAGGGTAATAACAGATGCTACATGAACAGCTGCCATGAGCTAGCTTGTGTGCCAGATGCTTTACAGATATCACCTCGAATCCTCACTGTAACCTTGAAACATAGGTACTACTATGTTTAGGCAAAGTAGGATTTTTAGGCTAACAACATCAGGGAGTCTCAGGATGGAGTTTCCAGCCTATTAGCCTTTTGGAAATGTTTTTTGTTTTTATAATGCAATTGATTTTACCAAAAGGGAAACAGTAGCCATTTAATGAATGTTTATTGTTTTTACCTTTGTTTCTGGAAACATAATGCCATTGTTATAATTTTCTGAAAGTCAGAGTGCAAGTTATCTGAGTTGCTTTTGGCATATGAAACAAACAGCGTTCAGAAAAAAATCTAGTTTATTTTCTCCCTCCATATTGTATTATGATATCTCTACTTCATGCATCTTAAATGTATAAAAAGAGTAAAAATTAAACCTCAGTCCCCCATTTCCACCCACCTTAGTTTTATGTGCAAGAATATACCCTTCTAAAAGCATATTGACTTTCATTAAATTTTGATTTTTTTTTCTTCTAAATAAGAGGAAACTGGCAAGTAGAAGAAAAACTTAGGAGACAGTGTTTAGAATAAAATGTATGTAAGGAGTTAAATAATAACGCTCTTAAAATAACATTGATAAGTAGCCACGTGATAAAATTGAAGACAGATTGTTATGTTTTAAAATGGAAGGCTATTCCACATATAGTGTGAAACTAGGCAACTTTAAAATATATGAAACTCACAAACTTTACTGCAGTAAAATTACATTTGGGAATTCAAAATAAATCCTTTGGCAAATATCTAGACCCCAAAAGTGACAATTATAACATATGAAGAACAAATGTGGGCTTTACTATGATCTTAATATGCTGTAAATTAAATTTTCTAATGTGAGTTGTTTAATATTATAAAATTTGCTTTTCCTATGGGTTGGAAAATGTAGTTAGCATTGTACACATGTAAATATTAGTTACTGTAAAAGAGGAGACTTTAGAGCCAAGTTATTGAGGTTTCCAGAGGGGTTATGTTACATCAGCGAAAATCAAATCTCCATTTATCTGCAACTGCAAAGACCAGTGTAGCAGAAAGAAAAGGCCTTGAGAGTTGGGTTTGATGTTGAACCCTTACCCTTCCACTTTCCAGCTGTGTCATCAATTAGAAAACACTTAACCACTCTGAACCTCAATTGTTTGAAATAAAAAAATGGGTATGCTACACCCATTTTCTTGTCATGAGAGTTAAATAAGTTAAATGAAACTCCAGGTAAGCAGTAAGAATATGAAAATAAAATAATTTCCCTCTTTTTTTTGTTTGATCACTTAGGAAAGCAAATTAAGATGGAAGTTAAAATATCTAAAGTAATTGTATGTCTTGTTATGAATTTCTAGAATATTTTAAATTATACAGCATAATTGAGACTGTTGCTAACTTAAAGGTCTTCTGGAATGTTTCTCCTAAAAGTAATATTTAGGGACATTTAATATCCTTGCAAACCAATTGCCATATATAGTGATTTGCATTTGTATAAAAATGCTTTGTATTTTTAACTCTTGTTCTTTAATCAGTCATGTGTCTGTAGCTTCTTCACTAACTATAATAGATTATAAGCTACTTGAGCTCAGGGATTTTGCCTAGTATCTGCTATACGAAGTGCCTGGTTTATAAGCAAATGCATTAATCATTTCTACTGGGAAAATAAAAGTATGTGACTTGCACACATGTTTAAAACTCTATTTTCTAAAGAAAACTTTTGAACATTCACTGCTCTTTAATAAATCTCTATTGCTCGTGAAATTGAGTACAAAGCCTGATTGAAGACCATTTGGATTATGCATCCATAATGGCCTTTCACACATTCTCTCTTACAACTCCTATAAACATATCACATTTGCTTACAGAGAAGACTGCATACTGCTCAGATACTATGTTCCATTACTAAATGCCATTGAATCTTTACTCAGGCTGTTCCTTTTTTATGAAGTATCCTGTCCCATTGTTACCAGTTGAAATCCTACCTCATTCTTCCAAGCACATCCCAAATTTGGATATGACCTTCTCTGTTTCTCTCTCTCTCCTCTGAAATCCCCTTCCACTTTGGCCATGTCTCTCCTACAGAGAGACCTATAGTGGACCTGAGAGATCACATAGACCTGTAACGGACCTTAGAGATAACTATTATATAACTACCATAGTCTACTAAACATCCAGAAAGAGACATTCTGTTTGACCTCTCACTTGGCCAAAGAGGGATAATTCTATTGGAACAGGATCACTGCATGTTTGTGCCTGAATACTTTCCCACCCTTCAGGCCTGGGTATGTGCATCCTTAGCTGTCTGTAAACACCTCTGACATAATGCTTATCAGATAGCATTGAACCTGCTTGCTAGTTTTCCAGGGCTTCCACTAGTCCAGGGACTGCTGTATGTCTTTTATTACTGTCCACACATAACCTTGCAAAGTTCCTGAACAATAGAAGACACTTAATACATGTAGAATGAATCAATGCATCACCTGATTATTGAATCACTCTCAGAATCAATTTCTCACTTATATGTCTCATTTAAATAGAATTAAAATGGAAAATGTATCATACTATAGTGTTTCATACTGTTTCCTAAAACTGTAAATAAAATTCTTTTGTTGTTGTCTGTTTTGTTTTTCTAAAAAACGCAAATACAATTTAGCTGATTACTCCACAAGCCTTTCTTCTTCCCGTAGTAATTTTTGTTCTTGCTTCTATCAACGGATGTCTAAAGAAAGTGTGTGTGGGTGAATGGGTGGCATGAGGCTTACCTTTAGAAATATCAACAGTATCAGTGCAACCAGTCAAAAATCACTGGTGCAGGTGTCTGGGAAATTAAAATTAAAGAAATGTGTATATTCTCTTAGAGTGGTTGGACTTTCATTTTATTCTTAAAATTTATTTGTCTATAGGAACACGAAAAATGTTCTCAATTTCCTACAATGAAGAAATTCTATTTTTATAGTAAGAAAATGCCTGTAAAGTTTTTGTTTTTGCTTTATGAGATAATTAGAAGGTGGAATCAAGAAGACTTGATAGTTGACTGACTATTAGGAGACAATACAGTACACAGAGGAATCTGGAGTAAATCTCAGTAATTGCTAATTAACAAACATGTAGCTTCTACTTCATTATTTTTTCAATTAGTTTTAAGTCAGATCTGATATTAAAATTTACATTTGTTGTTTGTTTAAGAAGGACTTCATTTTGAATTTTTGTATAATATTTTATTAATGTAAATCATATGTTAGCAATGATCATTACAACAAATTTAATGTTATATAATAGGTATGTTTTTGTATTAAAATATTTTTACAAATACAACCACTTTAATACAGGTGAGTTCACTCTTTAATGGTAACTCTGGACAGGAAGATTTATGAAATATATTGCAATATTAATAATGAACACCTTTATCTGTAGAGCAAATTTAAGTTTTCATTGATTGTAATTGGTTTCAGGAGTGTTGTAAAATTATTTTATTTTGTTGATATAATTCATTATGTGAAAAGAGAGAACATTCCTTTACACAATCAACAGAATTTTTATAAACTAAATTTTCAATATTGTGACTTATTACTGACCTGTTAATTATCTTAGTAAATTCTCTACCTATTACAAATTACTATTGCAACTTTTTGGGCCCTTCTCCCAATACCTTGTCTTTTTAGAACTCTGGTCTAAAATGAAAAGTTATAAATTGTGAATATCATCATAAGTTTGTTGAAGAATATAACTGTTGTCATGTGCCACATGGTTGCCATGGAAACTAGGAATTAAGAACAAGACATGGTCCTTGCTTTTGAGGAGATAAAAAAATATATATTTGTTGGACCAGAAGAATGGCTCGTTGGTTAAGAGTTGGTTTGGGAGCAGGGTCGCTGGTTCAGATCCCACATGGGCTAGTGACGCTAAGCCCTCTACAGCTAAGATGGTGAACAACAGCTCGACCTGGAGCTGGGCTGCTGTGAGTCCCCGGCGACGGTGTAGGCTGCAGTGGGTCTGCAGTGGGTCTGCAGTGTGCTGCCATGAGCTACTGTGAGTGGCTGGCAGCTGCCGCTGTGAGCAGCCATCCAATGGCCGGCGACCGATCTGCCTCAACAGGGAAGAGCGCAATGACCACAATACCAACATGGGCTAAGTGAAGCGATGTCCTCCATCTGAAGACTGAAGAAAAAAAGGACAGTGACTTGTCTGTTCCCCTTCCCTGATTCCCCAACGCTGTTCCCCTCCCCCAATTCCCCAAGAAAATCTTAAAAACAAATTTTATATATATATATATATATATATATATATATATATATATATATATATAATATCAGGTGGTAAAATGAGTGCTGCAGTGAACTAGAAAGCAGGATAAAAGGTATGGGGAACACTGGTGTGGATGGGAATTGATAGTTATATAGGGAGGTCAGTGAAGCCTCACTTACAAGGCGACATTTGAGCAAAAACCTGAAGAAAATTAAGGAGAAAGCCATGTAGGCATCTTGGGAAAAGAGTTCCAGACCGAGAAGTTAGCAAGAGCAAATGCCTTGGTGGATGAGCATGCTTGGCGTGGTTGTGTCCACGGATTCCGAAACAAGCTGTACAGCCGGAAAAGGGTGGGTGGGAGAATGGGAGATGGGGTTAGAGAGGAGAGAGGTGAGTCACACACGCAGAGCATGTAAGGCCTGGCTGGCCTACATAATGACTAACATTTCATGTAAGTGATACTTGAAAGCAGTGTGGGACTATGGGCAGAGAATTGCCTTGATCTAACTCACATTTTAAATGGGAGGCTCTGTGTGCATTCTTTTCAGAATAGATTGCTTGATGGAAATAAGGAAAGCAGTTAAAAAGCTATTTCAATAACAGGTGGGTGAGAGATGATGGTGGCTCAGAGCAGAGTGGTGTAAGTAGCAGTGGTGAGAGGTGCTCTGCATACATTTTGAAGGTAAAATCAATAAAATTTTCCAAACAGAAGATGAGACAAAGACAAATCAGACTCCTCTTTGGCCTGAGAAATTGGAAGGATGGGCTTGCCATTTACCAAAATGGAGAAGATTAGGGAAGAAGAAAAGCTTGTTTACCTGTTTGTTTTGGGGGATTATGAGAATCAGGAATTCATTTTTAGACATGTTAAGGTTGAGAGTACAGTTATATTTCCAGTTGGAAATAATCAAGTAAGCAATTGAATGTACATGTATGAATTTGTAGTATAGAGAGGAGGTCTGAGCTAGAAATATACATTTGGGAAATATCATCATCTGGATGGATTTTAAGTCATGAAAGTAGGACATATCATTGAGGAGGAAGCATTTGATCAAGGAGAGATCAGAAAATGAGAGTTTAGACATGGCCTTCCAATGTTTAGAGGACAAAGAAGAGCAGCAAGGGAGATAGGTGGAGAACCAGCAAGGATGTCACTCTGGAAGCCAAGTAAAGAAAGTATTTCTAGAAGGAGATGGTAATGAAGTGTGTTAAGTACTGCTGAATATTGACTATTAATTATAGCAGTGGGGATTGATTTTTTACTTTGACTGGAGTTCTTTTTCTAGAGTGATAAGAATGATTGGAGTGAATTTCAAAATGAATGGAAGGAATAGGTTTAGAGATGAGAACTATAATTAACTCTTGAGCTAAGTCCTATAAAGTGTGGCAAAACAATGAGACCGTAAATGGATATTTTTAGAGGAAGAGATTATTTTACATTTGATTGATTATGGGAATCATCCCATAGAGAGAGAAAAATGTATGAATCTGGAGGGAAAAGAGGCTTGTCGGCGTAATGTAGTTGAGTAGGCAAGAAGTGATGGGTTGTACCTTGAAGGAGGAACCAGCGGGTTTGTCTTAGACAGGGTTGTGGGAGGATCATCTAGAAAAACAGGATAAAAGCCTGAGTGTGTGGGTACAGAGGCCTATCAGCTGGTTTATATGACACCGGAAGGTGATAAAATTGGAAATAAGGTTATCAGCACAAAGTAAGACCTGGGAGGGAAGTTTTGGAGATGGAGGAGGGAGGTGAAGCTCTGTCCTCTAGGAAGACGTGAGATGGAATGGACTAGGGAAGTGAATTAGAATTTCTAGACATCAAGGAGGGTCTGCTTATTTGTGTCAGAAATTGTTACCTATTCACCAAAATCCACATTCTCTCTTTCTATGGCAGACAAACAACATTTCCCAAGCTCCCTTACAATTAAGGGTAGCCTGATGATGACCAGAATGTGAGTGGAAGTTAAGTGTTTTACTTCCAGGTCTAACTTCAATGGAACTCCCATGAGCACTCCATTTTGTTTTCCCCTCTGGCTGACAGAAGGGAGATAAACCCCAGGATGACCTCAGAAGTCCACAGATTGAAGAGCATAGGGCCTTTGTCAGCCTAGGGACCCAAAATGGGAGGAAAGCTTACCCTATTGACCTGTTCACTTAACCAGCATTGTTACATGAGCAAGAAAGCAACTTCTGCTGTGCTTGTGCCTTTATACATAATTTTTTAGGGAGGGCGGAATGTGGGTAGAAAGGTCTTAGAGCAGCTACATAGAACGGAGCTAACTAATTGATCTCTATTATGTTTGATCCTTTCCTTGTGTTTCCATGTTTTAGTCACTGATTTCTTAATTTCTTCTTTTATTTAGACTCCTTATCAACAAATGAATTTCTAAAACTATCTCAAACACTTATTAACAGAAAACATAATAGAAAATATTATAAAAGTTTTATAAATAAAAATAACGCAAAGAAAGAATTACATTATATTTTATATTTTATATGTATTTATGTTTTACACATTTATTTATCTATTTTAAAGTATAGTTTTCTAGGGCTGCTGTAACAAAACACCACATACTAGATGGTGTAAACAATACTTTCATCGTCTTTGAGTTTTGGAGGCTGGAAGTCTGAGATCAAGGCGTTGGCAGGGTAGGCTCCTTCTGAGGGCTGTGAGAGAATCTGTTGCATTCCCCTCTGCTTCTGGGGCTTTGCTGGAAATCTTTGGCGTTCCTTGACTCGTAGACTCATCACTCCGATCTCTGATTTCATCTTCACATGGCATTCTCCCAGTGTGCATGTGTCTGTGTACAAATTTCCCTTTTTAGATAAGGATACCAGTCATACTGGATTAGGGTTCATGTTAATGTTTCATCTTAATTACCTCTGTAAAGACCCTGTTTTTAAAAAAGCCACATTCTGAGGTACTGAGAGTGAATATTTGAACATATGTTTTCTGGGGGAAACACAATCCAACCTATAACAATATTATACTAGGTGGTGCATAGCAGAAGGGAGGGAGCATGGCCCTTGAATTTCATGGAATGAATCTGGAATTCCAGCTCTGCCACTCACAGTCTTGTGACTGAATGGCAGTTATTTGATTCTCAGAGCCACAGTTTCTTCTTTTGTAAAATGGGGGCTGGGACACAAACGTTATAAGGTATTTATGAGGGTTAAATAAAAAATTAGTCACTTATTAGGCACTCACATGGTAACTATTACTCAGATAGTTATTATTCAAATAAGTATAGTGATATATATCATAATAAACAACTGTCATGATCCAAGTGTACATTATAATACTTTATTACTGCTATGGAAATATTATAATTGTAAGGGATGATCCTAATATCTCCTAAAAAATCCAAGTGATCTAAGCTGTCTTAATTGAATTACTATTAATGCCATCGTTTCAATGTAATCTTGACTGTGAGACTCACAATTTCTATCAATTCTTTATTAATTGACACCTGTACTTGAATGCTCATCCTTAGCCGAGTTTTACTTGATATGAAATGATGGATATGTTCTGGGATTAGCTATTTACTTCAAAGTCATGTTCTTTTGTGATTTGTGTGTTGAAATGAATCAGTTGTTTGCAGTTGAGGAGCTAATGACCTACTCACAGGACTGTAAAGCTCCCCCAAAGTTTAGAATCCTGACAGTGGCCTTTGCATCTGTGGAGCACGCAACCAGGTCCCTTTCTGGTACCTCATTGTCCTTGACTGGAGCACTGCCAGATTTCACAATATAAATGCATGATTCTTGGATAGTCAACCATTGTCTATGCAGTCTCTTCCCAGAGCAGTAGCTCTAAAAACTTGTTCTTTTTTCCTTTTTCTGTTCTTTGTTTTGTTTTGTTTTTAAACTTGTAAAGTTTACGAACCTGGATGAACTGAGCAAGAGGCAGCTGCTGGGCTAATAGCAGGGACAGCTGGTTGTGTTACAAGTTCAGCTCCTGCATATACCTGTGTCTGTTCACCTACAACCCAATACGCTGGATTCTTAGACACAAATGCTAAATCAGAAATGAATCAGTGGAAAAACAAAAGGAAAGAAAAAAAAAGAAGTCTCTCAATTTGGGAACGGAGATGGGGAAGAGAAAATGGTGGAGTTTAGAAAGCAATTGTAATACCAGATGAATCAGGATATGATTATCAAAAGAAGCAAAAAAAAAAAAAAGTGCCTAGGCAGTTAAAAGAAAACGGCTGTATTTTCAGACGTTTACACTGCCTTTTGTCCAAGTGGATTAATGCATTGGCATACTGTAGCCCCTGGCAGCTTTTTTCCACTTACATTTTTCACCTGTCACTGTACAATTTGTTTCAGACTTAGCTTTTGGAATTAACTTAAAATGGATTCTGGGGCTTCCAGTAAGGGACAAAAGAGAAAAACCAGCTGACATGAAAGTCGCCACAAATCATTCACAGCTGTAACTGTACTGCCCATGTCCCATTTTCTATTTACCAAGCTGTGTGCTAAATACATTCACGTCCACTCTACACACTTTCTTTATAAGGGCTATAAAATGCTTGTTGAGCTATTAGCACTCACTACAACAAGGGTTTCATTAAGGAGAATAGATACAGTACCTGGAGACGTCAGTCATAAAACTCCATTCAGAGTACAAACAGTGCTTAAAAGAGGCAGAAAGACAGCAAAAAGGGATGGTGTATGGCCATTAGGCTGGGGTTGGAGGGGGAGAAGCAGAAAGGAACTGAAGCAGAAAATTAAATGGTCTGATACTGACTTTGAATAATAGCTCTGGGTGCTTCTGAATCTTACTACTGGAAGTGTGCACATATTAAAATTATCCAGTTGTGATCAATTTTCTGTGTGCAAGATATTTCCCCCTTTAAATGTGCTGTTAGGTGAGTAGGAAGAAGCCAGTCATTTAAAAGAAAAAAAGAGGAAAAAAAAAAAACCACAAAAAAAATCCTCTTGGAGACTCTGTATGCATTTTACATCCTTGTGAAATCAGGCGATTTCCTCTCCTTTCATTAACTCCTCCAGAAACATTGGCCCTCAAGTGGGCCCTTCACTCATCAGAATCTAATTATTGCCATCCATTCTGGTTCAGCTGCCCAGCCCTCGTGCTCTGAGATCACAGGGGAAATCAGGGCTGTGGAGGTATTTGTTAGCACTGCCAGATACGTCTCCAAGGGACGTTATTTCTGCCCACCCACCCCCCATTTTTTAACTCTTCTTTTGTTTTAAAACTTTCCACCCTTTTCTGTCTTCGGTTATTTTCAACAAATGATTCACCACAAAATGAATCCCATCTTAATTGTGGAACCTTAGTATTTAGGTTTTAATGCCTTACGGTTACATAATTCCACTAATGGTGCTCTTCAGGTAAAGACTGCCCACAGTGTGTATGACTCTTATAATATCTTAGATGTAGGCATTGCTCAGCGATTGCTTTTATATTTAGGAGGAAAATTTTCCTGAAATATCTCTTTAAGATAATTAAAAAAAAATAATTCAAGATATCCCTGAAGAGAGAAAAATATACCTTTATAAAGAAACAGAGAGAGAAAGACCCTGAGTTGGATTTTTGCTTTTCAGTTTATTGGGTAATAGAGTCCAGCATTGTACTGTTAACATCTGGCCCACATTATTTCTGATGAACTTGAACATAAAACTAGAAATTGAACATTTCCAATATTGAATATTTGAATTGAACACTTGAATGTCCAAAAGGTACGTAGAATACTGAAGCTGTAACCACAGCTTTAAAAATTGTTTTATGGTAATAATTTCCAAGTATGCATCTCTTACTATTAAACAGGATGCAAAAAAGTGATATTTTCTTTATATTGAGATTAAGATATAAATAAGAAAAGGCTAAAAAGTTATTAAATTATAATATTTATTAAAAAAAGATAATTCTTTTAACTTCCAAGGAGCCTAACTAATATCCTTCCTTCCATTTCTCCTTTGGCTTCCCTCCTCTAGGTCTAGAACCACCACATATATGCCCTTTTCTCCTTCACAGGTGAGCTTCTAGTCCAGCGGTTGTCAACCTGTGGGTTGCGACCCCTTTGGGGGTCGAACGACCCTTTCACAGGGGTCGCCTAAGACCATCAGAAAACAAAAAGATATTTACATTACGATTCATAACAGTAGCAAAATTGCAGTTATAGAGTAGCAACAAAAATAATTTTATGGTTGGGGGTCACCACAACATGAGGAACTGTATTAAGGGGTCGCGGCATTAGGAAGGCTGAGAATCACTGTATCTAGTCCTATGTAATGAACAAGCCTCCAAAGCCCCTTCGCGGTGCCTGGTTCTTCTGTACCAGACTGGGTCTAACTAATACCCACTGTATTAGTTTGCTATTCCTGCTGCAACAAATTACCACACACTTTTAGAGGCTTAAAACTACACAAATTTATCATCTTATAGTTCTTGAGGTTAAAAGTCCAACATGGGTCTTGCTGGGCTAGAGTATAAGTGTCAACTCACCTGCATTCCTTTCTGGTGGTTCTAGGGGAGGATCTGTGTCCTGGCTTTTTCAGTGTCTAGAGACTGCCCAAGTTCCTTGGTTTGTGACTCCCTTTCACCTTCAATGAAACAGTGGTCAGTCAAGTCCTTCTCTAGTCCTGACACTTCTGCCTCCCTCCTCCCAGTGAAGGCCACTTGTGACTACATTGTGCACACCCAGATAATCCAGTATAATTTGTGGTCAGCTGTTAGCAAACATAATTTCACCTGCAACCTTAGTTTTTCCTTGTCATGTAACATAACATATTTACAGGTTCCAGGCATTAGGATGTGGACATTTTGGGGGAGGTCATTAATCAGCCTACCACGCTCACCTGCTTAGACACCTGAAGTAAAAGAGGAATGAAATTAAGTCTTGAGATCACCCTGGAAATTCCCAATTACTATATCAACTCAAGGACTGTATTATTTGAACTTAACTGTTATTCAAAAATTATATTCAGTGCAATTTAAATTTATAAGTAACTTCTCCTAAAGCAGTTTCCTGCTCTCAATGATGTGTCATGATTTTGGATTAGAGACTCAATGTGATGTAAGGAAAAGAACATGACCTTTGGGATCAAAAGAACCAGTATTCAAATCCCTACTATATTACTCACTCTGAGCCATGGTTTCCTCATCTTTATAAGAGGGACAAAGATGTCTGTCTTGAGGACTGTGGAGAGGATAAAACTGCATTAAACTTATGCGAAGAAAATGTGGCAGTATTTGTATTAATAATGATGGACTACATAACTCCTATGAAGAGTTTCTGACACATGGTAACTATTTGGAATGTGATATAACTCTCCTTAGTGCTCAGTGTATAAAAAAATGCCACGTAAGTATCACCACATTCTGGAGGCCAAATCTGGGACTCACAGGACTCAGGACACAGAGATTTGGGGTCGGCTTGTACAAAAGCTTGGGGCCAATTCCAGCCTTTGGTCTCAGTTGGCCACAGTGAGATTTTCATGGAGTTGAGATTTTCCAAGTATAGCAAAGTTCTGATTTTTCCCAAATTGCATGACAGCTGGTTCACTCCCTGGCAGGGATTTTAGTCAGGGAGGACTCAGCCGTTTAAAATTGATAATTGACCCCTCCTGCTTATTTCTCTTTCTTTCATCCTCTTTTAAAATCCCACTGTTATTGTACTGTGTTGTACACCTGAAACTAATTTTAAAAAAAAGGAACACAACAATGATAAATCTCAAATCATTCCATGAAGTGAAACAAGGCAGACTCAAAAGAGTATATACAACATATGACAGAAAAAAGTACTGCTAACATAAAATCTTAACTAATCTGTGGTAACAAATAACAGATCAATGGTTGCCTGAAGGTAAAGATGAGGACACGGATGAACTGCAAACCTACATGGAGGAATATTTGGGGAATAATGGAAATGCTTTGTACCTTGTTTGTGATGATTCACAATTTTATACAGCTGTCAAAACTCATCAAATTGTATCATTTAAATGAATGCAGTTCATTGTACATAAATTATCCTTTAATTTAATTAAAAATAAGATCAGAAAAAAAAATCCCACTGTTAAATGTAGCATGAGGAGAAATTATTTTGAATGGGATACATAGGGGAAATGCTCATATAATTTTAGATAATTCATATTATTATAAATTATATCATAACATGGAATATATAATTCTAAATGTCATATGTTATTTAATCTGTATTTTAGATACATAAACAGTATAATAGATCTAGTATAGTAACAACAAACTATCATATTCTACTATAAATAACTACATACCATGGAATAGCAGAATAATGGCCCCCAAAAGATGTCCACATCCTAGCTCCTGTAACCTGTGAATGCTATGATTAAGGTTGCTAATCAGCTGACCTTGAGATAGCAAGATTATCGTGGATTAACTGGGTGGACCCAATCTAATCACATGACTCCTTAAACTGGGAAAAGAAAAGAGAAAATCAGAGAGATGGTCATGTACGAGGGACTGGACCTGCTGTTGCTGACTTTGAAAATGAAAATTCCATGAACCCAGGAATGTAGGTGGCTTCTAGAAGGTGGAAAAGGGAATAAAATAGGTTCCCTCCTAGAACCCTGGATTGGAACACAGCTCTGCCAGCATGTTGATCTGGGTCCAAGGAGATCTGTATTGATCTTCTAATCTACAGAATTGTAAAATAATCAATTTGTATTGTTTTAAGACATCCAATTTGTAATCATTTGTTAAAGCAGCTATAGAAAACATATATCATATATATGTATACATACTATATGTCTAAATTGCTATAGTGATTTATAGGTTAAGTAATTTCAATAAATCATGACATGGACATAACTTTAAAAGTATGCTCCATGTTAATGTCCCACTTAACACTAGTCCACTATTATTTTATTTAGTACATTTCTTCCCAAATTATACACTTAATAGATAAGGTTTTCAAATCATCCATAACAGGTTGAGGTATGATTGATATTTTTAAAGGAGATTGTGAAGCAAATGTTTTCAAGTGCAGGGCATTGCTATTATATAATTGTATGCAAAGAATTTCAGTTTAGATCCTATGACAAATTAAAAACGACAACCACCTTTGATCAGGACAAGTGACATTCATGTTTTTCAGATGTGAGAAAAAAAATCAATTTACCTTTAAAAGCTATTTGCTACTGTCTGTGTCTATCATGCCTATGGTCTAAATTATTAAAGTTTTAAAACTTGACAAGATTTCATGAAAACCCAGAATACTGTCACAAATATACTTCCTGTGTCATTATCAGGTAGGAAGATAGTGCTTTCAGATGATTACACCATCTCACTATTCTGCCAACTCTGCTAAGTAGATGGCAAATAGTTTGTAAAAGTCAGCATATCCCTGTCCCACCCCCTCCCCCACCCCCCAAAAAGGCGGTGGGGGCAGGATCAAGTCTATGTCTATTGCTCCAGATCATTGTAGCGGGCTGGGTAGGATGGAAAGTGAGCCTGTGTCTGCTAGCGCTAAGGCTCACATTTTCTGCTTTGCCTAACTGCACTGCCTCGTCTGTGAAATGTGTTCTTTCTTCAAGCTCTCATGTAATAGTCACACTGTTGCCCCTTCCCTTATATTTTCCACTTCAAAAAAGACAAATAAGGACGTGGAGAAAACATAAGTAAGAAATGCTTCAAAGTCAGTTTTCTGCTTGTCATAGCCTAAACTCATCTTTCCACTCCTGAGAGAGGCTTGCTAGAAGACTGAGGTTTCACTTGAACACTTAAGAATGTTCCAGAAGTGTGCTTTGTAGCAATGCCCCTGAAGTAAATGAATGCTCACTCTGTGAGCTGCTGTGAAGCAAGGCAATGCACACAGAGAGGCATCGTTCATCTTCTTCTGACTCCAGGGGCCTTTCCCACCAGCCTGTGTGACAGAAAATTTCCGCCTCCCTTGGTGGTGAAGCTGCCTGCTGCTGCCGCTGGATAGGGAACAGTTGCTTGAGTTCGGTAAAGGTGAAGAAGTTGTTACTTTCATAAGAGAAAAGTACAGAGAATGGAGTGGGAAGAAGAGAGGAAAAAGTAAACTAGGACTGAATGAAAGATGGGAAAAGAATGAAAAGAAATCATTGTGCAATCTTTCGGATGTTAGGGACCACGTTTTAAAATGGTTAATGATTGAATTAACCCTTCCCAACCAGGTTTCTATGCAAAAGTTTGTGCTACAGTTTCTGCTTGTACATAGAGAATATAGCTTCCTGCCTGTTTTAGAAGCCCTTCCTCATGTATATACATGTATAAACATTTGTATTTGGTAGTTGGTTTTTATCGTCATGATCACGGAGGACAGGTACAGATGGAAAGTACTTACTGCTTTGAAATACTGATTGCATAATTAAAAAAAAATCCCTCTTCCACAGAATCTTTACATCTTCAAAGCCCTTTCACCTCTCTGACCACCACCTGTGAAGTGGGGCTGTTTACATGACTGTGGAACAATACTAGTTTACATCATTAAGATTTGTGTACATTTCCTGGATTTACCACCTAGAAGATTTAAATCATATAGATATATATATGATTTTTAGCCTCTCTGAATCCTGGTTTTCTCATTTGTAAAAATGGTAGTTATAATTGGCAGGGTTCTTGTGAGAATTAAATGAGATAATATACAGAAAAATGCCTAGCATAATCCCAGAATTTAGATGCTCTCTAAATATTAGTTGTATACACTTTTCTACCATTCTGCTTAGCTGCTATGCTCCTTCTTTATTATAATTATTCTTCCCTTCATCATCTCTTCTTAGTCCTCCCCTTACATCTCTTTTTTAACTTGTAGCTTAATTTCTGTAAGTCCAGGGAGGATTACTGTGTAACACCCTAAAGAGCTGTCCTGTTTATGGATCACTCCCTTGAGAACAGTTCAAATGATGGACATCATCATAGTTCTAAATGTAGGTTACCACAGGAATCACCCCATCTTTCCCTGTCTTTATTTGTTCATAATAACCTGAAACAGAGAAGCAAAAATATAAAACCAGGAAGTTCTATTGCTGTGTCTCTGAAAGGACACAATGATAGTGAACTACCAGGTATGATGCTTACATTATCATTTTCTAGTTAGTTACCAATGATAGAAAATACTAATAGTAAGTCTCGGGAGGGTTATGTTGAACCTCCTCAGTGTTCAAATTACATGATGACTATTTATTGAATGCCTAATGTGTGTTAAAAATCAGAGATAGGATGGTGGGTAAAATGGACACATCTAAACAAAAGTTTAGATGAGCATAAAGAAACCAATAAAGGATGCTGATATATGTTTTGTGTTTTTTAAATTTTGTGGTAAAATACTCATAACATAATATTTACCATCCTAACTATTTTTAAGTATGCAGTTCAGTGGTAGTACATTAGTAGTATTGTACTACCATCACCAGCCTCCATCCACAGAACTCTTTTCTATCTAGCAAAATGCAAACTCTGTGCTCATTAAACAATAAATCCCCATTTCCCTCTCCCTAGGCCCTGGAAACTGCCATTATACTTTCTGTCTACAAATTTCATAACTCACATAAGTGGAATCATACAATATTTGTCCTTTTGTGCCTTGCTGTTTCACTTAGCATGATGTCCTCAAAGTTGATCCATGTTGAAGCACATGTCAGAATTTCTTTCTTTTTCAAAGTTGAATAATATTCCAATGTTCCACCATATGTACGACATTTTGTTTATTCATCTATCTGTGGACACTTGGGTTGCTTCTACCTTTAAACTATTGTGAATAATGCCACTATAAACATAAGTGTGAAAATACCTCTTTCAGATTCGCCTTTTAGTACTCTCAGGTGTATACCCAGAAGTGGGGATGTGGGATTATTCTACTTTTAAATTTTTAAGAAACTGACATATTGTTCTCCATAGCTGCCGCCCTATTTTACATTCCTACCAACTGTAAACGAGGGTTCCAATTTCTCCGTATTCTTGTCAACATTTGTTATTTTCTGGTTTTTGGTTTTTTTGTTTGTTTGTTTTTCTTTTTGATAGTAGCCAACCTAATAGGTGTGAGTTTGTAGTATCTCATTGTGGTTTTGATTTGTGTTTCCCTGACAATTAGTGATGTTAGACATCTTTTCATGTGCTTATTGGTCATTTGCATATCTTTTTTGAAGGAATAAGTATTCAAGTCCTTTGTTCATTTTTTTCATAGGGCTTTTTTTGTTGAGTTGTAACATTTATATATTTTTAAGGCTAAAAAGATAGCACAAGATTATTAGTTCATTATGAAAGTGCCTTTCACTTACTGTTGTCTCAAACTTTCTAAAGTTTACAAAGATATTATATTCTAGATAAATACCACCTAACTTTTAAATATATTTTATTTTATTTATTTTAATTTAGTTTTATTAATATGATTTCAATAGCTAAGTCAAAACTTGGCCTTTGGTGGGATTTACCTCATTACGTTACCTGGTCACAGAAGTTAGGCCTCTTTAGAAAGAGACTTCTGAACCATTCCTTTTTTATTCTCTCAGGTTTTGCAAAGAAATACGTCCTTTGGAGGTGAAATTTCACAAGCTTACTCATTGCGTTAATGGAAAATAAAGTTCTAAGGTGTTTTGAAGGTGGATTTAAAAAAATAATAATTTCTATTTGTTGGAAGACTTTAAAAGGTGCCAAGGAACAAATTGCAGAGACAGATCCTTTAGGCCACTGGGTCACTTTTAATGAAGAAACTTGTTTAGATGTATTAGTCAACATTATTTTAATCTTCTATTTTGTGATATGTCAACAGAAACAACCAAGTTTTCACTATATCCCTGAGCATACTCAGGCATGTGGATGACTTATGTATTCCAAGACACCATTCTACCTTATATAAATATACTTGATGCTATTTCCTTGCCCACAGTAGAATAAAATGTTAATACTTTGGTGAGTCCCGGCAACTTTACTATCCAATTCTTCCTAGTTCTATATAACATTTAGTGAGCACTAAAACCTAAAAGACTCAGGCAATTCAGTTTGAATAACCACTTAAAAGTACATATGCTTACTCCAAATAACTGAGCTACTTGATTCTGCAAAATGAAGTTGAAAAATCCCTAAAGACCAGACTCATAAAATAGAAGGTTGCAAACTGACTTTCATTTATATCCAGGTATATTTTTTCCCAGAAAATTACATTCACCTACATATTTCTTTACATAAATATTTTCTATTTTCAAGCAATAGCTAGAAACTCATTCAGGATAATTTAAGTGCCAGTCTACCTAGACTCTAAGGGATTAACTTTTTAGATTCTATTTTATCATTTGATTGAAGCTTTTTCTAGAATTTCCCTCTCTACTCATATATACATCATTAAATTAATTTAAATCTTTTATAGTGAATGTTTAACATATAATAGTACAATAATTTATTTGGATGCACTTAACATACAATAATATGTAAGCTATAATAATATATAGTGATCAAGTATTATACATCTTAAATACACTTCTAAATTATTTACTGAATGAATGGTGTGCCGAGCATTGCCTTAGGTGGAGCATTGTCCTCAGTAAACAAGACATAAAATGTCGGTGTCCTCATGAAGTTTTCAGTGGAGAGGAAAGACCATAAATGAGTGAAAATGCAAACAAACAAAGTACCACATAAATATATTAAGTGTCACACAAAAAAACAATATGCAGAGATGGAGAATAATGTTGGTGGAAAGAAAAGATGGTTAGAAAGGGCATCCCTGGCTTTCATCTGAGATATGAAAAATGAGATAAGAATGAACCAGTCATGGAAAGCCTCTGTGTGTGTGTGTGTGTGTGTGTGTGTGTGTGTGTGTGTGTGTTGTGTGTGTTGAGGCTAGATGTTCAAGTAGTAGGTTGTAGTGTTTCAGAGAAAAGGCAAAGCATCAAGGGACAGCCTGAGAGAAAAAGGAACCAAGATAACTGAAACACAGAGGAAAGTAACAAGAGGGGGAGTTGAGATATGGGCCATGAAAAGATGACGCAAGACTACATAGATTATTGTTAATATTTCATATTTTATGTGATGTCAATAGGAATACACTGAAGAATTTTAAGCAGGGCAAGAGCATTATCTGATGTACATTAAGGAAAAACAGACAAACAAACAAACAAAGCAGGTCACCCTGGTTACTGTTTGCAGATTGGATTAGGGAGTAGAAATGGGAATTGGAGAGTATTGTGGAGTTTGCATTGGAACTAGAGGGAAGTAGAAGAATGTCTATTGTTCTACATTTACCTCTTCCAGATGAGTTTCATTTTGTCAGTGTTCCTCAAAACTGAACAAAACACGTTTAACTTCTATTCAGGATGCAGAAGGCCACAGAAAATGTTACTTCCTCTCTAACAATGATAAAAAGCTAGATAATACACAAAGTCATCACTTTTTTGAGCCCACGATAGAGTCGAGGTTTGTTGCAAGATGAACAGGTAAACTAAATCCCATTAAACTCTTGGAGGAGAGTCAGACATACAAAGTTTAGTTTAGTCTTTGGCAGAGCACAGAGAGAAGAGGAGGCAGTTGTGCAAGTATGAAGTTCAGAGGAAACAGTGAAACTCGTAATTACTTTTAAAATGTGAGGTGTGTGGTAGGTAGCATGACAGATTGACTCTGTGGGAGCCCCAGATTCAAATAGGAGAAATAGGAGAGTAGGAGAACCTGTACTTCATCAGTCTTTTCCATGAGCCTTCACTGAATGTTCATGAGAAGAGGTAGGACAGGGCAGAGGACCTCAGAGGCCCCTCAGTGCTGCAGGTGGTAGTGCTACCTAGCGGCGGCCTTCCACTGGTAGACAGGCAGAAACTCCACGTGCATTCTGGACCCTTCTCTTACATGAGGCAAAAGCTGTTTGCTGCTGAGCAAAAGGCAGGAAATTCTGTTTCCCCCAGGAACACAAAAAGACTGGTGCAGCTGAGGGAGGAATAAAAATAAAAGCTATCTGCCACTGAAGGTGAGGAAGAAATAATACCAATTTTACACAACATAGTAAAACCTTGGATTGTGAGTAACTGTGGTTTGTGAGTGTTCTGCAAGATGAGCAAACATTTCTAATGCATTTTAACTTAGTAAATGAGCGGTGTCTTGCAATACTAGTAGTTTGTTTCCAGAACGAATTATGTTCACAAACCAAGGTGTTATTGTATGTAGAAAATTTTAAAGAATCTACAAAAATGCTACTAGAACTAAGGGAGAGTTCACAAAGTTGCAAGATACAAGAGTAATGTATATATTGAACAAATCAACAGTATTTCTATATACTAGCAAATAACAATTGATATTTAAAAAAACAAATTGAATTTTTAAAAACTACCGTTTATAACAGTATCAAAAATATGAAGTACTTAGGGATAAATTTAGCACAATTTGTGCAAAGCCTGTACACTGAAAATTACAAAACATTGCTGAAAGAAGTTACAAAAGACTTAAATAAATGGAGAGCTCATGGATGAGAATTATTATTATCAGTATTATTAGTTGTTAATTTTCTCCAAATTGGTCTATCACAACCCCAGTCAAAATCCTAGAAAGCTTTTTTTTTTTTTGTAGAAATTGATAGGATGATTCTAAAATTTATATGGAAATACAAAAGACCTAGAACAGTCAAAATAACTTTGAAAAAGGGACAAAATTGGACAGCTCATCAAAACAGTGTGCTTTTGGTGTAAAGACAGACATATGGATCAATGGAATAGAACAGAAAGAACCAGATGCACAGCAACCCAAGAAGTCACTTCACTTCTTTCAGAGAAGTAAAAATCTCATTTAGCCTTACTGCCTTAAATTATAGCTTTTTTATATACATTTTATATTTTTGGGTAATGAAATCATGAAGGATACAGAATACTCTTTTGTATTCCTTGTATTTACCTATAATGTCTTGCTTTACCATTAAAAATTCTGTCCCATGAAGTTCAACCTTTTTTCCAGTATTCCAATACTTGTTCAACCTACTTTGTTAACCTTGTTAATAGCGAGTCATCTGAAACATAGTAGGTGATCAATAAATATTTGTAAAATTGAGAAATGAAAACTAAAAATTATGTCTAATTTCTTGACATAGTTTATTTCCACTTTCTTATGTAAAAGGCAAGTGAACATGAGCTCCTCATAAAAATAAAAACCCTCTTTATACGCATAAATGAAACAGCATTCATTAACTTATCTGAGAAGAATTTATTGAGCAACTACTGTCTTTCAGAAAATGTTTAAATAGCTGGAGCACAAAGCATTATAATAGTTCTCATTGTTGTCTTACATTGGTGAAACAGCCCGATCCCTGAGTTGACTTAGAAATTTTGTTTCCTTAATGTTTAACTATGACATCACTTGGTTTAGTGGGTATATGCTTATGATTGTTATATTACTCATCATGTGTGTTCCCTCTTGGGTGAAGTACAGTAGACAAGCATGACATAAAAAAACAAATAAATAAATGTACAGATATATGTAGTGTATGTATATTTATGTGTATAATCTAGAACAGAAAAAAGAACAGAATTAAAAAGTTTACTTCTTTATTTCTGCCTAAACTTTTTAGAAACTAAAGTTACTATAGACCTGTGGTTAAAAGTGTAAGTAAAATTTGCTAAAGCTATATTGATGATACCAATATAATATTGCTTTATAAATGTAATTGCATTGTTAAAAGTTAATGAAGAATTCAGAAAAGATTTACGTTACCATATTTTAAAAATTATTCTCAAAACGCTCTTACTCCCAAGTTATCAGACATGGTTCATATTTGTAAAAGTGACTTGAGGAATATAAAGTAAAACAAAGAAAGCATTTGCAAGTATTTACCCATCTGCCATGTCATGTTAATCTTATCTAAAGAATGCATTTTAAAATAACTGAAATTACATTAACATTTTTCAGCAGGAAAAAAAAAGGCAGAGATTGAGATTATATTTGTTTGAAAACTAATTTTTCAAAATAGATAACTATGGCTCCAAATTATATACATAAAAAAGAGAAACTATATTGTTTTCTAATTCAGGAAAATAAGTTATTCATCAATTTCTATCACAAAATAGATCTATAATTTAAAATTTACTTATTGGGAACTACTGTCAAACATTCAGTTCAACAAATACTTACTGAGCATCTGTCCTTGCCAGGGATTTGAGCTACATCAGTGAACAAAATAAAGATTCCAGTCTGTGAAGCTTGTGTTTTAGCAGGAAGGAGAAAATTAACAATAAACACACACACACACACACACACACACACACACATCCACATGTTAGAAAGTAGTAAATGCTATAAAAAAAGAAAAGTTAGAACAAGGCAATGTGGGTGTGGGGAATGCTAGTTGCAACTTTCAATGGAATGGTCATGGGGCACTGTATTGAGAAGGTGCAGGAAGTGGCCATGCACATGTCTGGTGGAAGACTGGACCAGCCAGAACGAAATGGTCCAGGCAGAGGGGACAGCGGTGCAAGTTCCTCAGGCAGGGCGGTGCCTGAGTTTCTGGAGTGTCCGTGGATGAGGCCAATGTGGCTGGAGCAGGGTGAACAAAGGGGAAAGTAGTAAAAGTTGAAGTGGGGAGGAGTTGATTGTGTAGGGCATTTAGGCTGTTGTAACATCTATAACTTTATCTTGCATGAAATGGGAGTCAATCATTTTTCCCTCTTGTATTCAAGGAAAATAATAAGCAAGGACCACCTATGGAATGGCCTCTTCCTCACTGAATGCCCAGTAAGGCCATCTGCCCCAGAGTCTCCAGGAAGCTTCTTGGATCACCCCAGGCCTCCTCTCTGCTCAGTATAGCCCCAGAGATCACTTGATTTGCAATGCACTGAGTTCCCATTACATCTGCTCTTTATGCATTTATTTAGTATTGTTTTAAATCTCTGCAGACATTGTGTATCTCTTGAAGGTAGTGTGTTTGTTATTCTTCTCAGTATAGTTACCTTGCTCAAAAAATTCAACGAATATTTTTATAAATGAATAGGGTCTCTTGACTTTATTATAAATATCAATTTCCACACTGCAGAAGATATCTTACCTAGAACAAACAAATGAAATGCACGATCATTTTGAAATAGGTGCCCACCAAAAAATGTTCTGTTATAAGCATATGTTTTCATGTCATTTCTAATTATTGAACTTTTTCATGAAATGAAAATACTTTTCTCATCAGGTTCCCTTTAATCACATTGTTTAATAGGCTGCTAAGTCTCACATTCCTTGTCGGTCCTAAATTTTCCTTCAAATAGAATACTTGCCTTTTAAATAGTTATGCTTTTAAAAAAGATATAAGGTAATATTCTTATACTATGTCTACTATATCTTTCACATGAAGCTTTACATGTTTGGCTACTCCATTTTCATCAATCATATATCTTTTTGCAGAGTTTAACATTTTTCTTTTAATGAGAAGCTGGTGAAAATCAAGTTATCAACATGATTTGTTGTTCTACTAGGAGTGCATTGTGTTAGGAAGTTCAATTATATGTCAATTGTATGTCTTCATCACAGTTTTTCCTATACAACATCCTATATTTGGAGAGTCATTCATGGCCCATTGGGAAAGGTTAGAACTATAATTAGATATTTTCTCTAGACACTTGAGCAATGGAATGCATGAAGGTTAGTAACAGCTTCCCATTAATTGCTCCCTTGTGCTTTTACAGTAAAGCCGTTAGCTTATGTATTGGGGCTGCTACCCACAGCATCCTTGCTCTGACATTTGAAGCAGTGATTAGAATGTCATTGCTTTCCAATACTTCATTGTTATTCAGGGGACACATCCGATTTCTTTCCCCTCATCCTGCAAGGATCAAAAATTCAGACACAAAAAATATCATCTCTGTTTTTTTATCATCAGAATAGGGCTTTTGAAAGTGGGTTTGTTCTGAATACAGTGTTCATACTGGACTCTGTTCTGTGCAGCATCACTGTCTTGTCTTTCAAACTAATGGCAACAAAGCAGAATCATTCTTTATGTGTAAAGCAGTGCACCCCAAGGGCAAAACATCTATCAGTATGAAAAATAGTCAAGTAACAACCAAGAAATTGTGTTTTGTGGAGGCTCATGGGTTTGATTGTATGTTTGAGCCAGTGTACTGCCATGTTAGTTTTTTTCGAATCTTTGAACTTAATAGTTTCTTATTCAAATGTCTTTCTTATCATTTATACTGCCTGAATTCAACAATTCAGTTTGTCCTCTCAGCACTTGCCTGTGACTCAACTAAGACTGAGATTCACTGAGCTAGAGAGCACAATTATCCTCCTGTCTCGGAAATAAATTACAGCTCCAAAGCCCTGGTCTTTCTTCATTCCACTTACTCATTAAAAAAAAACAAAAAAAACCTCACCATGGATAGCATGAGGACATCATGTTTTAAAGAAAAATGCAACCTAGCTTCCCCTCCTCTTTTTTCTCTCCTTACTCCCTCTTAATGTGTATATGTGTGTGTATGTGTGTAGTGCACATATCATATGTATATGATTAGATTTGTTTTATGTAAAACTCTCTTCATATTACAGAGAAAAATGCCCCACTGTCATTTCTGCTCTTATAATCAAGGCCATTTTAGACATTTTCTTTTAAAAAAAGAAAAAATAGTTCTATATGTGTTTCACCTTAATGTATATATGTGATGTATTGCATTCTCTTAAAAAAAATCAACTTTTCTGCCACCAGAAGTGGCTGAAGAGTAGCTACAAAATTGAGACAATCCTGATGAAACTCTATAGTGCATGATCAAGGGAAGTTAGAAAGATTATTAGACAACTGAAAACCCAGACTGAAAGGGCAAGGTCCCGGAAGTGAGATTATTGAGGGCATAAAAATGAAGGTTGGAATGGAGACTATATTTAAGTGTCTGAAAAGTTAAAATTTAGAGTTTTTAAACAGTTCACAGTCTTCACCAGCTATAGACAAAAGAAAAATGGGCATAGAGTTCTTAGGTTGATATAAAATTATTTCTATAGGTCAACATTTAAAGCACTGACATTTTTAATGTAATTAATGACATTTTGAATAAAATTCCTTTGTTAAAATTATTTTAAAAACTTGCTTCATGGTTGTAAAATAAATACATGTTTTTAGTCATGAATGTATCTTTTATCAGCCGTCAGTGTTAGGTTCATGAAAGAGGATTGATTTCAGAGTTCCTGGAGACAAAGCGATAGGGGTAGTGGATGACCTTTATTGGCATGGGAATATGGATATAAATATTGCAAACTACTCCATATAAAATAGAGGATGACGGGACCTCTCAGAGGAGTATAAATAGTTGGGTGAAAGAGACAAGTCCGTCATCCAGAAAGTATAGATTAAAGAGAGTTAAAATATTATGTAATGCTCTGCTACCATGGCTACTATATCTTGTACATGAAGTTTTACATATTTAACTACTTCATTTTTCTCAATCATATATCTTTTCATGGAATTTAATATTTTTCTTTTAATGAGAAACTGACAGAGAAACTGGTGAAAATCAAGTACAGATATAATTTGTTCTACTATGGGAGCATTGTATTAAGGAATTAAATTAGATGTCAATTCTATGTCTTCATCACAGTTTTTCCTGAGCGACACAGGGAAGCTGAACCATCAGGAGGCCAAGGTGGTGGTGGAGTCTTGAGAGTTTTAAAAGGTGTGAAATGAAAATTAGCAACAGTGTCTAAGAGCCTTAGGAATCTTGGGGCATTACATTAATTTCTAGTCAGTACTCAAAGTTCGTGCAAGTGATGCAATAGGAAAATGAGGCCTTATATGCACAAAAGGGCTTTCTTACAAAAAAAACGCAGGTGGATTGAATTGAAAGTAGGCTCTCAGAATGAATGTTCTAAAGTGAGGGCTCAGTGTGTATAAAAAAAACAAGTCTAGAAATTAAGATAGTCACTGAAACTTCAGGTCCCTTTGATGTTCAGAATTGAGAGACTGTCTCTTGCTTCTTACATGACAGGATATATTCTAAAAATGAAATAGTATATAAGAAGTGCTGGAGGTTGAAAGAGAAATGTTAACATTCCTTCATTCATTGTTTATTTATTGAGTGCCTGCTCTGGGTACACAGTGCTGTTCTAGGTGGTTGGGGTTGGTCAATGAATAAAGAAGACAAAGATCTCGGCCCACCTGGAGCTTGTGTTTGAGTGTGAGTAGCAGAAAGTAACGAATACACCAGGGCTAACATCACCCACTCTCTTGTATTCCCATTTACTATATATACATGGGAAAACTGGAGAGCGAAGAAGGATGATAGGGAAAAAACCTGATTCATTTGAAATATGGTGTTAGATGAGAGCTCTGTGAATACCCTGGATCTCCAGAAAGATAAGCAAGAGGGTTCTAGCCCAGGGTCGGCAAACTGTGGCTCATGGGCCACATGCGGCTCTTTGGGTACGTTCCATCTCAAAAGTTTCCCGACCCCTGGAAGAGCCAATCCTGTCCCTCACAACAATTTAAAAATTATTCGAGAATCATAAATACATTTTTACATAATCACCATTATGTGAATAATAGCCTATAAAAATTTTATAAATGAAACTATGATAGTTTTATTTTCATTTTCAATTTTACTTCAGAGCCACAGTTCATGAGGCACAGTTTGCTGACCCCTGGCGGCTCTTCCGGCTAAAAAATTTGTTGACCCATGTTCTAGGTCAAATTAAACCTGAAATGTCCCTGGAATGCACAAATAACAAAACTGAAGCTGTCCTACTTTAGGCACATCATGAGAAGGCAAGGTTCTTTGGAAAAGACAATAACGCTGGGAAAATAGAAGGCAGCAGGAAAAGAGGAAGACCAAATATGGATTGACTCCATAAAAGGAGCCATAGGCATGAGTCTACGGGAGCTGAGCCGGGCTGTTGAGAATGTGACATCATGGAATTCACTCATTCATAGGGTCGCCAGGAGTCGGAGCTGATTCAACGGTGCATCACACATAGATAAGCTAGTAATGAGTAGGTAAATTACATAGTATATAGAAAGTATTGTGTGATACTGAAAACATAAAAGTAGAGTAAGGTGAGGGGGGTCAGCAGTGCCAGGGGTGGGTCAGATTGCTGCATTAAGAGGGGCTGAGAGTAGGCTTCATGGACAAGACTCAATCTGATCAAGGACTTGCAAGAGGTGAGGGGAGTTATTATAGTTTTACAGACATTTATGGGAAGAGCATTCCAGGAAGAGGGAACAGCCAGCACAAAGTCTTTAAGGCAGGAGTCTCTTTGAAGAACCACAGGGTAAGTATGGCTGTTGACAAATGAAATCGAGGAAGAGAAGTGGGAGACAATGCTAGAGATACAGGCGCTTTCTCAAAAGTATTATAACCCAAGTCAGCCTTTCAGCTTTTGAACTCGCAAAGAGAGAAACATTCAGAGAATTCAAAGTTTTGAAACCAAAAGATTCACTATTAAACCAGAAAACCATTTCTTAAACATAAGAATCGCCTAGCTAATGTTATGATACAGCTTATTTCACAAAGTTCTGAGAATATAATGATTTTAGATTCTAAGAAGAAATTGAATTAAGAGATGCCGCCCCAAACTTTTTATGTTGCCTTTTTTTTGGTTTACACACATAGATACTTTTGACTTCCTCATATTTAAATTCTGGGTTTGAAATTCAATACCCTACCTTATCCAAAAAATATTTTATTATTACTGATTATTCTCTTTAGATAGCATTTAGCATATCTATTTACCACAACCCCTTTTGTTGTACTTCCATCTTAAAGTAGCATGATTGTAATTTCCATTCTCAGATGTATAGAAATGCAACTTTATTTTCTATAACTCAATTCAATTTGCTGTTGATTCACGATTTATTGTTTCTGATGACTGAAAAATATAAAAAAAAATTAAAAGTACCATATTCCCTGCACCTTCAATATTTTATATAAATATTTGAATTCAGGTTTCTTCCCTTTCTTCTTTCTCCCAAAAGGCAGGTACAGCTAACATATTGTTTCTACCCTCCCATATCTTGTGCTATTGTCTCTACTGCTGCTTTAACTTGTAGCCGGTTATCTCCTCTTAGTGGCCCGTTCATCTCCCCATGCTGACCAGGCCCCCATGTTAGCTCTTGATGGAAGTGCTTCCCATCAAGGAGCAGCTGAAGAGAAGCCACCTCTCTCCTGAGATCTGGATTTTATGTTCCATCCCATCACAAACCTGGGGTGACAAATCCAAGAAGGAGGAGTAGGGACAGGCCCCAGACTCACATCACAAATCTCAACTCTTTTGCCTCTTTCTCTTTCCCACTACCTTCTATCCAACAGTTTTGTCCCCAGTCCATCCCATAAAATATATATATATATATTTACCTTCTCATAAGACAGGTAAAGCTGCAAGCACTTTGCATCTAGTATCTTCCTTAATCTGCATTATTAGAAAAACATTGTTCTCTTGGGTTCCCAGCCTCTGGTTCTTGATATTTAAAGGGAAGTTTCTGGAATTTGTTTCTCTTTAATTTTAGCTCTTGCAAATAAAAGCATTGGCTATCACAACCATTGCAGCTCAAGTAATTTTTGATGCTCATTTTATAATTCAACCTTGAAATTGTAATCACCCAGACACTGGCTGCTTCAGCCTCAATGGGTGAAGGTCTACGAAGCAGCAGGACAAAACATAACCAACTTTTCATAAAACTTATATTTAGCTGAATGCTTTGTTTATTGTCAGTGCGTAACAATTAATACTTATTGCACTGAAATGTATTTCCAGATGCTGTTAGGCAAATTACTTTACATTTAATCTAAAGAGGTTGGATATTCCTTCATAAATAGAAGATCAGATTGTCATTTTGCTTCTCCAAATTATTCTGAGATGGAACGTTTGCTAAGATATAACTCTCTGCTAGATCTAAATGTTTAATGAGGACAGATAACATAGTCTTATCTTCTTTTGGTTCAACTACCCTATGGTCTATACACCAGAGTTCTAAAACAAATGATTTCTTTCAAGTCAATGAGGTAGAAAAGGAAGTATGGGCTAGGGGAGAGGGCTAGAAGAACTGGCTTAGAATCCTGTTTTCTCATTAAAAGCTGTAAAATTTTAGAAAATGGCATGCTAAGTCTCAGTTTCATCACTTCTAAAATGAAGCTATAATATTAATTTTATGTACTAAGGTAATGTATTTCAAAGTTCTTCGTGAACATTTTATAATACATTATGCAACCATTGGTTGCTATTATTAATAATTAAAATAATTACTAGGAAAGGTTACACTTAATAAAACAACAAGTTTGGGTTTATGTCATGTTAGATATGAGCTACTTACGATAGCCTTGGAAATTGTCTGTTTTGAAAGGACTTCAATCCTTTCAACTGAGGATCTGCTATGTCCCCAGGACTCTGCAGTACTTGTCGAGACATAGACACACCATAAAAATTGTAGGTTTTTTTTTCCTCTTATAGACAAATAGTATTTTTAGACCATAATAACTGAAAGAGGAAACAATGAACAATGGACAATATTCCAGTCTAGAAAAAAATGTTAATGTATTTGAACTTGAGCTATAGAAATTGTATATCAATGAATAGACAATTGAAATAATATCAATGTCTTTTAAAAATCCTTTGTGAGCATCTATTGGCTTTAGTAAGATCTGTTTCTCATTTATTGAGTATATAAAGTATAGAATTTTGTATTTTACTATAGCATAATTTATTAGTAGTAAGGAATACAGTCATGTGTCACTTAACAATAGGGGATACATTCTGAGAAATGTGTTGTTAGGCAATTTCGTCATGAATAAACATCATAGCGTGCACCTACACAAACCTAGATGGTACAGCCTACCACACACCTAGGCTAGAAGGTATAGCCTACAGCTCCTAGGCTACAAACCTGTACAGCATGTCACTGCACTGAATGCTGTAGGCAACCATAGCACAGAGGTAAGTGTTTGTGTATAAACATATCTAAACATAGGAAAGCTACAGTAAAAATATGGTATACGTAGAAGATTAAAAAAATGGCACACTTGTGTAGGTCGCTTACCATGAATGGCACTTGCAGGACTGGAAGTTGCTCTGGGTGAGTCAGTGAGTGAGTGGTGAGTGAATGTGAAGGCCTAGGACATGACTGTGCACTGCTGTAGACTTCATAAATACTGTAAGCCAGCTTCGCCACAAACATGAGAGTAATGCATTGTGCTACGACGACAGCAATACGATAGCTATAATGTCACTAGATAATAGGAATTTTTCAGCTCCATTATAATATTATGTGGCCACTGTTTTATATGCGGTCCTTCGTTGACTAAAATGTTGTTATGTGGTGCATGACTGTGTAGTGTAAGATGTTTATTATCTAATATATTTATCTTATTATTATTCTTTTAAAATTTTTGTAATGGTTCCTATAACTAGGCCTAGAGTATAATCCTACTTCAATGAGAGGCTCCCTCCCTAGACAAAGTTTTTAAAATTAACTGGACAGCAGGGAAATTTTTCTGGTATTTTAACACACATAATTTATAATGACAGGGATATGGTTCATGCATATCATCAACCAACTAATAATGATAACTATTATTATAATTACAACTAACATTTACTGAAGGCTTACTATAAGCATCTCTTTATGTGTTGTGCTTCACATGAAGTATTTCATTTACTCTTTAAAACAAACCTATAAAGTAGGTACTGACATTATTTGCCTTTCAGAGAAAGTGAGGCTTAGAGATGTGAAGTAGATTGTTTATCTTCATGCATTATATGGTAGCACTAGAATTTGGACTTAGGTCTGTTTGACTTCAAAACAGATTCTTAACTGCTATGCTATATTGGCTGTTTCTCTCTTTGGTATTTGGGTATCCAACAAAGTGAGAGCTATAGGTAATAATGCATTCTGAAGACATTTGGATGGAGATATATAATAAGATGTTTTCAGAATATTTCAGTGGAGGGCACCATTCTATCATTGTCTTGAAACAACCTTAACATATAATTATTATTAGTTATTTTAAATTTTTTTGTTAACTTATTTTAAAGAGAGACTAATAGGTCCATCACTTTTATGCCTGTGCTATAGATTTTCCTTGGTAAAACATTCAATAATGACTTTGGGGACATTCAGAAAATGTTATCTAGAATCCACATATCTTATATCTTTAAAAAGTTGGAGTTGTGAGGATAGAGCAAGTGTGCAGCTAGTCAGAACAATTATTTGGTGCTGCAGGCAATTTGTATATATCTAACTGGAGAGCTGTTATCATAAAGCACCTCACTGAATTTGAAAAGGTTAGAGGGTGTTGGGGGGGGTCATCACACCCAACTTTTTCTTCTTGCCTGAAGTTATGTTATTAGTGTCTACATAGAACGACTAATGGAATGGAGAAAAAATGGTTCCACGTGCTTGCCAGTTCCCAATGTTGGGAATTTGATTTATTTAATCTCTGTACTTTAATTCAGTAGGGGGGACATCTTATCAGAGTGCTGCCAACCATCTGTGTTTTAGAGGCGTTACAGTATCATACTGGGTCGCATGTTCTATATCTCTTTTATAATCTGTCTGGCTTCTGAGAAATTATTGCCATTTCCTTCTTCCTACAATCAAAATGTCAGTGGCTCCCACCAAATAAGTTTTGCTCCTTGATTATGAACATGTAGACCCATAAAAAGGCTCATGTGAATCAAGTTTATAGTGACAGTGCAGTGGCCTTACTTTACATAAAAATACAAGAGTCATTTTTTAAAATAGATAAAAACAACTCCTTTCAAAAGGAAGGGCAGAGTGTTTTACTCTATCAACAGATCCCTTCCTACAATTTCAGCACAGATACAAAACAATCACTCTGTGCAAAGTGGGAAAAATTGTCCTATCATCATAAGGGAGGATCAGGGCTAAATGATTGTGTGCAAATCCTTCAAAACATTTGTGAATATTGTCACCCAGCATAAACGACATTTTATTAATTCTTCTTGGACACATCTCTGCTCCCCTTGTATTTTTTTGGGGGGGTTTGTTTGTTTTTTGTTTTCCAGTGTTGTCTTTCTTTGCTGTGAATGAAGGAAGGAGGTTGTGGCTGATCGAGAGAAAACCAGCAGAACCACGTCACGGTTCCCCTGTCTGGTGGAGGCTCAGGCTGCACAGAACCCTCGCACGGCAGCTAGGCTTGGAAATACCTTGGCCACTTTGAAAGAAGAGAATGGCGAGGAACTGGCAGTCACTATTGTAATATATTTTTAGGGCACTTGGAACCCAATTAGAATGATTGAAGTTAGGCAATTTTATAAAAAGATTAGATTCAGTCTGTTCACTTTTCTAGTCATTCAATTTTAGTGAGCCTGTTCTCACTCCACCTCTGACTTTTTTGTTTGTTTGTTTTTGGAAGTCATGAACTGCTTCTTTTCCTGTCACTGACCACGAGGTGTTCACTATGCCAAAAATAAAATTGTTCTTGCATTTGTTAAAGGGGTGTGAATGAGCCTGGCCAGTAGGAAGACCTGATATTCTTATCCAAGTTCTTGTTCACTGGTGGCACTTTAGCCTTATAAAATAGATAAAATGCTTTTATATATTTAAGTTGAAAACTCACATGCAGAAAATGTTTAAAAATAGTCAAAATCAAGGCATATTTCTTTCACTTACTCTAAATGTTTCACTTGAAAACAATTTATTTTAAAGTCCTCAGCAGAATCTTATTCCTGTTTTGTATCTCATCTATTCATCTTCAGGTGCCTTATGGTACTAATAATGTTCATTTTTATACATAACGTAAATTTAATACTCTGATGTGTGAATTTTTAATGATGTAAGTTAAATAGTGGCATATTTAGGGGTCGACAGATACATGCAAACTTGCTTAGGAAAATCATGGTGCTTCTTAGAGTGAGAATTCTGATTATGAAATTTAAGGGAGAACTTAGAAATCAAGGGACTGAATTCCCATGAGCTTGCCTCCCATGTAATAAATACTTGTCAGTGGGTGGTGGTTAATCTAGTGATCCTCTCTTGATCCTAAAGTAGGTCGCTACCTTACCATTGACTTCTAGAGCCATCCGGTCTCACACCTGAATTTACCCATAAACATGCCCAGATCTCCAACACTCCCTTATGCCCACATATATACAAACACAGCCAAAGACAGTGTAGGCTGGTCAAAAAATGAAGGAACAATTTACAAATTAATGAATTAGTCCATGTTTAAACTTCTAGCTAACAAGGTGATTGTTTATTTACCTAACCAGCTGTAGTTTGATTACAGGCCATTATTGGCCATTACAAAATGAAACTCTTTGTATATCTAAACTAGTTTTGTATTTTCTGTTCTATTTCACATCAAGGAGACACTTTCCAAAGCCACAAGTCTCATTAACACATAAAGTAGGTTTTCTACAAACTAACATTTAACACATGGAATTTAAGTATAGAAAAACCCATGTGCTTATTTATTGTTCTTCTTAGTATATAATCTGGTGTGCAGCATGATATAATGAAAATACAGATGGTCCTTGACATAATGGCAGCTTGACTTAATTTTTCGACTTTAGGATGGTGTGAAAGTGATAGGCATGCAGTAGAAACCAATTAGGTTAATTTATGATATTTGGTAGGTTAGGTGTATTAAATGCATTTTTTACTTATATGATATTTTCAACTTACGATGGGTTTATCATGATATAACTCCATTGTAATTGAAGGAGCATCTGTAGTAGAGAATCTGGATTGAGAAAGTCAGGATTCTTATTCTAGTACTGCCACTTTACAGGCTGTGTGACCTTGGGCAAGTTAACTAACCTCTCTGAACTATACAGACTGTGCTATAAACTAATAATACCTGAATTACCAGCTGCGAGCATCAACAAAGACTGCAAATACCTTGAGAACAAAGATTATAATTTAGTCAAGAATGACAAATTATAAACACTAAATAATAAACAATAAAAATAATAAACAGTAAAAATATAATAAATTGATGAGTAAATGAATGAATAAAATAGGAAATGACATATTTTTAAATTCAATTCACATTTTGCCTT
>NW_017731584.1:2118099-2120592 GCF_001890085.2 Hipposideros armiger
CACTAAGATTTAAACTCCACTAGAGTATTTCATATTCCCTGTAAGTGAATATACCCTCCAGGTAGCCTTCTTGGGCTATACATGCAGATAGGTTGGCTTAGTGTAGTCATATATTTTATTTGCATTAATAATACTGAGCAAAAACACAAAGGCAAGAATGATCAAATCTACTTTGTGGAAGCATTTGGAATTTTGAATGTGAAGAGAATTTTTTTTCCCCATGTGGATAGAAAAGGCTACACTGTCAGAATTATATAATATACACTTCTGGTTTCTTATTACACATAGATACTAAGTGTAGTATAAAAATTTATAGTTTCTGGAAATCCTTTCTTCAAAGCAAAGTCACTGATTAGATTCCATGCATTCTAATTGGATTATCTTGAGTAATTTAGAAGTGGCTTACATAAAGAAGCTCAATAAATACCAAAATAATAAAAAGAAAATCACTGGAAATGAATTAATTCAAATATATTTACCATATCAGAAAAGAGTTTCCCTTATTCATATTGCCCACCATTGTCACAAAGCCAAGATACTAACATGGAAAAATTAAACCCATAATTTCACCAAAATTACATGTCTGTACCATAATTATAAAATATTTTAAAACATCTGTATGTTGATGACATTTATTACTTTTACTCTGAACTCTGTCTAAGCAGCTTAAAAATCAGCGGAATTATATTTCACTTAGGACATAGTTATACACTTGATCTTAATACAAAGTGATTTCTCTGTGAATTTGCATAAATACATATTTCATTAAAACTGCAATTATATGTGTAACTTGGGACATGATTATAAATTTTGGCTATTTATTACTATTAGTTATAAGGATTTAAACTCATGATTTAATAATCTTTTCCCTTATTGACTTTCTGTACTGTTTGACAAGCTCACCATAGCCAATATTACACACATTATACTGACTAATGCATCTACTTAGATACGAATGGCAGCCCTGTTCTACAAGGAAGTCCTTGCTTCCTTGTTCCATTTTATGTCCTCCTATCCTAGCCACGGGGCAGAATTTCTGTTGCTGTCAGCTATTGCAGGTTTATGGAAGTTTTATCATCTTCAGCCCCACTTCTCAGTCATCCCTCCCCACCTCTGTATAGGCCNGGCTTTATTCTAATTGTAGGGTATACAAAGATGAGTCAAACTGTATCCTTCACTTCATATGCATTACAAGTTAATCAAGGACCTACAGAGAGGAGCTATCTCCCCCACTGACGTAGGACAATGGTCTCTTAGCTTGTTTTTCCCAGGAAGCAGAGACTGGAACAAGCCTTGCATGCAGGGAGTTTATTTGGGGCAGTGATCCCCAGAGAACAGCAGGGGACTGGGAAGAGTGTAACAGAGAAGGAGGGATAAAACAAGAGTATGCCACTGAGCTGGTTACCACTGTGGACGGCCAAGACTCCATCCCACCAGGATGCTCTGAGGAGCTGTGGAGAAAGCACCCTTGAGGGTTAGCAGACAAGAGGATGTAATCCATTGGCTTCTGTTCCTATTGGTTGGGGATTATCTCAAGGAGCATTAAAGCCTTGACACATCCAGGTTTGTGCACACATCAAAATGGCTGAATGGCAGGTGCCACAGATAGAATACAGTGGTGGGCCTTAGAGCATTGCTACTCAACATGTGGTCCAGAGTCCTGCAGTGTCTGTCACTTAGGAGCTTGTTAGAAATACAGAGCCTCAGCACCACTCCAGAGCTAGTGAACCCGAATCTACCTTTTATCAAGATCTCCAGGTGATCTATAGGCACATAAGAATTTGAGAAGCACTGGCCCCTAGGATGTAAGCTGAGGCTCCAAAGGTGTCTGAAATTTGCAGCTGACAAAGCCACCCATGATCCGGCTCCTCCCTTCTCCAGGCCCCTTTCTTGTTGCTTCTCATAGCACTGCGCCCCAGCCATACGGTCATCCTCTGGTCTTACAACCTGTCAAATTCTTCCTTTGCTCAGGGCCTGTGTTTCCCCTGCCTGAGATGTCCTACCTCGTCCTTCACATGCCCAACTCTTTTCTTATCCTTTGGGTCTCAGTTTAAATAACACCTTATAAAGACCCTCCCTCTACAAGCCATATAAATTAGGATCTGCACTGTTATTTTCTATTTTAGCAATTGCTTTTTTCCAAAATAAAAAAGTAATGAGTTGACCTATATTCTCCTACATTTTTTCTTTTATAGAATGGGAGTGGAGGGAAATAGACATACCCCTCTCCCCCACCCCCCCCCACACACATGATAGAAGCTGTGCCCTCAAGATTTTCACACTTTTTTACATGACATTAATAATTATACATCAGTTGTCACATTCACAACGATTTTTAAATGTGAATTAAAATGTTTGCAAATTTACCTGAGACTAGTACTGACCAGAGATTTTGTGCTGATGGAAAGTGATTCAACTCTGAATAAACTCTTTGATAAGCAAATATAAAAGCTACTGGACCATACTTTCATGCTTCATTTTCCCCTGGTTGCT
>NW_017731584.1:2124740-2125795 GCF_001890085.2 Hipposideros armiger
CAGACAAAACTATTCCCAAATGAACCCAATTAATTATTTTCTTTGAAATGAAAAAATAATGAGTCGTAGAGTGACCCATTCAAGGGTCCTTGTGAAAACAGCTGTAATTGAAGTCATTGGATAACTCCTTATTCCTCATGTCAAGACTTTTCCAAATAGCAGTAATCTTTTCATTTGAAGACGGATTGCACATTTAAAACACACAATCAGAATGCTAGTGCCGGCTTGTAAATTGACTAGGAATAATTCATTCTTCTTTTTCCACGTGCAGAAGATATTCAAACCAATTTTTATTTTTACATCCTGATTGCTTTCCCTAATTGCCTTCCAACGTCTAGTAGATACAGTGGGGCGATTCAACCAGTTTCATTCCCGCTTGCAGCACAATTTTATGCAAGCCAGAGGCTCAACCCGACTCCTTTATAGCTCAGCTTCTGAGCATAACCTAGCTTTCACTGAACAGAGAACCCATGGTGGACCGTGAAAAGGAGATATCCGTGTCACAAAGCAGAGACCACACTTCGCTGCTTCTGCTATTGGCTGACAAATGTCTTTGTGGAGGGCTTTGGTATCAGCCATGGCACAAGTCTGAATGCCCACCCTTTAAACCCATGGGTGCCAAGGAGTGGTGACCCTGGCAAACATTTGGCTGACTCAGAGCACACAGGAGGGGTGTTGGCTTGGAAGCAGCAATTGTACTGACCCCTCACAACCCCCTTGCATCCAGATGGCAAAGGCTACAGCTCTGTAGACCCTTTATGGGTGTTCTAGGGGTTGTTCCTTGAAGCTCAGTGTAGAATCTGCTCCCCCAGCCCTTCCAAATGCTTTGTAACTAAACCCTGACTCATATTCCATTGACATGAAAAAACATTCTAGGATAGTAATCTTTTTCCCTCTAAAGACTTTGTAAATATTTGAAGATATCAGAAATTGTATAGGTCAAGTATTTTTTTGTACAGATATACTTCACTTTATTTTGATTAACAAATTATTATGTTTAGTATAATGGTTTCCCCTTCCCATGTGTCTCTTTTAATAAAACATTTTAAGGCATA
>NW_017731584.1:2125869-2149814 GCF_001890085.2 Hipposideros armiger
ATATATATGCATATATACAGCATATATATTACACATAAACACTTCATATATATGTGTACATGTAATATTCCTTTTATTTATATATTTGATACAGAATTTAAAAGGAAAATTAAAAGCACATAAAAGTAAATATAAAGTGTCAAAGTTGAAAGGAGGTAGCCAAGAGGCAGTTTATCACAGGAGCCGGAAAAATTGAGATTGGATTTTGGCTCCTTTTTGTACTGGCTGTTTTAATTGAACTATAATAAGTCAATCTCTCTGAGACAAATACCTACATCAAAAAATTGTTGTAAGAATAAATGAGATGGCAAAAATAAAATACAGACAAAGAATGAGTATTAAATACAAAATTGGGTAACAGAATGTTATAAGGATAGCACTTTGTCTCAGTTTCTACTGAGGTTCAAACTGTTGTAAAAAAAAACAGCAACATAGTTACAAGCATTCTGGCATTCTAACATGAAGGACACAGCCCCTCTTCAGCAATGCTCTAAGGCATTGTGAAACTGTTCCTCCCAGTCTTAGTCACTGTTTTCCTTCCAGGGTATATAAGGGGAAGGCGAAAGACTTGTGGGCAGCTTAGAGTTACTGGAGATTGTGGCAAAGATCATCAACTATAAAACAAAACCTGTGCTTTCCTTCCATAAAGAGAAAGCTGTAGCTGGCACATGGCTGGAGTGCGTTTCTCAGGCTTTTATGCAGGGAGGTGGCCAAGGGGAGATGAGCAGAAGAGATGTGTGACACTTTCCACCTAGGACTTTCAAGAGAGTGGGTGTGTCTTTCCATGTCCTCTTCCTTTCCCCAGGATGCAAATGGTGATGAGGTCCTAGATGGAAAGAGCTCCTGAGTGGTCAGTTGGAGGAGAGCCAGCCACTTACTTAAACCCCACCCAGAACAGTTATAGGAGAGCTAGATGAATTTATTTTTTAAGCTACTGAAATTTGGAGTTCCATTTATTATCATTTTCTAGCCTAATGAATACAGAAAGCCTAAATTCTCTGGGGAAGAGTTGTTGGAGTGCTATTGCATTTCCCCTTTCCAGCTACTCATGGAGGAGGTCAGGGGAATGTACACCTTCTCCAGCCAAAAGAGGGGGGACTGTGAAGCAATTCATTTGGAAATCTTGCTTTATGTATCCTGGAATTGGGATATACAAAGACTGTTGACTCTCTAAATTCTAGGGCAGACTACATGGTGACAAAGAGAGAGACAGAGAGAAAGAGGAAGGCAGAGAGAAAGCCAGACTGATTGAGAAGGACGAGGTGGGCGTGTCAAGTTCTCTAGGATCAGATGCACACTCTGTCAAAGGGAGCCAGCCTGCAGCCATTTCCATAGGGAATCTACCAAAAAGAGGTGAAGGGGTTAAGCGACCCAGCACTGGACAGACGACTGGAAGCCCGTAGGCTTGCATGACAGTGGCCAGCCAGAAGCCATGTCACCCACCTTGCAAAAGTCATGGATGGTTGGAGGTCTGCACCAGAAGGATCTCAGAGGCATCCAACAAAGTTCTGTAGAGAAAAAGTAGCTTTCCATCTGTTGCCCATAGGACCCTGAAGCCGTGTGCTACCCACACAAGTCAGGTGGTGTTTGGGAGTTAGCCCCCTGCCACCTCTCCTGTCTTTGCCCACTGCTACGGAAGGAACAACAGGAGCAGTGGGGAGTTCAAGGAGTTAGATACTGAGCCTACTCTCTTTGCTCTCTGTAGGATGAAAGCTGAGGCAGGCCCCAGCTGGGGAAAGATAATTTAAATTGTGGAATAGATTAAACTGTAAAGTTGGATTTGATGATATTTTTAAATTTTTGAAATGAGATTGTCATTCTTTCTGAAAGGGACCAGACAAGCTTTGGGAACCATTTGAGATTTTACCCAGGAGTGAGGAAGATCACCTTCAAAGAGCATGATTGGAAGGAATTGAGTGGGGAGGATGTTTGCTCTTGAAAATCATACAAATGTGTCCAACAATTTCAATAAACTGATTAAGTAGCTTTTGTCATCGGTTAGAAGAAAATATAATTGTTATTTCAAACCGCAACTGCCTGTGGCCACTTCTGGCTCTAAAGGAATGGCACAAAAATCTTTCGGGCATAGATGGACTTTCATTTAGCAAACTGTCTCTCTTATCACATGAAGCAAAGCCCCTAAGCACTCATCCAGAGCAATGCTCACAAAATCGTAATGCAAGCCACGCACACCAGTCACATCTGGTGTTTAAAACTTTTAGTAGCAACATTAATTGCGTAAAGTTATCTTAATCTATTTTACACAATATATCAAAAATATTATCATTTTAACTTACAGCCAATAAGAGAAATTTTTGATGAGCTATTTATATTTTTTAATAGTATATCTTCCAAATCTAGTATGTAATTTATATTTATAGCAGTCTTAATTTGAACCAGCCATGTATCAAGTGCTCAATAGCTATCATATTGAAAAACACAGAACTGGAGTTAGCTGTTTGTAAATCTGCCTAAGAAAGGAGCAGAAATGCTGGACTGCAGAGAAGGTAGAAGAGAGGGCAGGGAAGAAGGAGAAAGAGTGAAAGTGACAGCAGGAAAATGTTGCTCAAGGAGAAATCCTGAATAAGTAGAGGGAACAGATGATGTATTAAAACAGGAGGTGTTTAAGGGCCCGCCTAGTGGCTCAGTTGGTTAAGAGCTCGCTCAAAAGTGCGAGCTCTGAGCAACAGCGGTTTGAGTCCTGGCCTGAGCTGAGCAGCTGCTGAGCTGCCAACAGGTGGCAGGATGGCTCAGCTAAAAAAAGGGGGGTTTAGAATAATGCTTGGCCCATAGAAAGTGTCTCATAAGTGCAGGTTTGTATTACCTGAAAATTCCTTTCACCTTGACGTTGACCTACATCTCAGCACCCTTTAGGGTGGTGTTAACTAATTATAGATGCTCTTCTACTTTACAAGTATTTCCCTTCTTACTATTTTATATCTGGTCCATCTTTTTCTACTTTTGTCCAAAGGTCTTAATCCAGACTTGCCAGACCCAGATTTTTGGGAATTTTTTATCTATTAATGCTGCCAAAGAAAATAAATATGTTTGGTCTGATGAGGGTTTTTATTAGTAAACCCATGCTGCTTCCCGGTGATTATTATATTTTTTATCTCGATTTTTACATCTTAGTAATCAAATAAATTAAGGTCATTCAAAATATTTTATACTGGTATCACAGGAACAAATATCCTTAAAATCTTTAACCTCACAGATGCTATAATTTGATTCCTTTGTTTGATAAAGTGTCATAAATATGTAACATGGCAGTGTAGATAAAACATTCACCATCTATTGTTACTGTGCCCTGGAATGCTCTTGGCCAGAGTTATATTCAGAGGTTCCACTCCAGAAAACATGATAAGGGTCATAGGTTTTATGTTAAATGAATACATAATCTTTCAGTTTCCCATGACTACTGTAATAAATTAGAACTAATCTGTGGCTTAAATAACAGGAATGTATTCTCTCGCAGTCCTGGAGTGTAGAAGTCTGACATCAGATTCACTGGGTCAAATTCAAGGAATCAGCAGGACTGTGCTTCCTCCAGAGACTGTGGGGAGAATCATTCCTTGCCTCTACCAGCTTTGGGGTGCTGCCAGCATTCCTTGACTGTGGCCACACCCATAGTCACATCATCTCCTCTTCTTCTGGCTGTTTTTTTTTTTTTTTCCCCTGTGTCTGTGTAAAATCTGCCTATGCCTCTCTCTTACAAGAACCCATATGATTCCATTTAGAGTGCACCTGGATAATCTAGGAAGATCTCTCTGTATTATGCTCCTAGAGGTGCAATAACAAAGTACCACAAACTGAATGGTTTAAACAACAGAAATGTATTGTTTCAAAGTTCTGGAGGTGAGAAGTCTGAGATCACGGTGTCAGCAGGGTAGGTTCCTTCTGAGCGCTGTGAGGAAGAATCCACTCCATGTTTCTCTCTGGCTTCTGATGGTCTGATGGCAATCTTTGACAATCCTTGGCTTGGAGACATCATCCTGATATATCTTTTTATTTTCACATGGCATTCTTCTTGTGTGCCTGGTCTGTCTCAAAATTTCCCCCTTTGATAAGGACACCACCCTATTCCAGCATGACCTTGTCTTAACTAATTACATCTGCAACAACTCTGTTCCTAAATAGGGTCACATTATGATATATCATATAAATTTTGGTGGGACACAATTCAACCCATCCACTCCTCGTTAAGACCCTTAATCACATCTGCAAAGATCCTTTTATCAAATCAGGCAACATTCAGAGGTTTCAGGAGTAGGGCCTCATATCATTGCCCATTATTCAGCTTACTCCAAATAAACTTGGAAATGTCTTGAGCAAGCTATAAAAAGGAGAATGAAAAGAAGGACAGAGGAAAAGGAGGTATAAAGCCTGAGTTTTAACAAATTTTTATTAGGCACTGACTTCCTCCTCAGCATCTAATTCACCAAGCTATTCTCAAATTGCTGCTCTCTTCTTCTTGCCTTCAGTAGATGAAGGCGATATTGGATGCCTCACACTATACCTGGAGCCATGGCCACTATGATGGGGTTGCTTTTCAAACAAGACAAACCGACTCAAATCTGATGTTGGTCCTGGACTCAACTCAGTGAATAATTGGCTATGGTCTAGGTTCTGAGAACTTTGTTTAGTTTCTTCACATCCACCACGTTTTCGTCAGAGGGAATCGGGCGGACTGTGCTCCCTTGTTTCCTCTTCTGCTCCTAGGTAACCTGGGTTGGCCCCTGCCTCGTGGCTGACACCCCTGTGTTGCAGACAAGCTCCTGAGAAAAACCTCTATCTCCTGGAATATCCTGCCTAATAAGGGTGTGCTTTTATACCTTGGGCTTTGGACCATGTCAGATAGTCTGTGCTCACAATGTGATTTATGGTGAATAGCTATGTTCAGCTGGAATCCTGAGCCATACTGTATCAGTTTTACCTCTGGAGGGGCTAGAGACTGAGTAGTCAATGTCAGTCATGTGAATGCTCTGTGCCTACATAACTAACCTCCAATAAAAACTCTGGACTCAAGGTTCTGGTGAAGTTCAAATTTATACATGTCACGCATTGTTAGTGGGGTTATTAAGAACTATCTCTACAACTCCACTGGGAAAGGACAACTGAAAGGTCACCCCTGCTTTCTTCTGGATTCCACTCTACACACCTTTTTTCTTGGCTGATTTTAATCTGTATCCTCCATAATAAACCATAACCATCAGTTTAATAGCTTTTCTGAGATCTGAGGGTTCTTCTAGCAAATCATCACACCTGAGGGTGGTCTTGGAAACCCTTGTACAAACTATTTACACTATTTTTTTTTACATAAATGATCATTTTACTCAGAATTTAAAATAATACCTACACATTCTAGGAGATTTTATCACCATAGCTTACTTGTTATTATATTGCTAATTTTATTCAGTAAACATTAAAAATATTTGATTGAACTTGCAAATTAAAAAAATTAAAGTATTAATAGTGTTATATGACAAAAATTCTGTTGTAAGGCAAGCATTTTGGATTGAATATTAAAATAAACTTTGACAGCCTGCCATTTTAACACTGAAGAAATGATTTCTAAAAATTTACACTAAATTCTTTGTATTTCCCTAAAGGGGAAGTGATGTGTATTTACTACCTCTAGTAATCCTTGAATTATATATTAATAGATTAAAGTGTGTGTGTATTTTTATATTCTATGAAACCTTAGTCATTCAAGTTTGATTTTTCTTAGTGTTTCCTAGGTTTTCCATCCAGTTAATCCTATGCTGCCTAGTTTAGGAATGAAATACGAAATATTATTGGGTTGTCAGAAAAGTCATGATGCATTTTTGCAATGAAAAACATAGAAAAAATATGTCATGACTTTCCAACAACCCAATATTTATAGACCATTAGCTTATCAAAATGTTAACACCAACAGTATTGACTTAGAAGTTCTGAGGAAATATAGCCTGATTTATACTTCTTAGGATCATTTCACAGCACCTGAGATTCAGGTTATATATCTACTGCGAGTGTGTGGCAGACAAAATTTGGCCTTCAATGTTAGTAACAGTTTTATTTCCTTTTTTCGCTTGTGGCTGGAGCTTTCTGTTTAATTTACTAGTGAGTCATGGAACGTAGATGTCTGCTTCTGCTGTACGTCTTTTGGTAGGTATAGCTTGCTGGAGATGATGAGCTGGAGCTTGAAAAAAATTCATGAAAATATATTTAAGTTTATACCATGACTTGGCATTGGCCTCATGTTTAAATAGTTTAAGAATTATAGAAGTCACACAGTACTTAATGTGTCTTCAAATCAGAAAGCCTTCAGTTTTTTTAAACATTTTTCAAGTAAGAAACGCGCAAAAATATTTGTTTTTCCATAGCCATCTCAATACCAGAAAAAAAGTGATGAAAGATCTTGAATCCAGTTTACTTTTTAAAGGACGCTCTTTCTTTGTCTCAAATTCCAAGAGCTATTCATCATCTTTACTGCCTGTTTTTCTTAAACGCTTTACAACATCAACCCACTTCCATCCTCAAGGAAGTTCTTTTTTGTGATCTGTTTTATCTGCCAGTCTATGTTTCTGGGCTTACAGGTTTGTTGTATTGCTACAACTCAAATTAGAACAAAACAGTTTGATAATAACTAATATTTATTGTGTGCACTTTAAGTCAGATCCTCTGCTAAACACTGTACAGGGAATACCTGATTGACTTTATTCATCAATCCAAGGAAGAGAGAAGCTCTGAGAAGTTTATTAACTTGTGCTGACTCACACGGCAAGGAGCAGAATTGTGAAGCAAACTGCTGCTAGACCGACTCCAAAGTTGCTTTATACTCACATGAACCAAATTCTATACTAACCAAATTTAATAAGATAAACATTCACTTAGATATTCAAAGAATGCTTCCCACTGTAAAATAACAGCTTCAGTGTAAGTTCTGGACTTTAGAGAGTAGCATGTCAGCCATTCAAGTTTATGTAACAGAAGATGAATAAGTGCCCTTTCAATAAGATCCAAAAGAGAACTGCACCCTCCTTAGTCCTTTCCTTCTGCCTGTGAGGCATTTTAAGATCCTCAAGGAGGGCTCTGTGAGAACTTTTATTTCTAGACATAACTGGACTTGCTGTATCTTTTTGCCTTCTGTTATCACTTGTTTTCATGCACCTGTGTGAATCCACTGGAAACTAATTTGGATGGATATGTATGGTTTATAATAAGCTGAAGCTATTCATGGATTTCACATTGGTATAAAAATAATCACAAAGTTTGGCCTCTAATTTCTTGTAACTATTTCATTGTCTCAGTTTTCTTGCAGTTTCCATGTATAGTACTTTAGTAACTCTGTTTTTCCCCACTACATACCTCAGTAACTTTAATAAACTCGTCTACTGGCTGAGCACCATGTTAAAAATCCCATGCACAATTTCTTCAGAGCAGCACTTTATTGCCAGTTTTACTGTAATGCAATATTAATATAAAATGATGACACTTGGACTGTGGAGGCACTATTGTGCACTTACAATAATATTTATACAAATAATTAAACTTTCACTTTGTTGGATGGGGCATGTCTATGCAAGGGATCAAATTAACTGGGGAAAAAAATTAAAAGACTGTATTGGCCACCGTGGTCTTTATCTGGGTTTTCTCTGATTGGACTGCAGGAAAATCTAGTTTCAAATATTGCATCTGTCATCTGTACTTCATATCAAAGAATTAATCAAAATGATGGTGGAGAGCATTTTTTGAATGTTCATTATTTCAGCTATTAATTTTTAAAAGCAGCAAATGTTGCAAGTCAACAGCACCCGTAAAAACTGATTTATTGTGCAATTTCCTTCATACTCCTGGAAGCCAAGAGCAGATGCTGTATATCCAATGCTTTCTATTTCTAAGCCACTCGCTTCACATCCATTTTTTTAAGATAAATTATTTAGATGAAAGACATGTAATCCTGTTTGAATTCCACTGATTCGAATTCATAGGAACTGACCACATCAAGGAAATGTGAAATTTAGCATGAAAAAGAACGACACACAGAAGCAATTACATGGTGGAAAATCACAGAAATGTAATTTATATTAAAAAGTGCAAAAGATTCTTGATCAATCACATTACTTCTGTGAATATAGGTAGCCTCACGTTACACTCATCTGATAGAGTCCCAGCACAGCCAAGACCCACTGATGCCATTTATACTACTCATGTCTCAGTTAAGACATAGTTTCCTTTCTATACAGACATCTCATCCTGGAACTATTTACCACTAAATATATTTGCACTTCAATTTCGGAACTGAATTTGGAGTGGGTCAATCTGTGTTTAAGTCTTAATCCTGGCTCTACTAATTTATAGCTATGTTTTCTTGAACAATACTTAATCCTCTGCATTTCCAGTTATCTTCTCTATAATACGTAGATTGCAAAGTTTATTCAGTAGGTTCTTTTTAAGAATTAAACAAGAATGAATAATATTTGTAAAAGCATTTATCACAGTGCTGTTCTTTAAGTGTAATTATTCTTCCATCCAGATATGTTCAGGTCTCTAATAATATAATTTAATTGTAAGAAATAAGTAGTTCTTAAAATGCCATTTCCACTAACTGGTAATATTTCCTGTTTAACCAACAATGATTATTACAATTAGTATCTCTGAAATCCAAAGGAAAATGTGTGGCTTTTAAATAGTGCTTTGAGGTGCAAAGTGAAGATATGAAAGCTTGATACCAAGCAAACATAAGGTCCGTACTCCCCTCCCATATGCTGCCTGCCCCTACTACACATATTTCTATTTCCCAGGCTTAAAATGTCCTCTCCCTAATGTCTGAAAATCAAAATGATAGCAATTTCATCCAATGCCACTTATGATTTTCAAAACTAAAATAAGGAAAGTGGGCTGTATGTGGGTATTGAGGGATAGGGCTGAGCAATAACCTGGTGAACGCCTGCCATACTGCCACTGGAGAGGGCTTCCCTGTCCAGCTGGCACCACTCTGCTAAGAGACACCAAAAAATCAACTGGTTTTAAACAAGGGTGAAACTCCATACCCCTTCAGAAACTCCCTGCTGCTTACAACTCCATCCTAATGATTTAAACAATATCAGATTACTATTGAAACAAGGAAAACTCACAATATGTCTTAAGTATTTTCTTCTCATTTTTTTCATTTATTTTAGAAGTCAAAAATAGTAATTATATCCACTTATATAAGGATGAGCAAGCAGAGAAAAGTAAGCAGACATATTTTAAAAATTAGCAGTCCAAAACAAGGGAACCATTTTGACTATTCAGAACATATGCTCTCCAGTAGATTATGATTATTATAGGAAATTGGAAACAGTTTTTTAGGGCTTTTAGAAATTCTAAATGAGGCTCCAGTAAATTTTACACTGACAAAAGAATATCTTGATATAGTGATACATTTTTTAAGAACTGAAATAATAATCATTGAACTGACTAAATAAATAATAAATAAATAAATAAATAAATAAATAAATAAATAAATAAATAAAAATAGCTCTGAAGGTAGAACCAAATTAGTACATTAGAAAACCAGAACTCAGATGAAGAAAAAAAAATGATGGAATGTAATCAGGGGAATACAAGTAATGAAGGATATAGTGATATGATTCAATATCTGTGTAATTTGAATTTTAGAAGGGTGGCAATAGAGTTTACAGGAGAAAAGCAGTGATAAACTAAATAGTACAATAACATTACCTGTGATGACCAAAGACCCGTGTGTCAGTTTTCTATTGCTGCTAAAACAAATTACTACAAGCTAAGTGGCTTAAAACAACACAAATTTATTATCTTGTAATTCAGTATGTTAGAAGTCCAACATGGGTTCCACTGGGATATATCACGGTGTCAGCAGGGCTGTATTTTTTCTAGACTGTAGAGAAGAATTTGTTTTCTTGCCTTTTTTAGCTTCTAGAGGTTACTTACATTACTTGGCTATGGTCCCCTCCACCATCTTCAAAGCCAGCAACTTTATAGCTCTCCAGCCCAGCTCCTCTTGTGATACCTTTTTTGACCACATCTGGGAAAAGCTCTCCAGGATGATCTCCCCATCTCAAGTTCCTTAACCTAATCATATCAGCAAAGTCCTTTCTGCCATAACAGGTAACATATTCATAGCTTCTGGAAGTTAGAATGTGGCCATCTTCAGAAGGCCATTACTCTGCTAACCACAACCTGTGTGTCCACGTGGAAAGAGTTCAGTGGGTGCAAGGCAAAAATTAATGAAAGACTCATATCTACATATATCCTAAATTACATGTACAAAGAGACAATTTAACAAGCATCAGATTTTAGAAGCTGACTATAGAAAAGAATAACATTCGCATAAAACTGTGAAACACTATATAATTCAGAAAGCTGTCTTAGATTGATTATGATGAATGACACAAGATGCTGTTACAATACATCACATCTCAGTGGCTTAATCCAGGGAAAGTACTTGCTTATGTAAAACCCAACAGGTGTTTCTGAGCGAGTAACCCTCCTTGTGCTCAGAGAAGCGGGCTCCTCCGTGGGCTCCACCTGCTTCTAGGTCTTCAGAGTCCCCTCTTTTCAAAGTCAGTAGGTGGGGAAGAAGAGAGACAGTGGAGAAACTTGTGAGGTTTTTATGGGGCAGACATGGGTGTGACATCCATAACCCCACCTAACTTCCCGTTGCCCACATAGCCATAATTAACTGCCCAGAAAGTTGACAAAAGTACGCTCAGGGGAAACCAATTGGGTTTTGATAAAAACATAGATCTGTCAGTGACAGGTAGTACAAATGGCTTTCTTAGGATAAAAGACCAATTCCTCATAATTTTATTTACTGACCAATTAACATTCAGTTGGGGACACACACACACACACACACACTTTCAGATATATAAATAATAATTTTCATACCACTTATAAACTCTTCCTGAAAAATTACCTAAGGAAATCACATAGATGAATATTAGGAGGCATACCCTATAATCAGAAATCACAACTATCAATTATTTTTAAATGCTCCAAAATTTTCCCAGAGTAGGAATTGAATAAGCTGTGGTCTTGGACTCTCATGTAGTAAAGCTAGAGTATGATAACTGAATGATAACATATAAACAAACAAACCAAAACATGAACGACTTGATAATTACAATGTGTCCTGCAGTGATAAGTGTGGATAGCTTCGGAGGCCTGAGTGAGAATCTGACTCTACTTCTTACTAGCTGTGTGACCTTGGGCAAGTCATTCAACCTTCCAGTACCTTTTTTTTCCTGCAAGTAAAAATGAAAATAATACTAATTCTTATTTTATAAGCTTTCTGTAAAAATTGAATTAGGTAATTCATGTAAATAATGATAGTAACCTTTATAAAGCATATTCTATGTGTCAGGCACTTTTATGTATTATCTAAATACTTGGCACATCATGCTAACTATTTTATTAATTAAAGTAACTCATGTCAAAGATAAAAATGAATAAAAATAACAGTATCTGGAAATCAAATTTAATAATAAAATAAAAGGATATGTATACATCATATATTTATAAATATATTAATATACTAAACATACTAATTTATCTATGTGTAACTAAAAGCCCTGCAAGTGGCCAGGTAACCTGTCCTCAGACTTATACACTGCTTTTGTTGCACCTTCTTATTTTTGGAAGCTGAGCTATTCCTTCTTTCTTTTTTTAAATGAGTGGAATTATTTTTTAAGCTATATTTTTATCCATCATATTTTAATTTTCTTTTTTGGTGGCAGAGAGTAGGGCAGTGGAATCATCTATGTCAGTTAAACCTGCCATATTCAGAAATGTTCCTTAAACCCTTATATTAGAATGATGTGATTTGACAATAAGAACAAACAGACAAAAAAGAGCAATCTCACTTAAAGATACATAGTCATCCATTCATCAATAATAATTGTTAAATGTTACAATGTACAGTAAATTGTGGTAGAGATACTAGGATTATCCTAGTGCTCATGGAGCTTACATGCTAACAAAATGAAGAAATCTTAAATAAAATATGACAAATTGAAGCCAGTAGCATATCAAATAAATAATGCATTAAGGACAATTGGATTTATTCCTGGAATTCAAAGATATTAGGATATTTAATAAGTAAGTTAAAATAATGACCTTATTGCTTGATAATATGATCATGCTATAATCCTCTGAAATGATGAGGGTTTTCATATCCAATTCTGATAAGAACATAGAGTATACTTGATACATAGTTATTTAACATAAAAAGAGTTTCATTAAGAAACTAATAGATTGTGTTATTTTGAAAGCTGTGACACAAGAGTATTACTATTAAAATAACAAACACAACAAGGGTGTCCACTATTCAACATTACTCAGGAAGATCTAGTCATGCAGTTAGAGAAGAAACATGACATGTAAATATTACAAATTAATATAGAATAGTATTATTTGTAAATAATATAATTGCCTAATTGAAAATCCAAAGGATTAGTTGAAAAAGTTTTTAAATGGAGTCTTACTAAAATGGTTAGGGTGGGATTGCTGGATTATACGATAGGTAGTTCTATCTTTATGTTTTTGGAGAATCTCCATTGTGTTTTCCATTGTGACTTCACCATTTTGCATTTCTGCCAACAGTTTTGTAAGGGTTCCAATTTCTCCACACTCTCACCAATACTTGTCTTTAGTTTTTTTGATAATAGCCAATAAATATCTCATGTGGTTTTGATTTGAATTTCCCTAAAGCTCAGTGACAATGAGCATTTTTTGTACACCTGTTGGTCATTTGTATGTCATCTTTGGAAAAACGCCTATTGAAGTTCTTAGCCTATTTTTAATTGGATTATTAGACTTTTGGGGTTATTGAATTATATAAGTTCTTTATGTATTTTAGAGATTAACCTCTTATCAGCTATATGGTTCACAAATATTTTCTCCCATTACATATGTTCTTTTCACTCTGTTGATCATTTCCTTTGCTGTGCAAAACATATTTTCCTTAAGCTTTGGCCATCGATTGGGTGTTCTAGGGTTATTTTAACTCAAGTACTCATGGTCTCTTTGAGACCAGGTGTGTGACAATTTTGAGAGTTCAGTTCAAAAACATAGCTAGTTTCTTATTTGCTGTCAGTTAGCATCATGTGCCAGGATTCGTATCCACAATGTTTTCAAGGCTTGACTCTCTACACTTAATTCTGGGTAGCTTGAGTTTTTCAGGCTGGGATTTAGGAAAGCCACACCTCTAGTCTCTATTACCTGAATTTACTGGGCTCTAACAATCATTTCAGTTTTAACAGTCTTGATTTGGGCCTTGCTATGATGTTGAGTTTTAATTATTCTTTGTCATCCAAAGGTTTTATCTGTCCCTAGTTAGTGATGAAAATTAACTGCATCGTCCAATACTGTAATCTCCGCATTTCTAGCTTCTTTTTTCTCTGTGACAAACAAGTGAACTCTTTTAAAAAATTAATCTCTTTTTTTTTTTAAGATTTTTATTGGGGAATTGGGGGGATGGGAACAGTGCTGGGGAATTGGGGAAAGGGGAACAGACAAGTTGCTGTCGTTTTGTTCTTCAATCTAGTTGTGGAGGACTTTGCTTCACTGGCCCAAGTTGGCACCATCATCGCGCTCTTCTCTGGCGAGGCAGATCAGTCGCCGGCTTCTGGACGGCCGCTCACTGCGGCTGCTGGCCGCTCACGCTGGCTGCTGGCCACACACGGTAGCCCATGGCAACCCACTGCCACAGGGGCTGCAGCTTACACCTTCCCTGGCGACTCACGGCAGCCCAGCTCCAGGTTGAGCTGTTGTTCAGCATCTTAGCTGTGGAGGGCAGTGTCACTGGCCCTCATATGTGGGATCCGAACCGGGGCCCTCTGGTTTCCCAAGCCAGTTCTTAACCATCGCGCCACTCGGCCGGCCCCAATTAATCTCCTTTTTCAAGTAGCTTGCTAACTGAACCAAATAGTAACTAAGCATGCTAATAATATTGTTTCCCCCGCTAACACAATCCTTTGGTTCACAATCGGACTTCTAAGTTAAGGCTGAATATTTCAGGGTCTCATGAGACGAATCATCATCCATCCTAGTTCACATAATTTATTCGCTGACCACTTGTCGGCCTTAAAGCACATGCCACATATTTTTGTTGTTGTTGTTGTTATTATTTGTCACTTTTGGTTCAAGTTTTAAAATTGTTCACAAACACCTAAGCTATGCTAAGAAAACAAGTCATACCAAGCTATCACGACAATAAAAATTTAGTTCTCACTCACATTATATGTCCATTATGGGAAAATTGTGGCTCTTCTCAGGGACAGTTTCTCTCTAAGAGCGCTTTTCCCTAGGCGCAGCTTCTCTTCAGGATATCAGTATCATGGCAGAAGAAAAGAGAAAATGTAAATGAAGAGTTAATTTTTAAAATTTCAGTTGAGGTATGTCACTGACTTCCACTCCAATTTCTTTGGCAGAGCAATTTGCATAGCCACCTCTGTGTTCCCTGGCTACTCCTCCAACAGGGAGAAGCACCTTAGGGAAAGGCACTAAATACGGGGAAACTGTAATCCCACCGGCCAATATCACATGTAAATGCAAATGACTGAAAATATGTGGAAAATAGGAAGCCCCTCTAGAAACACAATTTAAAATTGAATGCACTTTTCACCCAAAATTTGGGACATAATTTTGAAAGATGATAATACCCAGTGTTTAAAAAGTTTGGGGAAAATAGATACTATAACACCCTTCTCAGGGATTTATAATACATGCATTTATACAATTTCCAGGAAGGTATTTGGGCAATACTCAAGGATAACCTTTAAAGTGGGTATACCCTTTGTTCCCAAATTTCCCTTTTTTAGTGATTCTCCAAGACAATTATGAGAAAATTCATGAATAAATTGGTTGTATATAGAAAATATTTCATAATAAGATAGTTATAGAAGCATTATTCATATTAATGGACAATTAGAAACATTTACAGTGTCCAACCATCATTTTTAATTAAGGTATGGTTTAGCCATAGAATGGACTATAATACAGCTATTAAAATAGTATATTAATCCCTGTTAAAAATAGGTGTTTTTGTTATATTGTTAAGTGAAGCACCAGGTTATTCAACAGTGTATGTTATGCTAATAGAAAATTATAAAGCCCAAATACTTTGATTCAGGCTTGATTAAAATTATGGTTGAAATCATATGCAGTAATTTTTGAATGGTGCTTGATGGAAAACTTTGGCTTTAATAATCTGTTTTACATTGTGTATCTCTGAGAATGCAAAGACTTGGCTATTACCCTTTGTTTAGAAAGATAAGGAAGAAGGATAAGAGTATTTGCATTCCATTACCATAAATATTAAGCTAAATCTATACTTTTCCTGTATCTTGTCATCACAATGTTGAATTTCTTTTTGTTTACTAAAAAGGACAAAAGGCTTTGTTGTAAAATCCATAGATCTGCTTTCATAGTTTTTTTTTTTTTCCTTCAGGAATCATTGGCATATAACCTTGAGATTACATATGTTTGCTTAATGAAACCACAGTTGTAAAAATGTTTGTTATGGACTACTCATTTGCTTGAAGTTGTAAACCACATTTGTCTTAAGTGGTTGAATTTGGTCACCAATTTTGTAATAATTAAGCTGATATTATCTTATTGAATGTTGTTCTATTTAACCAACCAACACATAAAAACTGTCAAGTGATTTATTCAGTTAGAAATACATTTTAAAGCCCTGCTCTTTAAAAAGAAAAAAAGAGGGAATAAAAGTAAGAAGTTAATTTTAAAACACAACACAAATCTTACTCTGTCACAGCATACATGATTTATGTATTTTATGGATGCATGTACAAATAATCAATTCAATAATATGTTATCTTCACTTAACAATAGGTCATGAACATATTTCCATGTTAATAACATCGATCCTATCAGTGCTAATGGTAGAATGTTTTAAATTACATGTGTTAACTACATTTTCATATTTTGAGCATGTACACCAAAATGGTAACAGTAGCTATATTTGAGAGTCAGAGTTTTTTTCTTCCTTTTGTCTATTTATATTCTCTAAAGTGCCTACTATGAATGTATTGCTTTTTTTATGAGAAATTCAAAAAAGAAAAACACCTCTTTTCTTGGTCACTCTATTCAAAGGAGAGTTTATTCTTCTTCCAACTCTTGTTTCTTTCTTTTGTATCATAGTTATATTTAACTCTCCTTTTTTATTTTTTTTTCCACGAAATGCTTCTCTACTTCATCAGTTCCTTGGGGACCGACGCCGCTATGTTGGATTCTTCTTTATGACATACTCAACCTTTAGCACAGTCCCAGCGTCATCGTGGTACTTTTGAACGTAGGCTCCACAAGAATGAATGTGTATAATCAGATCCTTGCCCAGGTCACCTTCAAGTTTGCATCGACTGCTTGGGCATCACCCAGGACCCCCTGTGATTTCTTGTGGATTAACCAGGCCATGGCTTAGCTATCATTATAAAGCAAGCCATATCTCAGACAGCATAAATATTTGACTTGGAAATGAAAGCTTTGTCTTTTAAAAAGGTGATTTTTGAAGCCTCCTTCCTGTAGTCATCTGAAAATGGAATTTAAATGGGGAAAGCATTTGTTTTTCAATTCTCAGTTGATTAATTTTTTCACTTTGCGATTGCTATCTTTAAACCCTTCTTGGCATCAGTGAGGGAGAACCGTAGCTTTGCAAACCCATCTGTGTGCAACTCTCTCACCTCTTTGTTTTGATCTTAAAACCTATCTGCCCAGCCAATATATATTTTTCTTTAACAAAAGCAGATCTGGCATGTCCACGTGATATTATGAGAAACGGATTTTACGTTACTTTGCAGCTTAGAGACACCGAGCGCAACTAAGAACCGAAACCCCTCGCTCTCAGAATCTGCATGTGTGTTTCCACTGTCGTTTTGCTTAGGGTGATGTTCAGGCCCTTTGGCCTTCTGGGCCTGGCGTGCAGCCCTCTTTATGACTTGAATAATGCTCAGCCAGCTTGACTTGCAGAATTTATGATGTCTGAAGACAGTTCTTTTAAAAACTCTTTCATTGCCCTTATCTAAACATTTCATTAAATGGCAATTTGAAGTATTTTAGTTGGGTCTGAGTCGCAATAAGAAAAATATTTTAGAAAGAGTTTTCAAAATACTTCGAAGGGGCACTTAGTGGTGTGCACATTTTTTTCAAATCCTTGGGTTACTTTGGGCTTCTTGTTAGTAAGATAACAATCTCTCTAAAGCAAAAAGCTTATGTTGTATAATAAGACCTTTTAAAAACTATTTATGTATTTTAGCTTTAGGCTTTTGTACAACCCTTGGGTGGGCATTTGAAGACACCAAAATATACCTGCGGGGGGTTTGTGGATTAAGTAATAAGCAGTAAGCTTCCAGCTGTGGCTTTGTGTTTATCATTATCATCTTGGTACAGAAAATATTCAGTCTAGTAATGATTCTGGGCTACCTGCTGTGGGGGATTTCAGCCTCCATGTAACATTTAATAAAACATTATCACTAGGCTTCAGTGAGGCTGTATTGATAAGAACTGCCCTTAGAAGATACCAGAAGAGTGAGCTATTGAGGAAGAGAATGCAAACCCTAGAATTAATGAAATAGAAACAGGAGACATGAAAGTAGAGATAAAATTTTATCCAAACTAATAAAAAACACAGTCAATGAAAAAACAACAACAAAAAACACAAGCAACCACCTATCTAAAACACAAGACTTAAATAGATACAGGGAGTACATAAATGAAAGTCACACACTGCAAGCAAAGCAAGAAATGAATGGGGAAAATATATTAATAACAGAGCAAACCGAAATTCAATAAACAGGGACTGAAATATTGGCTCAGCAACATAATGGCCTACGTCCCTGGTCTGGGGAAGTTTAGAATGATGTAACTCTTCATTGTGTCAAGTTTCTCACACCTGGGCTTCACTGGCTGTACTGTATTGTTCTGCTAGCATCAGTCATCTTTACGTGATGCGTGTATTTTTATGCCTTAAACTTAGATTCTGTACATGTTAAAAGTTCTTAGTAATTATTACAGCAAAGTCTTTGTCCTTAGATTATCCTGAAGTCTGCTGTGGTTGCTGGTTAGTAACTGCAAGTGCTGACCCGAGCTCATACATCCCATTGTGCAGAACCGTAAACTGCCTAAGAAACCGCTCTTTGGGGCTGGGTATTTCAGCAAGAAGTTGTTTTGGGGTCTCAGTTATGTGATGCCATTGTTTAGGAATCTTGTGCTAAGAATTTACTGTTTAATATTCTTTTACAGGAAAGCTTCCTCCTCCTAGTTCAATACATTGTCACTTAACCTTTGGTGCTTCAAGTAAGACACATTATCTTTAAAATGTTTATGCTCTGCTAGCTATACATTATTGGGTTGTTTCTACAGCTAACAATGGTCTGAAGTGCTTACTTAGGAAACACATTAACTCTTACAGGTCATCAAGATACCATTTAGAACATCATTTTTTTCAAGCAGACTAAAAGCTGTGCTTTTGACCTTGAAGTCTGAATTTCTTCTAGAGACCTAAGTGGCTAATGATGTCTCAGTAATGAACAATTATTGAATTAATGCATTATTTCTTTTAATTTCAAAGATGATCATTAAATAAAAACCTCATAGGTCAGATAGTATCTGTTTGCATTTTATAAGTAGTTTGAATTTCTGTCTTATATTTTGTAGAATAGGAGCAAATACCTCCCTTTATACTCTTTAGTACTAATTGCAGTTTATTGTATTAATAAAACAAAAAATAAACACTTATAGTACCAGTGTAATTAGAAATAAGAATAATCAGTTATTCTTTCTGGATAACTGATATTTAGTAACTTTAGTCTGCATTTGAGCTTTAGATACATATCTATCTGATGTTTCTCCAAGGGAGAACATATTTTTATCTCACTAATGGCCTTTATGAAAATTGTAGGCATTGTTATTTTAAGAATATCTTTTAAAATAACTTTTTCTTTTTTAGATAAGTATGAGCTCATCCATAGAACATACAACACTCTCTGGTGAGTTCCTTGTATAAATTTGAGGAAAGAATTTAACTCTCTAAACATAGCTGGCATACACATTACATTTTTTTCTTGTTTACATAATGAATAAATATTGAGACACTAGTATGTGTGTGAGCCTTTCCTGGATGTTTTGAGAAAGTAAAACTGAGAAAGACAGGTTTGGCGATGAAGGTAGTCAATATCAATACTGTGAGTACAAATGAAAATTTAAGTAAAAGTAGCAAGACATCCTACTAAATAGAAGGTATCAGTAAAGGCAAAGGTGTGTCTTGATGGAGCGACATCATGTCAACAGACTCTAAAGCAGGATGGAAGGGATGCACATCAGACAGAGTAGTTTAAACAATGAACAGGATGGGTGGATAGATGAAGAGACAATAACTAGCTAAATATAGGGCTCACAATATTCTGATCAATGTAAATGGTTTCATATTTCATGTTTTTGATGATCAAGTTATTCATAAAGTAATTTATAAAATATTGATATGCAGCTTGCTCAAAGTCTTAGTGCTATGATTTGAACCCAGTCTGAAAGACTGAAAACATAAAACATGATGCTTTTCCATTATGCTGCCTCTATTGGAGTTCAACTTCTGTTTAACACTGTTTTTTCATATCAAGTATTATTCTCCTAAATAAAAAATATGGAAACAAAATAGCATCAGGCAATGTTGCTCTTTCTGTTATCTCTTTAAATTATAGCATTTATGTCTTTTCTTATTTCTTTTTCTTTTTTTCTTTTCCTCCTTCCCTTGTTTGTTTCTTTGCCTCCCTCTCCCCCTTTTGAAACCAAAGCTCCTGATTTAATGTATGATTTTGATATAATATGTAGCTCCAGCACTCTGTTCAGTTTCTTCACAGCATGCCCTGTAGCCTCAGCCCTTCCCCTTACTAGTCATTAACCCCCTGAGGCAGCCAGAAACAATGGCCTTGCCTGACTAAGGGTCACTAAGGGTTAAACTAAAGATAACATCATGGCCTAAGCTGTGTTTCAGCTCCGGTCCCTAAAGCAGAACGACCTCTGGCCACATCCCCATAAAACCAGACTGAGGGACACAGAAGCTGCTTCAAGACCTGAAATTATGCTTTACTGCCCTTACCTCACTCTTGACCAATCAGCAAGACCCACAACCTCAAACTCCTTACTCATGATGGCTTCTGATTTTGCTGTATGAAACCACTTGTCTGAAAACCAACAGGGAGTTCAGGCTTGTGAGCACTAGCTTCCTATTCTCTTGGGTGGCACCATTCATAATAAAATAGCCAGTGTTTCTCCACTGCAATCCTTGGCGTTTTGTGTTTGGCTGGTAACTCTGTATTCCTTGCTTCCTTCCTTCCCCTTTTCTTCTATCTTTTATTAAACACCTATTAGGTTACAGGAGCTGCATAAATGTAGGAGGAGAAAGAACTGGTAAAGAAAACATTGAAATGATCTGTAGCTTGTTTCCAAGCTTATAAACTTGGGGGGAAAATTAAAACCACACACACACACAAACACACACACACACACACACACACACAAAACCACTTCAGTTTTCTTTCTCATTCTTTTGCATATCTTAGCTAATTTTAGGCTTAACCCTTTCTGGTTTAGTTGTATATCTCTTTATTGTATGATCATCTTCTTATCCTCGTGCAACACATTTTATAAAAATAAGCTCATCTCATATACTTTTCCTCATTTTTAGACCTTCTACTTCAGCAACTAGTTATTTTCAAGATTTATTCAGAATTTATAAGCTAATTTTGGCTGTTCAACCAAGTAGATAAATATATATTATATGTATCTCCAAAAAATGTATACACATTCTAAGAAAGGAAAACTTTATTAAAATTGTAATACTCAGTATATACTGACAACAAAAGATAAATACAAGTCACATTTGACTTCTGCAATTACAAGAGGTGCTCAAAGTGGTTACCATCAGCGTCCAGACACTTCTGATTATGGCGAACTACTGCTTGACCCCTGGTTGACCAGTGTCCACTTGAGTACATTTTTTTGGGCACCCCCAGTGTATATATATGCTGTACTTTTGGGAATTAACTTTTGTCTTAGATTAGTTTCTCTGAGAACACACTATGAGGGGGAGAAGTGCACACCAAAGGCTTATTGAGGAGAGCTCTCTGGAGACACATTTTTAGGCAAGTGAGCATGATAAACTGCCTCGCTCTACAATTTGATAGTAACTGAGACTCTGACAGTATTCCAGAGGAAACTCTGAGGCTTAAAAATTGTCTTGAACTTAGGCAAAGGGCCTTTGTATGTCAGCATCTAACAAACAGTTACAGGACACCAGCTGTGCCAGGGGAGGGTCACAGCCTTGGAGGACGGAGTTCCCTGACTGCAGAGGCAACTCCCAGTGAGGTCCAGCCCTGAGCCAGCAGCAATGGATCTTCCCAGGAGCAGGGAGCAGGTACAAAGGCTTTAAGAGGGGACAAAGATGTGTACTTCAACCTTCAAGTAGATCTCCTGAGTTAAACACACACACACACACACACACACACACACACACACACACTAATAACATATGCATTAACACAAAAACTAAATTTTATTATTCCAATTCATTTCACATTCGTTATCTCATTAGCCAAATCTTTCTTAAATGCAAAAATTACTATGGACATTCTAACTTACCAAAATTTACTTATTCAAATCTGAAGGTTTCAGAAAGTGTCTGTGTCTCTTCCAAATCTATATATTGAAATCCTACCCTCTGATGTGATGGTGTTGGGAGGTGGGGCCTGTGGGAGGTGATTAGAATTAGATGAGGTCCTGAAGGTGAAGCCCTCCTAAACGGGATTAGTGCCTTTAGAAGACTCACAAGAGAATGTGTTTTCCCCTGCCCTCTTTGGTTCCAAGTCCTCCATATGAGGAGTCAGTGAGAAGGCAGCCATCTGCAACCTGGAAGAGAGCTCTCACCTGAACTGGACTATGCTAGTACTATCATCTCAGACTTCCAGCCTCCAGAGCTGTGAGAGATAAATTTCCAGTATTGATAAGCCACCTAGTCAATGGTAATTCGTGAACTAAGATAATCATATATAATATTATACATTTCCACTAATAAAAGCATGACTTTTATATCTGTTATGTTAAACAAAACAAAAAAACCCAGAACAAACAAAAAAACCTTTACATTTTCCATATAAATAAGTGAGTATAAACTAGTTTCTTTACATTGATCACAATACACACCCATGATCACATTTAACAAGTAGTGGTGAATGGCTAGTTTATGTCACCATTAGTTAATCAACATTAGTCTGTAGAGAACCAGCCCCAGGCTGGAAGCCAGTAGATGGGCTTTAATTCCATCATTTATTATTTTAAGTATTTGGTGGAAGGCACCTAACATTTTAGAGCATATTTTCCTAATTTTAAAGTAAGAAAAAATATATGTTTTCTACCCGTCCCTCATGGTTATTCTGCAGTGCAAATGATACAATATATGCTACTCTAAAAATTAAAAATCACTATGTATATGCTATGTGTCATTATCTAATTTTTCAAGCTAAGGATTGTGAGCAAATATCAACAAAACTACAAGGTAAAGAGCTTTTACTTAACAAATCTCACTGGCCACAACTGGATCATGTGGCCATAGCCTAGTAATTATATGATACCAACTCATTTAGAAAAAAAAAAAGCGACTCAGTCATGTCAAATTATTCACGCTAATGTGCTGAGGTCCTTGCTGCATTAGTCACTCATCTTTACCATTCCTGGGAGAGATGGGAGTGCAGGTAGTCCGATCCTCATTTTAGGGAGAGGAAAACTACAGCGAGAGGCTGGCGACTCCGTCAGACACTGCTGGGATATTCACACAGGAACCCCGTTCCGGGACCCTGCTCCTGGTGCCAAGGAGACAAGGAAACAGCTTGGGGGTGGGGCAGGGTGGTGGGGAGCTGGATGTGGAGCCCAAAAGACATGAACTCAGCTCAATATACAACAACCAATAATCAGTCCCGTTTCTATATAACAGCAATGCACCATTTGAAATTAGGAGGAAAAGTATCACTAATTGTACCAACAAAAAAATACAAAAACGTGAGAAATCAAAAAAGAAACTCACTGGGAGTTGAGTTTCTAACCCTTTGGTGGGGAGGTGAGCCCTACTAGATAAGAAGAAGGGAAGAGGAGGCCGGAGGCAGTGGCAACCGAAAGTGTCTGCCGCGTGGGCTAAGAGCAGGTGCTAGAAATCAGAGCAGGCAACTGTCAGCACAATCGCAAGGAAGTTTCCCCAAAAGGGTCATGATCACTAGCTTGGGAAGGGCACGGTGAGAAATGTGAGGGCAGCCTCCAGGGGAGACCTGGGGTTGAGTAAGGGTGAGCAGGGAAGGAGGGGAAAGAGATCTGATAGGGCCAGTGCACAGACTGGGAGTGTGGGCTCAGCCATTTTGACATAACTCTAAGATGGGGGGGGGGGCGGGGGAGCGGGAGGGGTGTACATGTGCCATGATCAGATTATTTATTTCCTCTCTCTAGGAAGCAGTATTTATTATTGTTTTTATTGTCATTTGATTGTTTTTACAATGAGGAGAGGTTGAGAAGGGAAAGCAAAGTGCCAGATGTCAAGTGGTTATAACATACACCAGGGTTCATAAACCACTGCCCACAATCCCAATCCAGCCCTCTGCCTGTTTCTGTATGGCCCCAAATCTAAGAATTGTGTTTACATTTTTAAAGAATCCAAACAATAATAATATTTCATGACATGAAAAAAATTCTGTGCAATTCAAATGTCAAAGTTGGTAAATAAAATGTTGTTGGAAGGGCCGGCCGAGTGGTGCGATGGTTAAGAGCTGGCTTGGGATGCCAGAGGGCCCCGGTTCAGATCCCACATATGAGGACCAGTGACACTGCCCTCCACAGCTAAGATGCTGAACAACAGCTCAACCTGGAGCTGGGCTGCTGTGAGT
>NW_017731584.1:2149959-2241241 GCF_001890085.2 Hipposideros armiger
CTGGGAAGAGCGCAATGATGGTGCCAACTTGGGCCAGTGAAGCAACGTCCTCCACAACTAGACTGAAGAACAAAAGGACATCAACTTGTCTGTTCCCCTTCCCCCAATTCCCCAGTGCTATTCCCATCCTCCCAATTCCCCAATAAAATAAAAATCTTTAAAAAAAAACCCACTAATTAAAAAAAAATGTTGTTGGAACATGGCCATGGTCTTCTGCCTATGCATTATCATCTCTGGCTGCTTTCACTCTACCAGCTGAGTGGTTGCAACAGGGACTGCATAGCTTACAAAGCCTCAAATAGTTTCTATCTGTTCCTTTCCAGAAAACATTTGATATAAATGGTGATTTTTCCAGGTATTGCTACATTTTACAACTTAAAAATCCCTGGACAAAAGGTAAAAAAAAGCACCAACCTCTGTACTTACAAGATCTGCTTCAAGGCTGAAAAGTGTGTTTATTTACAGAGATACTGGGGTGTGTTAATGTACAGTGTCTGTTCTTGTACTCTAATGGGAGAGGCAGACATTTAACAATTTTCTACACCCCCAAAATATACTTTAAAAGAGTCCTAATAGAGATAGAGGGTGCTGTGATTTAGCATTGTTTTTGAGGCAAAGGTAAAGCCTCTGAGAATGTAACATTGAAGTTAAAGAACGGCCTATGAAAATCTAGGCAACGCTTTCAGGCAGAGGGGAGAACAAGTGTAGGCAGGAGTGAACTGGGTATAGGGGATGTTCAAGGTACTTAAAGCGGGTCTATGTGGTTAAAGCAGGCCAACCACTAAGGGTAGGTAGGGGGTGGATCAGGCAACACTTTGTAGTCCGAATGGTAAAGATGTTGAGAATGCAATGGAAAGTCTTGGAAGGGTATTGAAAGAGTAACATGATGAGATGTACATTTCAAAGAACTCTCTGATCTCCTCCTGAAGGGCAGACAGATATAGCAATAGGTGGAGGGAATGTAGGGATATGGGGGTTGGAAAGTGATAAGAGTGAGTGTGGGCTGTTGGAGGAACGATGTGGCTGAGAGAGAAAGGTTGACGATTCAGGAAGTAGGCAACAGCTGGTGGAGGGAGACCTCTGTGAGGGAGAAATGCCTCCTTAGAGACTGGGCGTGAGTGGTTGGTTCTTCCTTGCCACTAGAGGGGAGGGAGAGAAGGATGGCAGTACAACATTTTCACTCTAAAGCACATCCTGCTTTCTCTATTCAATGCTACTTTAAAAACTCTCTTTGGCTTCTTTGTAATTAGGTGAAAGGTCTATGGAGGTCAGTAAGCAGCACATGTTTTTCATTAATACTAAGTCTTATCATAGGGTGTCTTAACCATGGTACATTTGATTTCTCTCCCCCTTTTTCTTTCTTTTTTGTTAGACTGCTTTCTGCGTCAGGCAAGCAGAACAATCCATTCATACAGTGGTGTTCCCTGGAAATATTTTCAACCAAGTTATGATTCTCTGTCCTTTCTATTTTATCACGTCTTTTTTCCACTCTTTCTTCATACTGATGTTTGGCCTTCTCATTTTCTTTGTCTCCATCTCTCTCCTGTTCACTCACTGCTCCTCTATTTCTCTGTTTCCCCACTGTCATCTCGCTCTGTCTGCATCTTTTGATTTTATTTGCTGCATTGCCTTTTCCCATTCACTGACAGTTCTCGCTATGAGGTACCAGGAGAAAAACAAATACATGTAACAGATATGTATCATACTAATGTGTGTGTGTGTGTGTGTGCATGCATGAAACCTATATTTGTTACCTATGTATAAACACAGATTTCTTGAATTATAAGTAGAATTTTGATAATCCCCATTTTAATAAAAATCTCTTATATTTTCATATTTTGAGTCTCTCCTGTCTAGTCCCAAGAAATTAAAAGGATTCTGGATTTCTCATTCCATTTTAATAATATTGTCATGAATTTTTTTGTTTTTCAATTGTATGTTTATATTGTTTGTGTTTTACATCTGTGATTAATCATAATACAACTTTCCACAGGGGAAGGGTGGAGGGCTGCATTATGCTGATTTTTAAGTTTTACAGAACAGTTTTCAAATCTACTTAAATTAGCCAAATAGCATTTTTTTTCAAGTGATGACAAGTTAGAGTTAGTTACTTCCCTGTTGGGATTATAATATTATCCCTTGTTTGTCTCTGAAATTTCCACTAAGAACTCTTACCTCCCCCTTGCTTAAGGGACACCTGGGTTAATGGTGAGCTGTGGTCAGAAATTTACAAGGGAGCCAGGTGGACCAGGAAAGCCAGGGTTTACTTTTAGCCAGAGTCACATGGAAAAGTGGAGATGTTACCAGATGTAGCAAGTTTTTTATGCCCTTGAGGGACTAGCTTATTGGCTGTTGAATTTCTTCCTTCTCTATTCCTATCTATTTACTTCTGCGTTTGGTTTTATAATATTACCGTATTCCTTTCATACATCCAGTTTCCTTAGTCTGCCTCTCCTGAGATTCTGATTCTATTTTTAACTCAACCCTGGCAACCTGATTTTAACTGCTTGCCCATTGGCTCTGGTCTTTCAGACCTCAGACTGGGCCCTGTCTTACTACCACCCTGTCAGAGAGACCCAGTGCCCTAGAACATTCCATGGACACTTGATACATAAATATGAAAGTGCAGGTGTCATAGCAATTCCTGAGAGGTCAGTAGCTGGAGAGTATAACTGTAGTCCCATTTATATGACTAACCAATTTCTAATGGTTTCAATTCCCCATATAATTGGCTCTAGTATGTCCCACGTTTTATGGCACCCACTCTATTAAGCACCTCCTTGCTATCTCAGATAGGCTAACATATGCTCATGAATCCATCATTATCACTTACCCCTGAGGCCGAGTCCTCCTAGCTCATCAGTTGTACAGAGGAACCATTCCAAAAGCAAATCATGTCCTGTTGCTGTTGTTGCTGTTATGATCACTTCTGTGTGAGCTGGAGTCCATTTAATGGCAGTAAAGCTAAAGTCATGTTGCTCTACCTCTTGGCATGACTCTTGCAATGCTAAAAGGAAATATCCCTCTTGCAGAGTGTACAACTACGTAAGTGCAAGAGAGAGTTCCCTCTGCAAAGCTGTTTGAGTTGTAAAGTTTTATAGCATTTTACCACAACTCTTCCATTTATAAAATTACCACATTCTCCCTAGGATAAGACATTTTCAGGGTTGACGGATGTAGAGAAGTTTGGGTATCAGCTCTGTGATTGCTGTTAGACGTGTCTACTTGGCTAGGCTAAACTGCAGTCCCCAGAACTCCATTTCTAACATGTTTCCAAAGTGAGAAAATGATTCCTCCTTCCATAGATTTGCTATCCAAATGGATAGTAAATATTCGTGCAGAAGATTTATAAATAGCTGCTTTGAAGAAACCAAGGCATCTGGTTGAATGGTTAGAAGGTTAAATGTGTTTTTCATGTGGCCAAATGGCATTTAAAGAAAATGAATGTAAATGGTGTTTGTCACTTGAAAATGGCTAACCTTTGTCATTTTCTTGAATTCCACTGAATCCCAATCAGATTGATTTGGAACTCATTGCTTATTAACCCAAACTGTGCCAAAGTCAATGCCATCAAGGTGTATTAATTATTCACTTGTTTTTGTGTAACCCTGACTTCATCAAAATGAATCCTATGTCCTATTCAATTAATATCCTCATTACCATCCTCAGAAGTGAAGAGTTAAACTCACTGGGGAGCAGTAATGATAATATGTCCTAAGAGAGAGTCATTTGGCCCCAGCTGTCCATTTTATTCTAAGTGCTAAATGTGTTAATATACATACACTATCATTTACATAGCAAGTGACTACGCAAGATGAATTATTTATTGTGTGACAACTACCTAATACCCAGCGTACTATCAAATGCAAAGCCACTTCTTATTTGACCCGTATGTAAATTTGCATTATAGAATTCATTACCTTCATATATGAGTCACATTGAAGTTACGTGCAGCTCTCTCTCCGGGAAGCTGCAGGATACCTGTACTTTGATTTAATTGTCTCTCTCCTTGTATGGCAAAGCAGTCAGCTTTTGGAATGGAAGGATTGCAGGGACCCCAGCCAGACAGCATGTGAAAAGCCTCTCCTTTGATACAGAGAGTAAGGTGAGAGACAAAGACAAGCCCAAATTTAATTAAAATGTTATGAGAGCTGGAAACCGGCACATGAGACAAAATAAAGGGGAGCCGGGTTTGTGCCTCCTGAAGTGTGGATGCTGCCAGGGATCACCAAGGTAATAAATTCAAACTGCTTTCCCCAGGCAATGGGTGACCCCATCCTCTGCAGAGAGCCCTGTGTTTACATTCGGAAAGAGCTGGGAGGAAGTCTGCTTGAATAAGAAATGGCCTCATTTCCAATTTATTCTTTAGTCTCTGGAATGTAATGTAATTCATCTTTGCAGTTTTCATGTGGCTTTGCAGACTATTCATCTCTGGGTTATCTTCACAACCTCTAATAATATGGTTCATCAGGGAGGTTGGTGCCTCTGAACATAATAGTGTTAAGACTCGTTCCCTGACAGGGCAGATAGCAAGCTAATTACCCAACTTGTTGGGAAATCCGCATTGTAGGGACTGGAAATTTCTGGTACTGAAATGAATGATGGGAGCCTTTAGAGGCCCGGAACTTTAGATCTCCTCCCTGTTAGATTCTTAGTCAGTCGCTTGGGGCTCTGCCAAAATTGGATAGCCTCAAGATTTGCTTTGCTTGTGAGATTTTTTTTTTTTTGTTACTTCCCAATTCCAGCTGGACTGCAAATACTGCAAGAAAACCCTTTCCTATTATTGGTATTTTGGTCCTTCCATTTCCCCATCTTACCTGGAAACAGACAGTACAGAGGAGTGAGAAAATGAAAAGAACAATGGAAAAGGTAATAGAATCACACTGAACCCTCAAAGAGATTTGCTTTGAATTTTATATGAAGGCTGGGGCACCTCTGAACTTCACCTAAGTCAATCCACATGTACCTTCCCCTCCAAATGTAATTTCAGACCTGCTTTTTGTGGAGAAAAAGCTTTTTGGATATGAGACCTGTTGGAGTATCCCTAAGATGACAATTCTTCACCTGCCTCTCTCATTTGACACCCATGCAACTGCACTAGAGAAAGTTTTCCTCAGTAAATGACACATTTAGGCTTACAGATTCATGTTGTAATCTAGTCCCTCACTATACACAGCAGGGTCTGGGGACAGGCAGCATCAACACCATCTAGGAGCTTCTTAAATGCCCCTCCTCAGACCTATTGAATCAGGATCTAAATTTCAACAACATCCTCAGTTGCTTTGTAAGTGAGCACAGTAGTTTAGAACTCTGATCTATCCCACTGCCCATCTATCCCACTGCCCATCAAACATTTAAATTTTTCTTTCTACACGGTATCTTTTCTTCAAATGATTTAGGTGAGGGTTAGACAAGGGAGGGTTGCAGAGTGCTTTGCAGCTGCCCATGTCTACCATTCCTGCTGTGGGTCTATGTTACACCAGGGCACCAGGGCACACAGCACAAAAACATGAAACCAATACCTCCATGTATTGTGCATTAAGAAACGGGCTATAAGAGGTTACTTTAGGTCACAGAGCTTGTTAGCGCTAATGTTGGGTCGATAAGCCAGGTGGTTGGATTCCCATTTCCATTCTCTTTTCATACCGCCTGGTTCTGACACCCAGGACTTGCAATAAGCCTTTGAACAAAAAAATAAGTTGTGTCTGAGACTGAAGTTATTTTCCAGGCTTTGCCACTCCCTGGACATTGAAAGGTATTTAAACACCTGTCTTTGTTGAAGAGTAAATTAGTGCATTACGTATTTATAGCTCTGATAATTGCACCCTATGCATACAATTGTACACGTATAAATGTACGTACAGAACAAATCTGAGGTTGAATGTACACTTTTAGTTTTGATTATAAATGTTTACTTAAAAGATAGCTGCGATTCAATGCTATGAAATCAATTCCAGGCCACTAGAGAGCTCACATCCCAGCTTTTTATCCTCTGGGCCTGAAAGATGAAAAGCTTTGGATGGTATTAAGAAATGAATGTTTGTATTCCCCCCCACTCCCGAATTCATATGTGTCCTAACCCCCCAATGTGTTGGTATTTGGAGGTGGGGCCTTTGGGGGGGTAATGAGAATTAGACAAGGTCATGAAGGTGGGGACCCCCTGATAGGATTAGTGTCCTCATAAGAAGAAACATCAGAGAGCTTGCTCTTCTTCTCTCCATGCACATACACAAAAAGAGGTCACGTGAGCACACAGCAAGATGGCAGTCATCTGCAAGCCCAGAGAAGAGGCCTCGGAATGAAACCTATCTCGCTAGAAACTTGACCTTGGACTTCCCTGCCTCCAGAACTCTGAGAGAGAAATTTCTGTTGTTTAAGCCACCAGTCTATGTATTTTGTTATGGTAGCCTGAGCAGACTAATACAGATGGTATGTCTTTCATACCAAGTTGTAAGTGAAACTGGACATTCTTGTGGAAAGTGAATAATAATGAGAGTGTTTATTTATTAAGTGCCTATATGCCAGGTACTGCGAAGTACTGTGCTGGACATTTCATATACATTACCTTTTTCACCCTCACACCAATTCTTTAAGATAAACATTACCCTGGTTTTATTGGGTTGTCGGAAAAGTCATGACGTATTCTTTTCTCTGTTTTTTGTTGCAAAATGCGTCATGACTTTTCCGACAACCCAATACAAACTACTTTCTTTACAGGAAGAAGTGCTTCTCCAGCCCTCTTAGCATCTCCAGATTTTAGCATAGTGTTTGGCGCGTAGTAGGCTCTCAAATGCTGCTATTGTACTGAAGCTTATGAAATGTGCCCAAGGTCATGCATTTGTAAAATTTCAAATCCAGGACTATTCTCCAGAACTCATTGTGGTAAATTGCCAGAAATGACCACAAATTTCTCCCATTGCTCTATGCACACCCCTTTAAAAAGCGATTTTTCTATTTCTGCCATCTAGAGGGTAGTTTGTCTTGCCCTTCTTTTGAATTCAGGCTATCTTTGAGAATTGCTCTCTTATCAGTGCATAATTGATTCCATCAAATGCCAATATGCTTATGGAAATAAGCTCTAGGAAATTAATTTAATTTTAAAGTGAAGTACCATTTATTTGTCATTTTAGTTATGAATCTACCTGTATTATTCTGCACCATGACTGAGTTTTTGTCCAGTCACTTTTAATGATGGAGGCATGCTTGGGCTCTTGTTTCCTTTGATAAAAGCTTTTCAGACCCAGGCTATGGGCCTCCTATTTTGAAGCTCTTGCTTCGATGCCAGGAACCCTTGAGGCCTCATGTTGGTTGGACACTGACTCCAATTATTTTCTGTACAAATTGCTTGACGCTTCAGCTTTGATTCTCCCTTTCAGAAACCGAGGATATAATCACTTTCTCCCTTATCTCACAAGGCTCCTGAGGGAAACATTAAAAAGCTTTGAATATGAAAAAACTCTGTATGTCTGTGAAGGAGTGTTACGTGTACATCATTTTCCATGCAGTTCCCAGATCATGTCAGGCGCCACATTAAGACACAGCAATCCTTGGTCAGGTCTGTGGTTTCTTTTGCTGCTTCTGAGATGCCCTGAAGCAGGCAGCAAGCATCAACCCATTCCCTGCTACATAATTTTTCTCTTCATGGCTGTTTGCAAGTGAGATCCTAGCAGAATTACTGAGCCTCTGTCTTAAACTTTCCCTTTTATACTTAATCTACTTGAAAAGAACTTTGCTGCATACATTTGTCCATGTTACCACCCCAGAGGAGGACTGTGAAAATACACTTCTGTTCATATGGCTTGCTTGGGGAAAAGAAAGGCAAGTCGTTTTCAATACAGCCTGTGTTTAGATGGAGAACAGATATTTTCAGGATTAAAGTAAAATGGTGTTATAATTACAGTGCTTAAGACACACTCAGGCTGAAGATCATTTTTACTTTTCCTGCCGCGGTAAAAGACATCATCAAGTTTGACAGGTTCTCTCCTAATGCAATTGGCCTAATCAATTCACAGCAAAGTGACAGCGAAGCATTTCGTGGACCTGGGCCTTTTCCCATCTATCTGTATCCCAAGATCAGGGAGGCTGAGTATGAATGTGCGACCATTTACTTATTTACTTAGATTCCGAAACCCATTCCATGTCAGTTGGCCAGGATTATGCCTAAGTGGCTCCTGTACCTTTGTTCTTGCCGTCATCTACTCTACCTATTCCGACACTCTTCTTGTGATTTTCAGGAGAGAAGAGTACTTCCGGCATATTTCCTTTAGGTTGCTAAAGGACTGAGATCATGCATGGATTCAGCTGGTCCTTGGGGTGAGAAAGGACCTCAGTTTACAGAAGAGAGCATTGAGGCCCAGAGTGATTTCATAACATACTCCAAGTCTCATATCCAGTCAGAGACAGATCTGGGGCCAGAGCCTGACTGTCCTGACTTCCAGGGCTCTGACCATTACTCACCCAGTAATAATTACTGCTCCTCAGTCCCATATGAAACGAAACCTGTGGATTTTACCTTTAGGGATGTGAAAGCTAAGGCTTCCCTTTACCCTCTGCCTCCACACAAATACAAATCAGGAGAATTTCTACGTTTTCCTTTTGGCTGTGGGTGGTCCTGGTGTCTCTCGAGAAAGACAGAAGGAGCTAACCTGAGGTTTCTAAGCTAAATGTGATTTTAAGTCTAACTCATTCATTTCCCATTGTAACCCACATTTCCCATTCTAGGGAAGCCCAGAGGTAAAACAATATCATAATAACAGTTCAGAAACTGTGTCTATTCAACTCTGGTCTGCCCACCTATGGGAATTCCAGCCCCCTCAAATTCTACCTAGTAGCTTCAGGGGTTCTCAGAGGTGGTTTCCCAGAAACTCTGAGAGTTAGCTTTTAGGTTTGATGGTTCTTAAGTCTCAATAATTATGATAATTTCCCGGGAGCTATCTAAAAATCAGATTTGGGAACAGAAGCCCCAGAAATTTTGAATTACCAGGTTTGAGATTATGCTCAGAAATATGTTTCTGTTATCTCCTCACGTCAATTTGATGATCAGCCAAGTCTTTGAATCCCACCTTATTTCCACAGGTCATTCTTTCAGTATATGCTTATAGTCCACTATATTCTTTTTAAAAATATTTTTATTAAAAATACAGCTAACTGGGCTGGCCAAGTGGTGCTTTGGTTAAGAGTTGGCTTGGGACGCCAGCTCTGTGCAGCATGGCCCTGGTTTGAATCCCACATGAGGGCCAGTGACACTGCCCTCTACAGCTAAGATGGTGAACAACAGCTCAACCTGGAACTAGGATGCCGTGAGTCGCTGGCGATGGCGTAGGCTGCAGCCCCATACAAAAAAAAAATAAATAAAAATAAAAAAAATATATATATATATATATATATATATATATATATATATATATATATATATATATAAAACATACAATGTCATATTAGTTTCAGGGGTACATGATAATTATTCAATATTCATATACCTAAAGAAGTGATCACCATGATAAGTCCAGCAACTATCTGCCACCATACTATGTTATCACAGTATTATTGACTATATTCCCTATGCTGTACATTACATCCCCATGACTTATTTGTTTTATACCTGCAAATTTGAAACCCTTATTCCCCTTCACCTTTTTCCCCTTTTTTAAAATTTTCAATTACAGTTGAAATTCAATATTATTTTATATTAATTTCAGATGTACAGCATAGTGGTTAGACATTTATGTAATTTACGAAGTGATCTCCCTGACTAGTATAGGACCTACCTGTCACTATACATAGTTATTATCATATTATTGATTATATTCTCCATACTGTGCTTTATATCCCCATGATTATTTTATAACTACCAATTTGTACTTCTTAATCCCTTGCCCTTTTTTTTTACCCCCAACCCCCTCGCACCTGACAACTAACAAAGTGTTTTCTGTATCTATGAATTTGTTTCTGTTTATTTATTTATTTTGTTCTTTAAATTCGATATGTAAGTGAAATCACATTGCATCTTCCTTTTGTTGTCTGACACTCCACTCATCACAGTACCTTCCAGGTCCATCCATGCTGCCACAGATGGCAAGAACCCATTCTCTTCCATGGCTAAGCAATAGTCCATTGCATATATGTACTACATCCTCTTTATCAATTTTTCCATTGACACCAGGCTGCCTCCACATCTTGGTCACTGTAACAATGCTGCAATGAACATATGGATGCACACACCCCTTCAAAGTAGCATTTTGGGTTTCTTCATATAAATAGAAGTGAGGTTATTGGGTCCTTTGTCTGTTGTTATAGCCTGTTTTAAAGTCTGTTTTGTCTGGTATAAGTATTGCTACCACAGCTTTTTTTGTTTTTGTTTGTTTGTTTGTTTGTTTCTATTCTCTGAAATAACATTTTCCATCCTTCTAGTTTCCATCTGTATGTGTCTTTCAATCTGAAGTAAGTCTCTTGTAGGCAGCATATGTAAGGGAATTGTTTTCTTATCCATTCAGCTCTCTTGTGTCTTTTGATTAAAGCATTTAATCCATTTACATTGAAAGTAATTATTGATAGATATGTTGCTATTGCCATTTTATTATTCATAATTTTGATTTTTTTATCTGTCCTTTGATTTTAAATAATAGCCTTGCTGGGTAGAGTACTCTTGGTTTTAGGTCCTTGCTTTTCATCACATTGAATATTTTGTACCAATCCCTTCAGATCTGCAAAGTTTCTATTGATAAATCAGCTGACAATCTTATGGGGGCTCCCTTATAAGTTACTAGTTGCCTTTCTCTTGCTGCTTTTAAGATTCTTTCTTTGTCTTTAATCTTTGCCATTTTAATTATAATGTGTCTTGGTGTGGGCCTGTTTAAGCTCATCTTGTTTGGGACTCTCTGCTCTTTCTGTACTTATATGTCTATTTCCTTCACCAGATTAGGAAAATTTTCAGTCATTATTTCTTCAAATAGGTTCTTAATCTCTTGCATTTGCTTCTCCTTCTGGTGCCTCTGTGATGTGAATGATGCTACACTTGACGTTGTCCCAGAGGTTTCTAAAATTATCCTCATTTTTTTAAAATTCTTTTTTTCTTTTTTGCTGTTCTGACTGGGTGTTTTCTACTAGCTTGTCTTCCAAATCACTGATTCAGTCCTCTGCTTCATGTAGCCTGCTGGTGATTCCTTCTAGTGCATTCTCCATTTCAGTTATTGTATGCTTCACTTCTGACTGGTTCTTTTTTAATAGTTTCTGTGTCCTTTTTCTATGCTTGCTATCTCTTTGTGGAAGTTCTCACTAAGCTCCTTGAGCATCCTTACAACTGTTTTGAACTCTATCTCTAGTAGGTTGCCTGCCCTCACTTTGTGTAGTTCTTTGTGTAGTGAAGTTTTCTCCTGTTCTTTCATTTGGAACATAATTTCTTTGTTTTCTCATTTTGGCTGCCTCACTGTATTTGTTTTTTTCTTTTCTGTTTTTCCTTTTTTTTAATTAAATTCATTGGGGTGACAATTGTTAGAAGTACATAGGTTTCAACTGTACATTTCTATAATAGTTCATGTATATATCACAATGTATGCTCACCACCCAGAGTCAGTTCTCCTTCCATCACTATATATTTAACCCCCTTTACCCTCTTCTACGATCCCCCCTCTCCCCTTACCCACTGATAACCACTAAACTGTTGTTTATATGTATTGGTAGATTTGCTATGTCTCCCAGTCTTGCCCAGGTGACCTAATGTAGTAGGTGCCCTGTGAGGCCCTGACACAATCTCTGTGGTCACCTGCTCTGGGTGCTCCAGGAGTGTCCCTAGTGTGGGTTGTGTGTGCCCTCCTGTTATAGTTGAGCCTTGATTGCTATTGGCATGTAAGTGGGTGAGATTGGCCTTCAGGCTGATTGGCTGTGGGAGCTTAGCACACAGAGTGAGATTCTTCCCACCTGGCTCTGGCATCTGTTGAGACCACCTTTTTTGTGTGCCACTTTTGGGGCTAATTGGGTGGTGCTTCTGTCTGAAGACAACCTCCAAATATGTTGGTTCTGGGGTCTCTTGGGAGGTGCTCTGGTGCAAGCCCAGGTCACCCATGGCCTGTGACTGACTAGGGACTACCTGGTAGGAGCTACAATGTGACCCACAGTTGGTCACTTTTTGTGCTAAAGTTGGAGGCACAATGGGATGGGCCACAGTGAATTGAGGATGCTGCCACCAATACTGGGCTTGGGGTAGCTCCACAAAAAGCCAGGACACCCCGAGGCCTGCTGCCACCTGCTGGCTTTCTTAAGGTTCAGCCACTGATAAAGTCTTGTGAGGTACATGAGTTAGGTGAGGCAGGGCCTCAGGGAGCCAGTAGAGTAGGAAGAGTTGTGGTTACCAGCTTAATGTAGACTCTGGTTTGGTGCCAGTGCTGAGCCTTGAGCTACTCATCAAAAATCTAACAGCAAACTTAGGCCAGTTACTGCCCACCTGGGGCCCACAGACTCTGATAGTTTTCTAAGACAGAGTATAATGTGGGCAGGACTGGCTGCTGTAAGAAAGTGCCCCAGCATTAGTGGAGTTGGATGGGTGGGATCCCAGTGAATCAGCAGGGTGGAGCAGTGGAACTCACCCGGCCAATCAGGTTCAGATTTGGCCTGTGGGGGGAGGGATCAACACAGGAAATATGGCCACCTGCCTGATTGCTGGCTGCATCAGAGGAGGCCTCTCACATGGAAAATGCCAACTGTCCTCTAGCCCTCATCTTGAGGCCACACAGTTCAGTCTGCCTCCCACATGCTTCTGACGCCCCCTGAGTCACCATCCCTTTGCCAGAGCTCAAGGTGAGTGCCTGTGAGCAAGTGAGTCTGTGCACTGGCCATGTAAGAGGACGTCTGGGTTTCTCACAGTCTTCCATCCCACCTGGATGGTTGGAATACCCACTGCTTTTCATAGCCGGATGTTGTGAGGGCTCTTCTTTCTGGCACCAGTGAGTGCAGTGTGGGGCTGGGGTACCTTGCTCCTCCGTAGGGAGCTTCTGAAGCAGAGACAACCTTCCTGATCCTCAATTGTTATTGTAGAGATTTGGGACCATCCCATTTCGCATCTCAGCCTCCTACCTGTCTTGATGTGGTTTCTTCTTTATGTCCTTAGTTATAAAGCTTCTGTTCAGCTAGACTTCAGAATGTTCTCCAGGTTGATTGTTTTATAATTTACTAGTAATTTTAATGTGTTTACGGAAGGGAGCTGGCAGTGTTTATCTGCTCCACCATCTTGAATCTGTTCTAATTTGTTATCTAAGGCTTATTATATTCTAAGCGCTGTTCTAGGCCCTGGAGTTAAGCAGTAAAGAAAACAAAGTTCTGACCTCCTGGAGCTTTTCCTCCACTGGAATCACAGCCAATACACAAATAAATAAGTAAATGTGGATGTAGTGAGTCAGCTGGTGACAGGCATAATGGGGAAAAGCAAGGTAAAGTGAGTTTGGGAGCAGGCCTGCTTTTTTATACAGGCTGCTCAAGGAAGGTCACTTCCACCATGTGACATTTGAGCAGAGATTGAGAAAACTAGGGAAACAAAGATAAGTGAATGTTTTTCAGAAGGGTGTTCTAAACAGAGGGAGCAGCCAGGCTAAAAGCTCATGAGTTGGGCGTAAGCATGCTGTGTTTCAGGATCATAAGGAGCCAATATGCCTGGAGAAGACAGTATAAGAGGGAATGGCAGGGTCTGAGGGGAGCAAGGGCATAGCATGGGGGGAAAATGGTAAGCATGCAGACCCGGGCTTTTGTCCTGATTGGAGGGGGGTGTTGGAGGATTTTCTTCTAGGGAGAATCAGGGTCCGATACATGTTTTAAATGTATCCCTCTGGCTGTTGGCTGCTGTATAAAGGGTCACATTGAGATGGCAAAGTTGGAAGCTGGAAGACCAGTCAAGAAGCTAATGCAATCCAGGGAAGATGTGATGGAGTTTTGGACTAAGTGATAGCAGTGGACATGAAGTAAATATTGAATATAATTTTCAGGATAAAAACTATGAGATTTGTTGATGAGTTTGATGGCTATGGGGTGTCACAAGAGGGGAAATTAAAGGTGGCTCTAAGATTTTTGGTGTGGACCATTCAAAGAATGGGATTGTAATTTTGGAGAAGAAAACAAATGTGGAAGGAGGAGATCTGGAGGGAAGAATCAATCTGATTTTGGATATGGTAAGTTCGATGTACCTATTAAATATCCAGATGGAACCATCAAACAACTGTTTGGATATACCAATCAAGAGATCTAGGGAGAAATCGAGTTGGACATATAAATTTGGAAGTCACTGGGTATGGCATGGTGGAGGCCATAAATGAAATGCTATAACCTATGGAATGACTATGGATAGATAAGGGAAGAGCACAAAAGACTAAAGCCCACTTGTCCCTCAGTGTTTAGAGGTGGGAGAAAGGAGAAGATGGAGAAGGGGTGGCCACAGAGGATCCACCATTTTCTTTCTCTCCACTCTGTTTCACTGAACAATGTGTCCTGTCGCTGATGATCCCCCGAACTGTAATTCATTGACAAAATCTGAAAGGCATCGTGTTGCTGTAGGAAGGACTAGGGCACTTTCAAGTCTGATATTGCTGCCATTATTTTTACCAGTTCTGTGCTGGCACTAAGCTATTGATACTTCAGCTCTTTGATGCCCACCAGGCATTAGAGAAAACTTTCTTTTCGGTTTTAATGTTACTCATTGGAGAATTTTAAAGAAAGGATTTAGGTAGCTATCTGGAAGCCAGTTAGAGTAAATGGGATATCCTAGTCCATTGTCCTTGAAATGAGTGCACATATTTCAAGTAAATTTCAGTCTGAATCTTATGGTAAACATGGCTTAGATTCCAGCCACGTTAGAAAAACGTGGGGTTCTAAACCAATATTTTTTTAACATTGGGAGGTAGTTCTTGGGCATAAATTCTGGGCATAAAGTAAAATCCATAAAAGCTTAAAAACCATAGAAGTTTGGTTTCAAACCTCATCCTGGCAAAAAATTGAAAGCTCACAGAGGGGTCAGTGCAGTGTTCATACCCTTTCCAGCTACTCTTTACAAGTTTAGGGGAAACCCCTGTTATGTACCTTTTGAGGTGTTGGAGAGAGGAAAACAATTTCGTTCAATAAAAGCTTACTGCATTAGCATAACTTACTGAAATACATGCTATCGCAATGTGCAGTGCACACACATATAACTTGTTAAAGAAGACTGCTTCTCTGATTTTCCTTATTCTGGGTGTCGGAGTATTGATTTTAATAGTATGATAGGGTCTGTCCAGACATGGAATCTATAAAAAAAACCTGGAAAGGATCTTTCATTGAAAGCTTTCTAAAGAGGACTAAGGCATGACAAAGCATCCTTGCATGATATCAAGGGCTCTGATTAATACTGCTAGGTTTGTTTCTGGCTTTGGTGTCTTTACTATTAATCCTTGAGAAATCTAAAGCTTTCCTTGTTAATCCCAGGAGGGATATAATGTTGCAATTCTCTGTCTACTTAACTTGAATACTTCTCTTTGCCGTTTACCTGGTGGCCATGTTCCCTCAGAGGAATCAGATAACTTTTGGGTTCTCTAGTAACTTTGAGGAAAGGAGGATTTATATAGTTACTTTGATTAGAAAAATACATTTTTAACTTGTAACAAGAATTAAGCATAGATTTTCAGGCTATTTTATGGGTCAGAGTATTAAACATCTCTGAGGCAACAGTAGCTCCTGATATTTCTGTTGAATCACTCCATTTCTAATACTACAATGGCTACATTTTGACTGATGCTAGCCAGAAATGGCAGATGGATTGAGAGAAACTGACACTATAACTATTCAAATAGCATGCTCATGTTCAGCACTGGGATGGAGAAGCATTCATTTTCCACTTCCTTTAGTATTTCTTACCTTGATGAATAGCAGCACAATGGTTCACCTCGTAATTGCAGTCAGACTCCCCTATGCCTCTCCTGGCTTTATTTTCCACATCACACTAGGTTTAAATAGTCTTGATATCTCTTGAATTCATCCTCTCCTATCTCTGGCCAAAAGTGCCCTACTTCAGGCTTTTATTATTTCCTATCTGAAAAATTGCAGCAGCTTTGTATTGGTTTTCCCTATTTACAGTCTGACCCCATGAAATCCATGCTGTTTGTACAAGAGAGCTCTTTAGAAAAATAAGTCTAGAATATCCTTCACCTGCTTCAAAACTTTCTCAGGTTTCCTCAAAATACAACAGTGTGTATCTAAGTGTGGGCTTTGTACCGTCTACATCAGAATCACTGTTTTAACATGTACATTTTTAAGAATTGGAATTTCTATTTATATTGGGTTGTCGGAAAAGTCATGACATATTTTTTCTGTTTTTCATTGCAAAAATGCATCATGACTTTTCCGACAATCCAATAACAAGCTTCCCAAGTGATTCATACATACTCAGTACATTTAAGAGTTACTGTCCTAAATGATAAAGTCCCTAATGTTTACAAAATCATGTAAGATCCTGCTATGTCCTCAGCATTATTTTTCACCATGCGGTGTCACCTGTGTTACCCTCTATTCATACTGAACAATACATAGTTCTGGAATCATCATCATTAGTGAAGGAAAAAAAAATTTCATTTAGGTCCAGTGAGGGTCTGGCATTTCTGGGTCACTCAAAGTTCTTAGTAGTTTATCAGCTTCAATTGGTTCAAACTGGTTGTGGTGAAACACATCATTCAGCTTTGCTATATTCTAGGCAAATGTTGAAATAAATGTAAAATGTACTTTTTACACAGCATTAAATAATAGAAACAAAAATCCCTTCCTTCCAAAACTATACTGCTCAGTAGTCACGAACCACATGTACAATTGAAATGTGGCTGATTTAAACTGAGATGTCCTGTACATATATTAGATTTTTTAAAACCTCATATGAAACAAAAGATATAAATATCTTATTAATATTTTTAAAAATATTGATTGTCAAAATCAGAGTCTTTTGGCTATATTAAGTTAAATATAATGTATTATTAAAATTATTTCCATCTGTAACTTTTTACTGTGTTAATGTAACTACTAAAATTTTTAAATTATATTCATGGCTTGCATCATATTTCTATCTGATGGTACTGCTGTAGGATATACTAAAGTTGAACATAGACATATCCCATACCCAGAAATTCTACTTCTAAGTCTATATGCAATAGAACCAACATATGGCCAACCAAAGTCATATCTTAATATGTTTATAGCAGCACGGTACTTAATCAGAGCTGTGGTTTCTTGGTGTATCTATCATCTGTAGCAGTCAGAGCCCACGATATATCTGTGTTTTATGAGTGAGTGACTTGATAGTTGTTGGCAGCCTATCCTCGTGGCTTGGGGGAGAGAGACCGACTTTAAGGCAGGGGGATTTTTGTGCTATGAGAAGATCCGCCAGTAGGTGCCGCTCACAGAGGTGGGGAATACTTACTGAAAGCATGAATGAATTACCTTCCTTTTTGGCAGACAACACATTAAACAGACTCCCTATCCCAAATATCCCTTTCCTCCCCAGCCCCTAAATTGTTTCTTACTATAAACAACATCCTTGCATATATACTTTGACTTACTTGTCCCGTGTCTCCTAGGACCCAAATAAAAGAGAATGCACAGTTTATATTTTGGTACCTGTTTGCAATCGGAGGCACCTTTACATTTAGGGAAGATTCTGTAAAGCGCACAGGCAACAGCACTCCCCCTCCAGGGAAGCCCGGTGGCTCCGCAGCGTGCAGCACAGCAGCTCAGCGCTTCACCAGTCCCGATCCCCTTCCCAGCATCATATCCTGTGGCGGAGGGGTGAGAAGACCCGCCAGGAAATGCACAGGGGTTGTGTTTGCGAAAGCCCCAAGTTTCTGAACAGCTGATAAAATAACAGCACTTAATTGTCAAGAAACTTTGCCAAATCTAGACATAAGAATAAAAATTACATGAGATACCTTATCACAAAGGTGTGTTCGACCTGCTCAGGCTGAGATGAAAGGAGGGTGCTCCCAGAGCAGCCGTCCCCCAGAGCTAGACAGTTCCACACCTGCCTTCTCCCCCACGGAGCTCCCCTTTGCAGTCTAAGGGACAAACCAATCCCGTACGCCCTCCTACTTGCTTCCCAGTAGGAGCTTCCTTTTAGACATTGCTTTATACTGGCACCGTCCTTCTTCAGGGAAACTGTCAAACCCTGTGATCCTAGTTGGAGCCGTCATTCCCCTGGATACAGGGACGGATGTGTGACTCGTAGTGGTGCTTGTGTCAGTAGTGGACTGAAGCCCAGGCTGGGCCAAGTAGAATTCTTCTTGAAATGTCCCTTTTAGAGCACCATGGACGGGTGGGAGAGAATGAAGATAAGCAGCAGAATAATGTGGACGCAAGTTGTGGAGAGAGAGACAGAGAGGTTCCTGATGGCACCAAGCCCTGGGTTCCAGGCACTCTTGAGCTCGGTCCACCCAACGGCATGCAGGGTTAACATCAGCAAGCCGCTTAACCTCTGCAAGCCTCAGTGGCTTATATATCCAATATGAACTGCTGACCTCATTTGTGCAGCTTGCCTCCTCACCCACTAGCCTGGAGCACGCCGGACTCCTCTTAGCTCGCTAACACCACTAAGTTCATGCTCACCTTAGGGTCTTTGTACCAGCCATCCCCTTCTTCTCTCTCAACAGCCACCGAGCCTTGCATGGCTGGCTCTTTTTTATTTTTTTTATTCCAGAGCTAGGGTCACTTCCATAAAGACCACCCAATTTAAAATAGCCATTCCCTTACTATGTATCACATCACTTTTTAAAATTGATTGCATAGCATACATCAAAACCTAATAGTATTTACTTATGTATTGATTAGTTTATATATTGTGTAATTTTCCCCACTTGACCAGGAGCTCTGTGAATGTAGTTCCTGGCATAGGATAAGTACTCAGCAGATACTTGTTGAATTAAATAATAATAATAACATAAAAACAACAACACCCAATATGTACTTTGGCTTATTATGTGCCAGACACTATTCTAGACATTTTATGAGTTAATAAATGAAATCTTTGCAATGGTATTATATGAGATTAATACCTTTATTATCTCCATTTTATAGATGGTGAAACTATAGAGAATTTGAGAGCCTCACAGAACAATCTTTGAGCAAAATAAGCACTAAGGAATATTTTTAATATTTTATGTGTTGGTCAATAGAGAGGAACATAAGGAAATATGAAGGAGGAAGAAAAGCGAGGAACAGCCAGGCATGCCTACTGCTCTAATTACTAAAAAAAAATAAATAAATAAAAAAAATGGATGAGTTCTAATAAAAATCTAAAGCCAAGGAAAGATGGAAGCAGAGAATATATTAATATGCTAGGGCTGCTGTCATAACTACCACAGACTAGGTGGCTTTCTGGCTGTGCCCTCACATTGTTGTCCTTCAGTCTGTATGGTCTGTGCCCTAATCTACTCTTCTTATAAGACACCATTCGTATTGGATTGGGGCCCACTCATATGGCTTCGTTTTAGCCTTTATTTTTTAAAGGCTTTTTCTCCAAATATAGTTACATTCTGAGTTACTGGGGGGGGGTAGGATTCCTATGTATGAATTTGGGGTGGAGGGACACAATTCATACTATAACAGGAAATCAGCAATGTGTAAAAATGAGTGAAGACAAATGGAGTCAAGGAGAGAAAGAATGCTAGAGTGTAAAGCATCAAGTACAAAAGAAATTCTTGCATAGTTAAAATATATTATGTAAGACACAAAGTAAAAAAAAAAGAAACAGCTAACAAAGAAATAAAATAAATCAATGTGCTCAGTACATAATTTTTTTTAAGTTGAATAGTTATACAATGATATAAAATAGAATACATAAAATATTAACACAGAAAAAGAGGCAGACTGGGACAATGACATAAAAATGGATAAAGAGAAGGAAAAGAACGAAAATAAAAATTAGGAATCCAGTGCTACACTGCACTAGGTCTATGCTGAATTTTGTTTTGTTTTCTGTTGGAAGATGGCCTGTCATTTTGTAAAGTTGAATAGTGTAGCATCTGATTTCTATGACTAAAGACTTTACTGATTTGAAATAGTGTAAGAAGGCAATGCTGATATTGGAAATATCATGGAGAGAGATAAAGTCAGGAATACTTTTCTACATGACATGTCACAAGGGAAAGTATATCAGCCGCATTTTACGAAAGCTTTGGGGGCTTTAAAAAGCAAAGAAATTCAGATTGAGTTAGCTGGAATCCGACAGCAGGTTTAACAGGAGATACTGTTCTGCTACAACTCTCACCAAGGGAGTTCAATTTCAACAGTGCTAATCTTTCCATGGCAATGGAAGTTAAAAGTTTGCATCCCTAAGGAAAAATGTCCAAAGTAATTTCCATTGAACTTGCCTCTCAGAAACACTTATGCTCGTGCACTATCCTGGTACCACACGGGTGGGTCCAGGGGTGGCTGTAGCTCTCTCTCCCTCTACTCATTGAACACTTAGCCGTTTGACATTTCAGATGCCAAATTCTCTCTTCCAGCATAAATAAAATTTCTACTGGTCTGTGAAACTTCTGGCATGGAGTTTTAAGGCCAAATTCGTCTTTTCAAAAATTCTTATTTTAATATAATTTTGCTTGCCTTGTTCTCTGGTTTCTGGTATTCCAAATTAATATAATGCTTTTAAATATAACTCTAGGTTTTGTTTATTTTAGCTATATTGAAATACATCAATGCAACCGTTTTACTTTAGGCTTTTCCCTGTAAGTATCTTCCTTCTCTGGCTATGCATATAAAAATAGTTGTAACAACTAAATAGTTCTTAACTAAAGGAATAATAATTCACTTTATAATTTTTTACTTATTTAAAAGTGAGACTAGATTTGTTTTGTTAAAACAAGTTTCCCAGTTGATTCTCATGCTTGTTAAATTTTGAAAATGACTGGCATATACTTTAACTACAAGAACTAAGGTTGAGTCTAAATAAATTACCATTCTTGGGTAGCAAACACTTCATTATAATTTGTTATGACATGTGAATTTCATACATATAACAAATTATTCTGGTCTCCTTAAAATTTCCTTGAAATGATTTTCAACTTTGCACTTATGTGCTTTTCCGGTGAACATGTGAAAGCTTTCTTTTCGTTTTTCATTTTTTTGCCTTAGAGACTTGAGTATAACAAGATAAGGTCGATTTAATGAACCCATAGTACATTACACATACAAGCAAAAGCAGAGCAAGCCCTTCATGTCTGACTGTGGTCTTGACTTAAACAGAGGCTGGTTTGTGCTGTGCACCTTGGTATATTAGTTGGGAGGACTTGGGTCTTTCGAAAAAAACCTGCTCCATTATACATGGCCTCCAAAGTCCATATGAATTTTTTCTTCCTTCAGAACCTGATAATGTTGGGGAAATATGATTAAAAACAAAATCTTCTCCTAATCCAGAAGTCCTCTCCACAAAAGCAGTAGAGAAAAATTTCATTCAGTCGTATTACTTACTATTTTTATTATTTTATTTTTAACTTTTATTTTGAATAAGCATTAAATCAGAATGTAATGCCAATCACAGGGAATCAATAAGAGATGGCAAAGAGAAAAAGAAATCTTACCCTCTTATATGGCCAAGTGGATACCACCCCCCCATTCTATATATGTTTTTAAGATCTACGATAAATAGTCTTCAAGTAAGAGAATTGACAGCATCGTTTGTCACACATAGTTCATCCTAATTTCACCGGGTAATTGGAATGACCACCTGTGCTACTGGCTTTATCCAGAGGAAAAACAAACGTATATATTTATGTCACAAAGTAATTTTGCAACTTGGAGCAAGGTGCACACTGAAGCTGGGCTCCCACCCTCCCTCCGAGACTGGGAGGTAGGGGTACTATATCCTTCAATGTTTATGTTTCTTGGAGGAGGTTCCTGAGTCCTTGAGAAAAGCATTCCTGGATCTTGAAGATGACAAAAGGCCTAGCTAGTTTTCAAAAGTATGTATTGTATACATATTTTCAAGCGAGGAGAAAGTGCTTACAATTTTAATGTTTCTAAAGTAAGTACTCCAAGGAAAAGGGAGACGAGAGCAAGCTTGTTTTCCATTTCTAACAGGGAGAATTACTATTTTTAACTGTATTTGTTCTTACAATCTCCACTCTTAGGTGAGAATTCTTACTTAAGAATGATGAAACCGATACACCATCAGATAAAGGCTTTTGGGTTGTCTTTGCACATGTATCAATAAGTTTAAAATATCCAAATTTCCTCCTTTTTTTCCCAATGGCCAGGGGTCTATGTTTATAAGACAAGTGGGTAGGGTTATCAACATTCATTAGTGATAAACTTAGCACTCAAGGAAACAATTATATTTGTAAACTTGTTTCCTGATTCTATCATACCACCGTAGAAACAGAAATACACATTACTGATGTTCAGTTATACATAGAAATACATATGATGTTCAATCAGTTCTGGACTTTTGGTCACTGGTTTTGAACTCTAAGCTGAGCCAAGTAATTTTCAATTAAAGAATGTGTATTCGTTCAGTAGGGAGAGTCATACATAAACGTTTGCTAGGAATTCTGTTCAGAAAGGGGCACTCACACACTCGCATTTTACTTGAAGGGTGCTTATATGGACATACCCAGGGCCATCTGGACCCTCTTTCTTGGTTATGCTTGAATTGTATGCCTTCGAAGGAAGCAGAATTACTAGTGCAAGCGTTATTCCCAGCGCATTCCTTTGACTTTCTGCATAAATAGGCTTCATGATACTTGCTTGCTCCACTCCAATTTCTATCTCCTTAAAAAAATGTGCAGTATGGACGTGTTGGGGCCAGAGGGGAATGTTCCTGATTTAGCAAGTGGCAGTGGGATAAGAAGGGCCCCATTTGACTCAAGATGTTTACTCTTAAAGGGTTCGTTCCCAAGGAGTTGGAGAGATAGTTCTTGGGCTTCAGTCAAAGAAAAGAATAACACAGCTGCCCTCAGCAAGGGGGAATTCCAGCATAATGGATTGGCAATGGAAACAGTTTAAACCAATATAAATATAATAGCCACCCACTGAGAGGCAATTTACACGCGCCAGGCCAGCATTGCAGTTGTGTGCTTGGCCAGTGTAATACACTCAGGAGTATTTTATGAGGCTGGATACAAGGCAAATGGGTGGGTGGTGGGGGGAAGCATGGAGAGTGGGGAGCGTAAGCTAGTCGAAATGGCACATAAAAATCGCAAGCTCCTGATTCAGGGGGCACGTCTGCTTTTTGTGCCACATAAGGAATGGCATCTGTCCTGGCTCCTTCTCTAAGAAGTCATTTTTTAAAGTACCAAACTGGTCTTGATTTCAATTCTGGTTGTGCCTCTACATGGCTGAATGGTTCAAGATCTGTTGTTGCCCCACTCTGCTTCAAGGGAAATGAGGGGTTAAATTAGAGAGCCCGTCAAAAAGAGTGACAGAGCCTGGACCCTGGAACCAGGCTCTCTGGATGCAATTCCAAGCACTTCTCATGGTGGCTATGTGACCCTGGGTAAATTTCTTACCCTCTCTAAGCCTTACTTTGATCATCCATACAGTAGGGGTGAAAACCATACATTCCCCATTCATTCTTATGAGTGTGTTAAAGGAGATATCCAGGTGAAAACACTGCCATCATGCCAAGCCCAGGGCGAGGGCTCGCTAGCTTTAGCCCTCATCAGCAGAGACTTCTGTGGTCCTTTCCTAATCCTAATGTCTATGATTTTAATAATGTTTTATCATTTCAATTTTGTGGTCCAGTTTTACCACCTAAGGGAAATTCCCTTTGAGAATTCTACTTGATACTTTTGTCTTTCTATTTCTAGAAAGAAAATGTACTTTTACACCTTTAATTCTGAACCAATTAAACATTGATTCAGAAAAGCTCTCCTTTCCCATTATAAATTCCATAAAATTTGCAGAAATGAAGAAGTGTCTGAATTTGTTTACACCTCTCTTTACATTTCAGGAGCTGCTTGAGTGGAGGTCATGTTTTGCTCTTAAATGAGGGTGTAAGTGTGTAAAAGTTAGAAAATGTTCACCAAGGCCTTTCTCTGTGCATGTATCCACATGAATTGGGAGCTTGGAAAGAAAGAAATCTCATTAAATCTAAGAATTACCTTACCTAATCTACTCATTCAGTGAATAACTAAAGAGATAAGAGTATAAAGTATTTTTATAACTGTCATCGATAATACAGTGGACAGGGAAAAAATGAGTAGATGAACACTAGAAACTTGATCTCACACATCTACAAGAAGCATGAACATGATTTATGTTTTCCTTCCCAGAATGAAATGAGATAGAGACACATTACTGTCTGTAGTGTAGGACATGCTATAAAACGGAAATGGGCATACATTTTTTTTTTTTTAAAGATGTGGGCTCTCCATAGATACCAGTAGTTCATTTTTTAAGTTTTAAAAAATGAAAAAAAGTTCATTTCATTCCATCATCATTAAAAATGAAGTTAAAAATGAAGTTTAAAAATCATTATTATTATATTCATGTTAAAATATTACTAACAAGAAATCCCTATAGCACATATGTGTTTTTCTAGTGTCTTCTTTTTTTTTTTTAAAGATTTTATTGTGAATCAGGGAGGGAAACAGACAAGTTGCTGTCCTTTTGTTCTTCAGTCTAGTTGTGGAGGACGTTGCTTCACTGGCCCATGTTGGTATTATCATTGCACTCTTCCCGGGTGAGGCAGATTGGTCGCCGGCCATCGGACGGCGGCTCACTGGCAGCTCACAAAAGCTCACGCCAGCTGCCAGCAGACCCCACTGCAGCCTACACCGTCGCCGGTGACTCAGGGCAGCCCAGCTCCAGGTTGAGTTGTTCACTATCTTAGCTGTAGAGAGCGCAGCGTCACTGACCCATGTGGGATCTGAACCGGTGGTCCTGCTGCTCAGAGCTGGCGTCCCAAGCCAACTCCTAACCAATGCGCCACTCTGCTGGCCCTCTAGTGTCTTCTTAATACAGATTTTTATTTTTGTAAACAAAGGCAAGGTTGGGCGTAGTGCAGGATAGTCTTGTAAAACAGCAATTTTGCGGGTGGTGTTAGTCTTTTGGTAACTAGAACATAAATAATCCTGTTCACATACCTGTGTCAAACATTTTGTGGCGTCTAATGAGTACCTCAGGACCCTGGTCATCTTCAGCATCTTTTTGGAGAGAGTGACTGGTTAATTTTAAATAAACTTCCTCCAAGTCATTTATTCTTTATGTTTGCATGGAAGTGGTATGCCACTAGGAAGGAAATTCTATGTTAAATACCATTTTTACTGATGTGAATTAATTTTTAATTAATGAGAATTCATGACTAAGGAGCACTTTTCATTCTGTGTGTAGTAATTGCCTGTTATTAAGGGACAGCCCCTTATCAATCTGTACATAATATGCCTCATATTTCTGGGTGTGAAACCATGGAGGATGCTCCGAGGCCACACACTACTCATGGAGATATTTTATTTATATATTATAAAATCCAAAGACCCACTATGTATATGTGTATATGTGTTGTATGTATTCATTTCATGGCTGCTCATAAAAAGTGTTACTCTGTAGAACTCAGTTAAAAGTCATTGGAAGCATCAGGCACACTGTCATCTTTTCCTCACAAAGTATGGCAGAAGCTCAATGAAGTCATTTGCTTATAAGTCGCAGTGTGACTCCCCACAGGGCTCACACCCATATTTGTGGGAGAGACACTGGACCAAATTTTCATTTTAACACGGTGATCAGAGAAAGAATTGCTCTCTGAAAATATATGTATGTATGGCTGAATTGGGGTGGGGCTGAGGGTGGAGGGGAGATTACTTATCTGGAAAACTGGAGCTCTTTGTCCTGTAAAGACAATGAGCTGATAAAGGTAAAAACTCCATAAAGGCACTTTTACTTTCCTGTGACTTTACAATCTGAAAACAATCCTTTATTATGTTTAATTCAGGCAAATTATGTGAAAATGTTTATAGGACATAATTGAACAGTAAAGTACTTTCAAGTGACCTAATTGAGAAGATTATAATCTTTCTAAACATTTGTAATATATTAGGGACCTGAGCAACTAAAATGAAGGCTTGGTTATAAAAGAAATTCCTGACTAAGCAGCCAAATTATTAATTACAATAACACCGTCTCAAGTTTGGAGAGAATATGATCAGATTCACTTGTAGTTTTAGCTTATATAGAAAAATTTTTCACATTTTCTGGTTTCCACATTATCTCCTAAATTTCCTGCTCTCTTACTCACTTAAGGGGCTATTTGTTTAGGTTAACAATCTGTAAAACAGTATTAGTCTTACATCAATACATTATGAAAATCTAGTTTTGGGCACTATTTCATGCACTGATACTCAGAATCCTCTTGCTGACATTTGGAGAGACGTATAAGCCTTGTTTCAAAGCCAGAGTGATCTGGGCTACAGAAATAAAGAGGTTAAAAGTGGTCCAGATGTGACACGACTTACACTATTTACCATCATCTTGGTAACTGACAAATGATTGACAGCAACACTTGACAATGACATGATTTCCCTAATGTGTTGATAAGAGCTGAAAAGGGTAATTTTGATTTAAAAAAAAAAAAAGAAAAGAAAGAAAGACTTTCTGGATTTCTAATACCTACATGCTAGAACTAATAAAAAAATTCTGTTTCTGAAACTTTTATTGAAAGGAATTTACAAAATACTGGGATGAGGAATCATTGAGTCTTGGAAGACATTGTTTTAAATTATTTTATCTTTATTTCTTTTACTTTGCATTCTTTATAATCTACTCTTTAACATAAAAATAATGTTAATATCAAAAAAGTACAAATAAAAATTTAAGATGATCAGAAATTTCCTAAAGCAGCAAAAAGACCAAGTAGATGTCAACAGGCCCTTGGTATAAGCGAATTACTATAGCTGGGCACTGAGAATGGCTCTCAGCTTTCTAGCAGGAAAGGCAAGAAGATAAACACGTTGGTTTACACATTTTCTTTTTTCTTGCCTGACAGAAGAAAATAAACACATTCATCTATAGAAACAAACTTTTTCCTGAGACCAAATTTTAGGAGAAATTTATCATGTGGTTCATTATATAAGTGGTGCCAAATAATGTAATAGCCAATGTCTGCAAGAAACAACAATACTGTTTAAATGGACAGTTCTGGTATTGATTTACTTTATAGGCTGAGAACATAACATTAAATTGTACTCAGTGAAGGCCTTTCTGCAGGGAATAAGAGGAAATGGCCAAGGTATTCCACTTTCGGATGATTAAACTTGATAGTGAGGATGGCGCCTGGAGCACAGAAGAAGGCATAGTTAACATGCCCATTATACTGCTGCCAATATTATATGTCTTACGAGAGCCTTTGGTCTGTGTTGGGTGGCAGTTAACTCATGACTGAGTTTCATAGGTTCCTGCAATGCAGACAGTCTCTGCTATGTGCTAAAATGAAAAGCTTAAGAGTTAAGAAGGGAAAGTGGTTACTGAATTGAGAAAGTTTAAGAGAGAAACTTATATTCTTGCCCAGAAAGCAGGTCAACTTGATTCATCCTCAGTTGTGAGAACTGAGTGACCTAAAAGTAGTGCCAATCCTTTTCAGAAAGGGGAGTGTTTTATCTTGTAAAGAATTTCAAAGAGTAATTGGTCAAACCTCTGCGTTCAGGGCTGCATTGCAGAGACAAGATGACTTCAGGATGAAACATATTTATGACAAGCATTATCAAAGACTCTGTGGTCCGATGGGGGTGAAAAGTCTTTTCATGGTCCATATAGGACAGCTGATATTTAAGTAAATTATTCACATAAGTGATAGAGGATGTGAAAGTGACTTTAGATTTTATACCACTGATGCTGAGTATTGAAGTACAGTGGACAAAGAGACAATGTCTTTGGAGTCAGACAAACTGATTCCTGGTCCTGCCTCTACCTAGTTTTCTGATTGTGTGCAGTTTCCTCTCTCTAGACTTCAGGTTTATTTTATAAAAAATGTACACAGAATTGGGTTGAAGTTTATTTTATTTATTTATTTATATTTATTTTATTATTAGTTTCTGGTATACAGAACAATGCAATAGTTATCCTTTACACCCCTCACAAAGTAACAACCCCGTTCCTCCCATCCACTGCCCTCCCACCCCCGATGTCATACTTACCTATTACAATTCCATTGACTCCATTCCCACACTCTACTCCACATCCTGTGACTATATGTATATATAATTGTAGTTGACATACAATATTGTTCAACATTAGCTTCAGAAATACAGTGCGGTGGTCAGGCCTTTACGCTGTCTATGAAGTGGTCTCCTTAACAAGACATGAGTCCATCTGGCCCCCTAAAAAATATTTACAACATTATTGATTATATTCCCCAGGCTGTCTTTTCTATCCCTGAGGCCATATTGTAGTTACCAATTTGTACTGTCTCATCCCTTCCCCTTCTCCTTCATCCCCACCCCACTGAGGGTTACTAGTTGGGTTGAAGTTTAAAATGAAGAAATACGTACAGAGATTACCCACTTTCACCAATCGTTATGTCCCACTTCCCACATTGCATTGGGCAGGTATCCGTAACTTGCTCCTAAGACAGTAAGTCTGAGAAAATAAAACATCAGTGCAACTGGTTACACTGCTTGCCTTTCAACATGACCATTTCCCTTCCACACTCTATCCCTCCAAAACACTAGTTGTATATTGGAAAGATTCATACAAATGTATTATTTTTATCATATGGCATGTGCTGAAATCATAGAAGAAGCCTTTGTTTCTCAAAGTGTGGATCCTAAATCAACTACCTCAGAAGCACTGAGGATGTTTGTCACATACCTTGTCACTATGTCTGATCTACTAATTTTAAATTGCTGGGTTCCAAGAATGTGAATTTTTAAACAAGTACCCTAGAGCTTGAGACTATCTGTAGAGTGAACTATGAAGTGTCTTAATTCCAACTCCAGGGAATAAACTCTACAGGGCAACATCTTTAGTAATCTTAATCTCCTCCTCACCATTATAATAGCCCACATTCTATATTACACATTGGGGAACATTATCAGGAGATAGGAGGATTATGTCTGCAGATGTTATCTTTAAGCTCAATGTGGAAGACTGTGTTTTCCACACATTGCACACCAGCATTCCCCATCCACATATCTTTTTACAATATGATGTTGACATATCTCTACCAAGAGATGGGATCTGTGTGCCTGCCCCCTTGAATCTAAGTGAGTCTGTAACGATAGTAGAAATGATGCTATTGTAACTTCTGAGGCTATCTTAAGAGACATTATTGTCCCACCTCTTCCTCTTGGGACCCCTTTGCTCTTATAATCCAGCCACCATGCTGCATGGAAGCCACTTGGAAAAGCCATCTATAGGTCCTCTGACCACAGCCCCAGGTACAGTTCCAGTTGATCAGCCATGTAAATAAATAGGCCTTCATTTGTTTCCAGACCCCAGTCTTCAAGCCAACCCTGTTTATGCTAAGTGAAGTAGAGTGTGTGAGAAAAATAAGTTCCAGATTTGTGGGCAAAATAAGTGTTGTCATCAGTTTAAACCACTGCTAAAATGTGGGGAATTTTGTTATGCATCAATAGATGAAAGGAATACTCAAATTGTAGGTGATAGTTTTTATGAGTCCCAACTGGTGATATTATTTTTGTCTTGTGCACATCTGGTATATGCTGATATATGGTCAGTTCATTCAATCAGCATGTGAAATTTCTACTGCAAGTTCAGGATTTCACTGCACTGGTTTGGGCCAATGACATTACATGGTTCCTCTACAGTGAATATAGGAAGGTGACTAACTTTATATTCCATTCATAAAAGGATACTGGTAAACTGTATAAAATTAAAAGAAGTGTGGGATTTAATGTCACTAGTCAAGGGTTAAGTAACTGTATTAAAAAGTTGAAAAAAGTATTATCTAAGTAGATGAGAAAAATGCAAGATAAGTTGGTGAGAACAGTTTGCTCAAGTGAGGCTGAATCAACTTTCATTTGAAAGTCTCTCTTTTTAAGCCTCTCCAAGAAAAAAAAAAAAAAAAGCAGAGCATTATTCTAAGGCCTGGGAAAATCCACCACTGGGTCTGATATTTCTTGCCCTTCAAGATCTCACATTCCAGTCAAGGAGATATATAGGCATATGCACACATATTCCTAAGAAAGTTTATATTTAAGGAGGTCATAAAATAGCGACGAAAGATTCATGCCAACAACACAGATCAGTGTCACAAAATTTGGAGAAGATCTGAGAAGATGTTTTGTGATGAGGAAGAGATATGTCATTGAAGCCAGCTCCAACTTGAGAAACGGAGAAAACAGAAGAATACAAGTCATGCTTAAGGAACATTTATTTTCTTTGTGACCTGGAATCGGTTGACTGGTTAGTAGAAGATAGAGTTGAAGGAAGAGCTCAAGGTCTTTACTGATTTAAACAAATGGGCTTTATTTAACATGGGAAAGTCAAAGGTTTTAGAAGGTAGAGGAAGGAAATACAATTTGTTTTAATGACAATAATCAAGATAGTAATGCAAAGTATGAATTAGAAAGTGTGGAGGCAAGAAAACCTGTTAAGAAACTCTTGCAGTAGTTAAGTCAATAGAAGCTTAAATTAGATCAGTGCCCAGTCAGTAGAAGAATGAAATAGCAGTAAGTAGAAGACTGAAATAGTGGCCAGAAGAGAGAATGAAATAGTGGCCAAAAGAAGAATGCAAAGAGTAAAATAGATGCAAATGATATTAAGGAGGCAGATCTGATGGGTGTGGTGATGATGTGATAAGGGTTCAGTTTGTGGGAAGAACGGCAGTGGAAGGATAATGATGACACAATTAACAGAAAAGAGCTGTTGGCTGTGTCCTTGTTTGTGGGTTTGGGTGAATGAGCAGTATGGGTATCTCCCTCGCTAGCTTTGGAGAGGCTTGAAGACAACATCCCTCAATGCCTACTATGTTATACAAGGTGCTCGGTAAATAATTGCTGAGTTTGATTGAAATGATGAAAGGGAAGGAAGAATGAATGGCACTAACATTTATCAGATAGTGATGTACCAGAAGTTTTACATGCTGGGAGTTTTGCACGTATATATGAAATTGCATCTTTCCAAGAATGTTATACAGTAAGAATAATTATCCCTACTTTACAGGTGATGAAACTGACATGCAAGCTGGCTACATGTAGTAAGATGTCTAATAAGTAGGTAGTAATTGGCAGGGCTGGCAATGGCTTCACTGTGAATCTGACTGCATAGATTATGTCTCTTCTCCCCTTGCATTAAGACCTTTCTGTAAAACAATTTATCTCTGGTCATTTTCCAATATCCATTCCCTACAGGCCTGTGCACACACAAATTGAATGTTAAAGATCAAGAGTACAATAACATCATTACTATCTCTCTGATCATTAAATTACCTATTGTGTTTCCTCTTGGTGGGTGGCACTAGGACAGAGAGCATTTCATAGATTACACATCACTTCCATGTGCATTTGATTTTCAACCAATCCTATAAAAATCTTCACTATCACTCTGAGAATTGATGCACAACAGAGGACATACCAAATATTACAACATACACTAACCTAATATTTGAGAAAGTCAGTACTCTCCAAGAGTATGTGCTACTTAATAAATTAGATGAACTTCTGCACAATAAAAGGCCCACAACTGTGTTTGCTTGAATTTGTGCAAGTAACAGAAAAGATATCTTATTTTATAAATAACAAAAGGAAAAATAAAACACAAAAAAATGTGGCTTGAGTGCTTGGAATTATAAATATCTGTTCTGTCATGAAGTACATACCTCAAAATATGCTATGTATGTATTTTATGGACAGACAATTGGAAGACAGGGCTAGAAAGAAGTAGAGAAAACAAAACAAAATTCAAATAGACTACCAAAGTGCAGTGTTACTCATTGTAGAAGATAATACTACAGTTGCCCTCTTTCAATGGGTATGCACATGATTTTTAACATGTAGATTTTGTATGTTTCTGGAATGCTTCTGCATCCTGGTTTAGTGGAAGGTATCATCGTTATAGTTTCCTCAGATCAGAAAAATTACAGGGAGCATTACAGACTGTTTACTTATTTAAAGATATAAGTGTGCCTGGTAGGTGTAGACTTCAGCATATTCTAAATAGACTTAGAATCCCAGATATGTAACACCCTCTGGGTCAAATCAGACAACCTATGTGCTAGGAAATGAGGCATAACATTTCAATATTGCTTTCTAATATTAGCCTTTAAATTTCTTAAGTGAAACTTTGACACTATTTTTATAATCAGGTCAGTGATGAGTATACATCAAAAATATTTTCCTCTGAGGTGTATGTCATATATACAGAGGGAGCCAAAAAAATTGTATACACATTTTAAGAAAGGAAAACTGTATTAACATTGTAATACTCAATATATACTGATCACAAAAGATGAAAACAAGTCAAATTTGACTTCTGCAATTACAAGAGGTGCTCAAAGTGGTTACCATCAGTGTCCAGACACTTCTGATTATGGTGAATTACTGCTTGAGCAATGTTGACCAAAGTGTCCACTTGTGTAAATTTTTTTGGCACCCCAGTATAGAAACTTAGTATTGCCCTGAAAGTCCAGAATCTTTCACATTAGCTCATAAAAGATTCCTTATTTATGGAGAGATTTAAATAGGTCTATGAAAAGCATAACCATTGTTTCTATAACAATGACCAGCTTATCACATTTTAGAACACACCATAACAAACATTACTCTGAAAATGTTTATTAAGCACATGAGCATTTAGAGATGTTTCAGTGTATTGTAGTAAATGATTGTTTATAGTGTTTTACATCTATCACACTTTCCAAGTTTGATTCTTCAGATTTAAGGTATAATAGCATTGTTTTAATTTTATTATTTTTAAGGAGTGGCTTTATCATAATACAACAAATAGGAAGAGCTATGTAAAAGCTTAAAATGAAGTGAAGACTATAAATGTGTTAATGTTTTTTATGGAAAAGATTGTTTTTGTTTTGAAAAATCAAGCTACTGATTGCTCCATATCATCTGAGAAAAATATGATATTTTATTAGCATTTATTTGGAAATATATGAATACAACTTTACATTCTCATTAACATAATAACTATGATTTGTTGTGCTCTTTGTATGTTGCAGGTTATCTCCTAATTACCCTTTAGAGTGGGCTGATGGGGAAGAAACTGACACTAGGAGAGAGGTCCACTATCTGGCCTGAAGTCACACAAGTATAAGTGTCAGAGTTGAAATGGGGGACCAGAATTTCAAATTCCACTCTTTTAGTTTGCTTTACAATTAAAAAAAAATTTTTTTTTCTGTTTTAATGTTAGATCTTTCCACAAGTTAATGCAAATCTGTGGCTTTAAGTCTATAATGATTTTTGGGAGGCTGATGCTTTTTATGGTGTGTTTTCTTGTTTCAGGCATTTTAATTACAGATCACATTACTTTTGAATCCAAAGTGGATTTACATAAAAGGAAATATAAACTAAGTCACTATCTCTTTGCAAAGACATAAAGCTTGCCATTACTCAAGCACTACCTTTTACTGCTCTAGGAAATATTAAAATTCTTAAGGGGGTATTTTCTTTGACTTTGGAGTGCATAAGAAAATTAGTGTCTCATGCAAAAACTAAAAATCACAAAAGTTAAATTTAATTATTACTTACTAAAAAGTGGAACTTGATAGCCTCTCCAATTTTACATTTGGGAGAATTCCAGTTTTTGTTTTATTTTGTTTTGTTTTGTTTTTTTTAAAACCCAAAATATATATATGAAGACATTTACTACTCCAGGAAGATAAACTGATATAATGAGAAGGTATTAGTAATTTTTCTGTCTATCATTTGTTCTTTTTCTGAGATCTAAATCTAAATTGTAAATTCTTTAACACACCCATAGTAAAGCATGAGGTACAGTTATTTTCCAGTGTTTTCAATCTATGATATTAGTCATGATGTATACTTGAAAGTTTTAAATGTTGATTGAAGAAAATGTGTAAGACAGAGAAAAGTAAAAAGAAAAATAATGTATTTTTATACATATATATTCACAATATATAGCTAATATATTTAATATATAAAATTAATATTATATTTAAATATATGTAGTACATATATGTAAAATTTATACTATATTAGTGTTTGTATGTACAAATAAATATATAGAAGACAAATGACAGTGGGTTTTGGGGGGACAGATCATGTGACTAGTGTCAGACTATTTCAATTCATTTAACTTGTATATCAATGATATGCCAAGAAATTTTAATGTAAGTCTATTGGTTAAGTGACCATGTGAATTCTAAATCCATACTAACCTAGATGAATCCCCAATCTACATTTTAATAGCTATATCACCTTGATATAGCTGCTTGCTCACTAAAACCCGGATTCTTCCTTGTAGAAAGGAGTTAAGACTGATACCCCACAGGATTGTTGTGAAAATTAAATGTGAGCTAGTGCATATAAAATGTTTGGCAGAGTAGCCAGCATATAGTAAGTAGTTACTTAATGACAGTTATATTTTACTTATATAAAATGCCTTTTTAGTTTTAGTAAAATGTTTTTGATTGGGATATCATTTTAAGTTACTATTATTGATCAATAATGGGAAGAATCTTAAGAAAAAGTACAAACATCATTATGGCAAAATGAAATTTGGAGAAGTTAGAGCAGCCCTTTTGTGGGGTGATAAAATAGATTAATGGTAAAATCGCCTTGAGACCCCCACCCCGGCTTTCCTGATGTTGAATCCAGTGGGATGCCCTCTCCTGTTAAGCTGCTGTGGGACAAATACGTAACATTTCTTCTTAGTTCAGAACCAGTAGAAACACAGGAGGCTGACTGATAGAGAAAGAACTGATTGAAGAATTTGTCTAACACTTTAACCCTAAACGAGATTGATTTGCTCACCCAGTGGCAGACAGTGTTGGAGCATGAGAGACCTGCCGTGGGGGCATGGCCTTCTCTGTGACCCTAAGGCACAGAGGAAAGGAGGGAGGGCCTGCTTCCCACAGATGTGCTGCCTCCCTTGTTTCACCAGAAAAAGGGAAGAAAACAACTCTGATGGGCCCAAGCCGAGCAGGCTAAATTTCTTCACCTAGATTTACCCGTCACATAAATGCATAAGAAGTGAAGAAGTGATGGCAAAGACTTACTCTGGGAAATTCCTTCTCATGGAAAGAGAAAAGAAGGAGAAAGGGAAGACCTCTATGATATACTAAAAATAAAATCCAGGAACTGCATTTTATTATATTTTCATACGTAATGATGGTCCATAAGGGCCTATTTTATATAATTAAGATAGGTTTTCCTAGTTTTCTTGCAATTTCTCCTTCCATTCCGTTTTATATCAGTCATTACAGCTGTAATCCAAGTTCTGTGAATAATAAAACTATTTACTCTTTTTCTCCAAGCTTCATTGCATTTGAGAAGATCTGGCTGGCTTCAATCTTTTGTTCCTCACTGCCAAACTGTCTAATCCTTTTGCTGTCTCTGCAGTGGCTACATTTAAAAACTTGATCTTAGTGGCTTTTCTTCCACTTTTTCTCTTACAAGGTTTATCAAACCTTGCTTGAAATATAACTTGGTACCTCAAGAACTCAGTAAAGTTCCCAAGGCAGCATTTACGGCAGAAAAAAACTATGTGCTCTACCTTATTATTTTGATTAACTAAGATCATATTTAAAATAAATTTAACATAGTGACATGAAAAGCAAAATAAATCAATTGAGAATGAATGCCAGTTTTAATAAGTAGCATGATCTGAACATACCTTAATAGTAAAGAAATGAAATATAATGCTGGGGAAGATGGCTAATTTGAAATAACAAGAAGACAACTTACTACAGGGTATTTTATTTTGTGGTTAGCGTGAATGTGAAAAACACAGGTTGTAAAATTAGAGGTGTCAAATATTCTGCATTTATTGTGAAGGACTGTTTTTGCCTATTTCTAATACTTCATAATATATTGGTAAATGCATACAATACTCTTGGTAAAATCTGGGAAATTTTTTCAATACTATTATCCATTGGATATTACATTTTTTCTGACAACTGGGGTAAGCTTTCAAGATCTTTCTGTGAAATTATGAAGATTACCAGATTATTAGAAAGAGTTATTAAAGTTATTATTTCCTCTTGGTAATTTTTACATTACAGGCTGTATTTTTCATGTAATGCTTAGTTTTATAGGTAAATCAGCACCCTTTCCTAACTGTCCTATTTATATTCAGCACCCCAGAATGAAAGCAGTGAATATTAAAATACCTTTTTTTTTCACATATGGGAGCTTAATTTCAGTGAATATTATTGAGTTGAATATACCTGGAAGGAATTGCTACCTTTGAGTTCAATAATCAATCTATAATTTTTATATTTTTAAAAAAATAATTGACCCTAGCACCCAGTCATTGTTATTCACTATCACATGGCTCTGTTTATTTCCTCCATCGCACCCATGTTTATTTCTATCTCCCTGTCTCTGCTTCAAGGGCGCAAGGGTGTAAGGACCTTCTAGGTTTGAACGTCATTGGATCTCCTAGACATTGCACAGTGCCTGAGATGTACAGACACTTAATGGCCATTGCCAAATGAAAGGACAGTTTCAGGCCACCAGGATTTTATGTGATTCACACACACAGAGTTCACTATAAACCTGGACCTTTCATTTGCAGGTATTATTAGAACTAAGTCTTTAGATGACAGGGTTTGCGCTTTGTAAGATGGTGTAGGGAAAGTCCTGAGCCTCTTGGCTGGCACAGAGCAGGCCCTAAACTTGTCTACACCTGTGAATATACAAGTCTTTGTGCATGTAAAATATGTAAATAAATAAATGCAACTGAATTGGGAATGCTTTATTTGTCTTGCCTATTAGCAAACCTTTCCTCCTCCACATATACAAGGTAAGAGCATCAGCATTTGCCCCGTAGGGACAAAGCTAGAGGTGGAAAGCAGGACGTGGCAAAGTGCAGGCCACTGGGCAGCTTCAAGCCATGAGCTAAGAATGTTTTAAAAAATATTCATTAAAAAAAATGAGGAAAAAATATACCCCAGAGACCATAGGTGGCCCACAAAACCTACAATATATACTCTCTGGCCCTTTAGAGAAAAACTTTCTGGCCTGTGGACTCTAGTTTGGCTACATTTATAATACCCATCAACTCACTCAACGGTATCATTTAACAACCAAAGTCAAATAAGTTTTAATCATAATAAATTTTAGTTTTTTATAAACAGTTAAATTGTTTGCTCTGCAATTAATTATAATCTTAAGTATGTTTTATATGTAGTCTTCATTGAGTTTTACTTTTTTTAGTTTGGATGAGCCTGGGATTCTTAATTCTGGCAATCAAAATAAGAGCCATGGACCAATATGAAAACGATGACATTTTTTATTCCCATTTAAATCAATATTAGGAACAATGTATCTCTCTGACTTAACATTGTAAACAAGAAAAATGTTATTGCATGTATCATTTATTTAACTTGATTTTTCTTTCTTTAAAAATCAATGTTTATCATAGAAAGATGTATTATACAAATATTCTGAATGCCATTAAAAACAAGAGGATATTAATAAAACAAATAGAGAACAAGAGAAAGGGGGATAACAACATGTGATTGGTATTTTTGGTTTAATTTATAACTCACTTTATAATGTGAGACTTTCAGAGAGCATAAATTATCTGGTTACTTATAGATTTTCAGAAATGCTGATCAAATGTCTTTGAGCCCTGGGAAAGCTTCGTTTCAAGAAAATACCTTCTCTTTTTGTTCAACTTAAAAGGTTGATTCTATCACACCAATATATCTTGCTCTGTGTATTTCCAGTGAAAAGAAATGATAAGTCTGTATCATCCAGACCTAGTCCAGGCCAGATTTGAAAGGTCATTTAAATGCTCAAATATTACTTACATGTAGTGACCAGAACACATGAAAAAGAAGGAGTATTTGAATACACAGTGCATAGTGTTTCTTCATAGCAAAGTCTTTGTCACAAACTATAGATGTTTAGCTCTTTATGGGTTGGCAGGCCTGGCCGTTTATGTGAAAATGGAGAACAGCCAAGCCAGAAAGAGTTCTGGAAAGAGAGTTGCCTCAGGAGACCCGTTGTTTAGTTAAGCAGGCTTTTCGCAATCCTGGGGACCTCATATTTGTATTACTAATAGCCCCTATGTTTAAGGGCATTGCCATTTTAGTGGATTGAATGACAATTAAAGTTTTTCCCTATTTCAGCTGTACAAATTGACCCATCATAAGTAAAGACCACACCTGTTTTTTTCTACATATCAGTTTCAAAGTGTTTATATGTGAATGATATTTAAAAGGCAAATGTGTGACTGAAATAGGAAATTTTATACAAATGTTCTTAGCCTTGGAGTCCTATCTCTGGCACTAACTGGCTACATACTCTTAAGCAAGTCATTTAACCTTTTTTAGCATCCGTTTCCTTATCTTGGAAATTGTTATCATAACACCTATTTCATGGTGTATTCCTCAATTAAGACAAACATTTAGCAAAGGAACTCTTCTAGGCAGTGGGATATGGTGGTGAAAAGGGAAAAACCCTGACATGTGCAGCTGAGGCTGGAGTGCTCATCCAGTAATAAACGGATGTGAAATCGGAGCAACAGAGGAAGGCTTCATTAATTGTTGGATTTACAGTGCTCTATTTCTCCTGCCTGTCTGTCTCCTCTCTTAGACTGATACCCCTTGATGGCAGGGTCTCCTACTTCATTTGTTATGCCCTGGTCTTTAGTAAGTATTAAATAGATAGGTTTTGTCTTTTAAATCTATGTGGCAGTTTGACTGTGGTGAAACATCATTCTTGCTCAGTCAATTGTTCTAACACACACACACACACACACACACACACACCAATCTTTGGGCTGGACCCAGAATAATTGTAGTTCCTGTGTTTTAAAGTGTAGAGGACAATGTGACACCCTGTGGACCTTAAGTCAGTTTTTTCAGTGTCATGAATAGTCACTGCTCTTTCTCGTCTCTCCTGAAATCATTGTCCATTGAAAGCATTTCCCTCCCATAGCAAGAAATGGTCAAAGTCAAGATTTTCTCCGTCACCTCCTTTCACACAGCCCTCCCACCACCTAAGCCTACTCTATTGAGATTGGAAATATGACTTGCCAGAGCTTTTCATTGTCCAGAGCTCATGATTATAAACTTCTAATCAAATGAATTTAATTCATCCTTTAATCCTATCTCCCCCTTGTGCTCAATATCAGATAAAAATAATTCAAATTCCTAGGTGTGGATTATATAACCTTCATAATGTGCCTTCAATCTACACTTTTACAGTCTCATTTTAAATCACCTTCTCCCAGCGATCTAACCACATTAAAACCTCAGACTCACCATAGATTGTTATTTCTTCTTGCTTTTTCCTTAGTCTGTACTGCCTTCCCTGTCTCTTTCTATAATAGTTGGTAGGCTTCACTTTTCCCTTAAAACCCATCTCGATATCTTCTTCAGCTCTCATATTTGCCTACAGCGCTCTAGACCAGAATTTCTTTTACACTTTTCGGTGCATGTGTGTATCACTTCAACCATCACAGCTTTCATACCACATTTATATTTATTTTGCTCATGTTTCCTAGTTTGCTAGGTTCAGTTAAAGGGCCAGTGCTGAATCTTCATCATTGTCTCTCTGTTGCTTACTGCATTGCCTAACATCATTTTTTGGGAGCTCTACCATGCTAGTAGGAAAATCTATATAGAGTATTATATTTGAAATAGATGAAATTTAGCATATCCTATGTTCGCTTTAGATTCTCATCTTCACTTTGAATTGTACTCAGGCATTTCTCTTTAATAACCCCAGGTCCTGAGTGCTTGCAGATTCTATTACACTGAAAAAGAGATCTTTTCCAAGATTAGTCTAAGAGGTGCTGGAAAATGTGAAGGTGTGCTACACACCTACAGTTTGATTAACTTTTTGTAAAGTATTTGGATTTAAGTCTAACTTTCATTCAGCTATTACTTTTTCATTCAAAACCTAAAAGGCTATTACCAGCTCAATCCCTGGATATGCTTTCATATAAAATACAGAAAGATATAGCTTTTCAACTCTTCACAAGCAGATGGATACAGAAAGTAGTTAAAATTATATTGATTGGATGACCTAATAATTTTTTCTCTTTCCTAAATTAAGGAGAATGATCTTCATTACTAAGGATAAATCACATATGGCAGAAGTATTAAAGCCCCCGAAATAGAGATAGTAAAGGGGTACTTATGTGCTTTCAATGAGTTATCTCCAAATTCAGATATGTTAGATTCTACATGTTCAACAAACATTTAATAAACATCTACTACACTATAGCCGCTGAGATAGATACAGGTATCTAAAAACAAATAATGCACGGTTCTTATTTTCAAAGAATTAATCTAGGCTGGAATCTGGGCTTCCTCATTAATGTCCAAGAACTTTCCAATCATTCTGAATGCTATTGTGGCTTATCTACATTTTATGAGTTATCTAGTTTGTGTGTGTGTGTGTGTGTGTGTGCGCGTGCGCGCTTGTGTGTGCCAAAGTTCTGAAAATTCCTTGAATCTCTGAAGTTTCTAAAACAATTAGTAGATCATGTCAAAGCCACTACCTATAATTTTGGAGAAATCATGGGAAAAAGAATTCCCAGAAGATGAAAGTGATTAAGAATTATCTCATCTTAAAACAATGGATAGAGATATGAATTCTAGAGACTGCAGTCTATAAAGATTAGTATTGATTTGTGTGAACATTCTAGATCAAAGGATGAGATTATAGGTCTATGAGACCTTAAATAACACATGTGGTTGGTAGAAATAGGCATGGACATGTTTAGAACAAGTTAGATTCTCCTAACCTTATTCTCGTTTTTGGTTGTCTACTAATAGGCATTCATATTCAGAAACTGTTGATTTAAAATATGGTGCTAATTTGGACTTACTGATGAGTCAAATGGCCTTGGTTATTCTGTTCAACAACTGAAAAAAAAAATGTGGGAGAAGAACATTTTTTAGAGTCATGAAATGTCCAAGAATTATTTGGGGAACTTCAAGTGGGAATAAATTAAATCTAGGGCTTTAAAAATATTGAATGAGGATATAGTGTGTTTTTCATATTTTTGGATGACAAGAAAGTAGGGAATATGTCCAGTGCAACAGATGATAAAATGAAGATATAAATTGATCCCAATAGACTAAAGTAAGACTTAATAAATAATTGTAGTTATGCAATTAGGTTAAGAAATCAATCCCCTGAGTTTCAAATGAGAGAAATTTGACAAAACATCAGTTAAGGTAAAAATGACTTGTGTTTTCATTAACTGCAACAAAATGAAGTTGTTAGAAGTTTAATATGATGCTATGAGGAAGAATGCAATCAAGGTCACGTGTGGGAGGGGTTGGCTAAACTCTTGCAGACCCAGTGTCATTCCAAACTGTCATGTTCAGTTGTGGTAACCATATTTCAGAAGAGGCATTATCAAGTTGGAGTTTATGGAGATCTAGAATGGAATGAAATATTTTTTGACATAGAATCAGTTTCAAAATAAGTAAATTAGAGTATTTTTAACTAACATGATTGTATGGTTATTAAAAAAAACAAAAACAAAAACAAAACTCTGATGTTATAAAGGGGAGACAGTCCAAATAATTTTTAAGTAATGTTTAAGACAGACATTTAACCTGAAATCTGAAATATAGAATTACAGTTTGAATGATTTGGGTAAGCTTCTGTATTTTTGTTTTAAAAGAAAAAAATTTAAAAATCTATAAATCCCATGTTAAGGTATTTCCTTGCGTAATATTACCCTCCCCACCTCCAAAAATAAAAACAAAAGCAAAAACAAAAATACAGGCTTTTTTCCCCACATTTTTTTGTTTGCTTGCTTGCTTTTTTGCTTAACTTTTGGTTTTCATTTTTGCTTTTAATATGGACATTTTTTTCCCTCATGTATTACTAACTTAACTATACCAAAAAATAGATGTTTGCAACATTATTACTATTGCTGGCAAATAGAAATTTGCTTCTATAACTGCTACAAAGAAATCAAGCAATATACACTGAAATATACCTTTTATTGTTTTTATTATTTTGTTGCCATAGGCATTGAATATTATCATGTAATAGTCACAATTATAGCAAGTAATAAAAAGAGGTTTCCTTCTGAATGTTTTATTTATATATATATATATATACATATATATATATATATATATATAACTTTAAAGGTTAATTCTGCTTACCTTTGTATACATGTATAAAAATTATATATATATATACACACATACATAATTTAAATCATGTGATGATGTTGTTGAGCTGATGTTAAAAATATTAACATTTCAGGAAAAAAATAAAATTTTCAAATTGTAATTAACGTATAAGATAGATATAAACAACCTGGTGGGGGAAAGGCAGATACGGCATAGAGATACAACATCTCAGATTAAAAGGTTGAATTTTGATGAGTGGACTGTTCATGATTTTAGACTACAGAGTTGGGGAATTTTAAGTTGTTTTGTTTATGAAAGACTTTTTAAAACAGTTCCAAACAATACAAATGTGAATCATTTTAATATTAACAAAATTTCTGTTATTCTATTGAAATAGCAACATTTTAAGGAAAAGGGGGGAAACAATCTGTTTAGAGCTAAGAGAAACAATGGTGTAAATTTATGAGACATTGAATCAAAGTCTTGTAAGAGGTTATTTTGTCCTTCCAATGCTAACCAAGTCTAACACCAACTGAAGTTAATTTAATTTTAAGGTAACTACCCAGAATTAGCTTCTTACTCTACAGGCTTAAGGGTTCAGTCCCACAAGACTTCCTCACTTCAGAAGCCAATTGCAAGGATCAGGTTCCCAGGTTACCCATACTTCTGTCTGATTTGGCTACAAAGGTGGCAGTTACTATAGCCCTCCCTCTCTTTCAGGTCTGATAATTTGCTATAATGGAAAACAACGAACAAATGAAAGCAAAAAATAAAAACACTCATGGAAACAATGTACATTTATCAGTTTATTATAAAGAATTCAGATGAACAGCCTGATGGAGAGGTACATAGACCAGGTCCAGAAGGGTCCCAAGCACAGGAGCTTCTGTCCCTTGGTGTGGGGGCTTGCCACTCTCCCAGCACATGGATGTGTTCACCAACCCAGAAGCTCCCTGAATCCAATTGTTTAGGCTTTTTATAAAGCTTAGGGTTTTTATAGAGATTGATTAAGTAGGCCTGATTAATGAAATTGGTCATTGATGATTGTCTAAGTCAGTTTGGGCTGCTATAACAAAAAACTACCATGGACTGGGGGGCTTAAACAACAGATATTTATTTATACAGATATGGAAGCTGGGAAGTCTCAGATCAAGGTGCCAGCAGATCTGTTGTCTGGTGAGAGTCTGCTTCCTGGTTTGCAGATGGACATTTTCTTGCTACGTCCTCATATGGTGGGGATAAAAGAGAGAAAACAAGTTCTATAGTGTCTTCTTGTAGGGGCACTAATCCCATTCCTGAAGGCTCCACCTTCATGACCTAACTACCTCCCAAAGGCCCCACCTCCAAATACCATCTCATTGAAGATTTCAACATTTGGGTTTTGGGGGGAGGCAAACATCCACTCCATAACAGTGATTAACTCAATCCCCAGTTCCAAGCTTTTAATCAAGACTTGGTCTTTCCGTCTACTAGCTTCCATCCTGAAGTTATCTTGGACTCACCAAGAATCCCCTCATTAGAAAGAAATAGGCTCCTATCACCCTTATTACTCAGAAAATTCCAAGGTTTTGGGGAATGCTGTGCCAGGAACCCAGAAACTGGGGACAAAGACCACATATCTTTTTATGATACCACAGCTTAGTTTACTTAAAAAAAAAAGAAAGAAAGAAAGAAAAAATATCTGATGTATTATTTAAGAATAGAAAATAAATCAGCATTGCTTGTTTATTGAAAGACTATGTTTTATGCCTCAACTTCTAGAAGATTCTAAAACAATTAATGGCAAGTAAAAGATTTAGTCAAAGAGTCTTTTATCATCATTTAGGTAAAAAAAATAAATTTAACATTTTCAATAAAGCCAACATTATTAGATATGTGGAGGCAGAATATTAAAATTATTTATCCAGAAGCCTAATAATTTAATTACCTATCTTTATGGTAAACTTAGAAATAAAAGATACCCTAAATAAGTGGCAATATAGCAATGAAAACAAAATGAATTATATATTTACAAAAATTCAACTTTTATTTCTGTCTCTTTAACAGCAGTCTTGCTGAAGTCTGCAAGATGGCAGTGTTATTTTTTTGGCAAAAATAATTATTTTGGAGATGAATTCTAATAATAACTATAATATGAAATTTTAGTATATATTAGTTACTATGTTACATGAATTATCTCACTTAATTGTTGTGACACACCTATGAGAATCTTATCGGGCAAGTAGGTATTTAGAGTCCAGTTAATTTGCCTGTGGTCATAGATAGTAAGTGGTGAAACCAGAAGTGAATCTAGGTGAGTAACGCTTTGCTCTTAAAAATGCACTTCGCTGCCAACTAAAATGACACTATTTCTTCATCAATTTCCAGTACAAGATACTAATAATGTTACACCTAATATTAAAATAATAGAGAATGGAATGAATTCTTGGGGAACTGAAAGATTTTGTTAAAGACATTACTATGATTGAAGACAAGAATATCTCACATTATTAGAATGATGCGTTAGCTTTTTACTTAATAATGTATTTAACAGAGCTATCATATATTCCCAGAAAGTTATATTCATTCTCATTTAATCTGAATGCCAACACTAACCATACTACATCCTAGTTAATGTAATCAAGAAAGTAATTCCTAAGAAATGCCACAGGCCCAGTATTGATTTAACTAAATGTACAATGCCATACATGGGGGAATACATTTTTATTTTTTTCTTTAGCAGATATTTGTAATATACATTTAAAATACATTATGGGAAAGTAAAACTTTTGGAAAAAAATTTGGTGTGTAGTCCACTAAGTTTACATATTTATACAGTTACTGTTTTTTTGTTTTTTTTGGTCTTTTTTCTTGTTTTGGTTGGGTAGTCCATAGCAAATGGGCTATTGTGCCTAGCGGGATTAGCTTTTACAGAGGAGGCAAGGCTCCAGAGAAATCCAGCTGAGCAGAGACCTATATAAACAGACTGGAACATAAGTCGTGACTGGCAGTGTCCCACTCTTTTGCTTTATTTCTGTTGCTAATGATGATTCCCTTCTAGAAATATTGTGAGAAGAGTAAGAACTAATTTCCCTTTGATATCCTTGGCACGCATGATGAACATTCATTTGTTTAGGTGTGGAGGAGGAATTTTGCATAATCGATGCTTTTCATGCTATTTCTGGCACCTAGGTTCAGGAGATATATGGCTACTTTATAAAACTGTCGTCCTGAATCCAGAATGTTTTATTGTCTTTAGTTGGGAACAGCCTCCCTGAAATTTCACTTTGAAGTGAAACAATTTCCAACTGATACAATCAGGAGACACTAAGTGTTGCTTTAAAAATCCTTTTTCACGATTTTAATGAAAGTTATGGATGTATTGTTCTAAAGTATGAAACATGGTAAGTGCTTCTGGGACTCTAGTGTTCACAAATATAAATATTATTTTAGTATTTTAATTATATAAGTTCTGCATATTGAGTAAGATTTTATCGGTGATGAGAGAAAATTTGGAATTTTTGGAACAATCTTTAATTTCAGGAAGAAACAGCATTTTATATTCTGCCAAAAATGTTAACAGTATTTTTCTTTTTCTAATCATAAAAGTAGTACAAACATTGTAAAGACTCCAATAAGAAAGACAGTTTATTAAAATATCATACATAATCCCATCACATCAAGAAAGCTGGTGAAGTCAGTTCTATAAAAACATGACATGCATTCTTAAAATGCACAATGCTATAATAAAGCTAATTAAGATTAAATATATATATATATTTATAGAAAAGGGTCTCATATAAAATTTCAGTTACCCTTGCCTCTTACTGTCACACAAGTCTGTTCCTTAAAGATACCATTCTATTAAAATAAGATATATTCCCAATTACTTGCTCTCTGTCACTATCCCCTGTTCATTTACCTCAGGCTATTTTTTTCCCCCAATTTCTACTTATATATTTGTATCTTTGCTTGTGGTATGCTGAGGGGTACAGATAGATGTAGGAGCAATATGACTTACCATCTTGGTGTGTCAATTTTCTCTCAAAGATTTGTGGGAACATTTATTGATGTCTAAAACAAAGCATAGACGTGAAATATAATATTTGCATTAATTTAAAAGTTAGAAACTTACTCTTCAGAAATATTTTGCCCTTCATGAAGGTTGTTCTGCCCTTACAGGTTTTTTGGTGAAAAAAAATCTGAAAATTTGAGAATACAGCTTTAGGAATGCCAAATTCCTAGGAGGGGTATTTTATAAGTATTTTAAAGGTACGATGCAATTGCTGTCCTAAGACTTTATACCAAGTATCTCAGTATACTTGTTTTTTCCAGTCAGACTGTAGTCATGTGAAGAACCTCAATTGTGGAATTACATAACAAAAGAGGCCCAATCTTGTCAGTTTTATAATGGAAGCTCAGTGGAGTTACTAATTTGATTATACTTAAACTGTACCTATATTCATAGACTTCTTGTGTGCATGTGTGTGTGTGAGCATGCACATGTGTATGCATGATTTGTGTATGTGTTTTTATTTAAAGCAGGCAAGATTGAATCCTCTATGTTTACAAATATGAAGTAACTCAGGTAAGCTTAGTTAGTAAAGTCTAATTCTTTCTCAACATATTTTTCCTGTTAGTGAAGACAAGAATGAATTTTTGTGTTACTTTTAAATGTGTGCATTTTAATTTGACTCAAAAAACCTTTTCCAGTGACATATGCATTCTTCAGAACACTCTCTTCAGTGGCATCTATGGACATCTTATAGTTCACTTTTGTGAGCCTACACTGATATCCCATGGTGCTCAACTATATTGGCATTTTCCTTCGCATTTATTCAGCTTGGCTCTGTAACATTTACTTTGTCAATTATAGTCATCTTAGTATTCATAGTCAATTCTATCACTGTGTGACTTTAATTGTATTTCGCTAAATTAAAGAGGCATTATAAAGTTGTTACCCTTTGATTTTTCAGTTTAATTTCATTTTTCTGTAATCTTTGGAGCACACTAGATTATCAATTAGCATAATAAAACAGTCAGTGTGGAATTTAGTAACTATTTTGAATATTCTACAAAGTAGACTAGTTTGTACAACATGAATGTATGCAAGGAGCAGTAAAATTCTTATCATTGTATTGCTATACCTTAACAGTAACCCCATATGTGTCTTAAACTGATAGCATATTAGACCATTACACAGGAAAACATCGTTTATGTGTGGATAATATTAATGCTGTACACTTTAGTAATACATTTTATCCAAAGACCTTAAAGTGCTTCACACATGACAATTAATCAACTCTTACCACGCTACTCTAAGCAAGGTATTATTATCTGCTATTATAATTTAGATAAACTATCGTTACAGTTAAGAATGATGAAAGATTAAGTGGCTTGTCAAAGATCACATATTAGTTCAGTACTGAAGCAATATAACTCAGGTTTCTGACTGCTGCTATTAACAGGAAGCACAGCCACTGTTCATATTATCCACTGAGCATGGCACCTTTCTTTTGAAATCATTTGCTAGCAATATGCTAACCTTTATGAAGTTTAAATGTACGTGAATATAATGGCATCAGATCATGCATTCACACCCAATGCCAAATTTGGAGGCAAGTATCTATGCAATTTTCTGAAAGATGGGGAAATGTTAAACACGTTAGCATCTTTTTTTTTAAGAAAATGTTGCATTGCCTTTAAAACAGTGTTGCACTCTCTCATTGTTCCTAGTAACTGCAAATATGAGAACAATGGAAAATTGAAAGTGATTTCCACTGATGGGGTAAGCAGAGGCTGTTACCAAAGTAGAGGTTCTAGGATGAAATCTTTTCACAAGGCTATTGCTCAGATTTCATAATTGCATCTGTTTGTGACAAAAGACACTGTTGATTTCTTTTTTTGATCTCTCTTTATATGATGAGGATATGGCGGAATCTCAAGTCTGTTATTTGATTTTTCTTTCTCTTTATTTCTCCATGTATACTCCAAATGATTTTTTTTTCTGGTAAAAGTAGTTTTATTTAGTTGAGGACTTCTGATACTAACTCTTCATTCGGCGCTGTAGATCGTTCCAATGCCCATTTAGTGAGAATCATGGAAAACGATTTGTGCAATTGATTGGTGACATTGAGCACAGAACTGATGCTTCGTCATTTCAGGAGCCTTTCCTACAGGAGACAGAATTGTCAAACAAAATGCAGGATAGTGTTTCATTTGGGTGACACTGGATATCACAATTGCTAGGACTCAGCCTCTGAAAATCCTGCTTATTTTCGCTTTTTGACACCAAACAGTGCCTAACTCCCCTGAATACCAGTGTGTTTTACATTTGTATTCATGGTAACCGTGCACTAAAACTACTGAGATAATTTAGGTAATTGGCAAACCACAGGGGCACTTAGTCTGCTCACCTGCCTATTTTAGGTTGGCTCATCATCACTCTAATTGGCAGTGGGTAGTTACTGGTCCATTTGCCATGTATTATGACAAAAGATGCTAATGGGCCCCGGCAGTGGGTGTGTTGTACCTTTGCCCTGTTTCTGGCATGCAGAAAGCAATCCCACTGTGTTAGCATAGCAAGTAGCATGGCTGGACATTTTTCTACATCAAAAAGAGTTTTTTTCTGTTTTAAAATGACAACTTCCCCTGGCAAAAGCCTAATCTTGGAATTGACACGTATCCTTTCTCACAGCCACCACATAGTACATTGTGCCTAAAACGAGAGTACATCAGTCAAGGTAGTTTTCATCATTTTCACCACATTTTTATGATCAGAACTCCTCTGAAGCTTGAAATTGAAATCTGTTTCTTTTTTTGACATTTTTCTCTATATTGGGCATGTAATTATGGGTCCAAACAAAGTTTCAGAGGAGTGGATCAACAAAGCCCACAGCTAAGTACACTAAACTTTGATCTTGAAGGAAAATATGAATTCCAAGGTAGATTTGGACAGCTGTGCTATGAGTGCCAGAGTGAGCAAATGTGGAATCAGAAGAAATATCCCATGGTTGGCTGACATTTTTTTTACATAAATTCAAGAAACATAAAAACAGAAATTCAGCTTTTCCCAACACAGGATAGTGGTTCTTTGCATTTTGAAGATAAGAACTCATTTTTAAATAATAAAAAAATGCTCAGTTGATAATGATTGCATTTCTATAACTTATTGATTGTGACTATGTTAATATCAATTAAATAAGTGAGAGAAAATATTTTATTCATTACATAAACAAACACATATGGAGATAAACAGTGTAAGGGAGGCATGTTATTCTAAAGACTGCGCTTTGTGTAAATGTATAGAATGGCAGACCCATTACAATAGCCCTGTGGCGGATGGTTTGAAAAATCACTGAAGCAGGGCCTACACAGAGAGACCTAATTTTACTTTGTTTGTAGCCAAATTGTGGTGAAAAGCATTTATCAGGCTAAAAAAATGGGTTAGTGATATGATGACATAGTGTGGGATGTGTTTGTTGGTGTGTTTACATCAATTTACTAAAAAGTACCTTAGAATTAAGGAAAATAATGTTTATTGATTAGAATTCTGTTAAATTACCTTTTATTTCCAATTTTTTGTCAGTTTGAATTAAAGTTACCTGTAGTTATTAACATGAGTTGGTATAGTAAATGTTTGAATAATGTGCTCAAATTTTAGATAACATTATGGAATTCATTCGAACAAAGATTACAGGCTCTGGCAACATTTTCATGCAATGACTTTAGTGATTAGGCAGAGGAATTTTTTTTCTTTTAAAGCTTACACTTTAGGAATATATGGATTATGCTCCTGTCTATAATTCTATTTTAATCAATTTCCCCTCAACCTGGATATTGTTTTCTACTTGATTATTAGCTGGGATATACTCAGGCACACTTGTATATATTTTTTGTGTTTGAAGATACTGCTGCTGATGGGGATTGTATTCTGTTAGTGTTTGCGTGAAAGCAAAGTTAAAGATAGGACCCACAACCTTTTCTTCTCTGCTAGTGGTTACTTCTTTCCATGTGTACAGCCAAAGCTTCAGGAAGCTTTACCCTTTCAATTGGAGTTGGTCCATGAATCGCTGTCAATGAGTACTGGTAATAATCGTGTCTTGAGGCCTGTCTGCCATGTGGCTCATCTGTCATCTATATGGATACCACATTATTAGCTATGTTGTTCCTTTGAGATCTTAAGTATTTTGTCAAAGCCCTTTGCTAATGGTTATCTCACTTCAGCCCATCTATGGGGGTCTTACTAGCCATCTCATCTCTGTCTGTGTCACAAATGGTACATCTGTGCTCGCTTAACTCTTCCAGGATTTCAGGATGAGTGGTGCTGGACCCAGGTCTCTCTATCTTGGCATGATTGTACTTTGGAATATAATAGTTCATTGTAGAGGGTATGCTGTGCATGGTAGGATGTGTGGTCTCTGCTCGCTAGATGTCAGTAGCCCTTCCCCCTCCCCCACTTTAAGGATGTGACAAACAAAATGTCTCAAGTTGTTACCAATGTCCCCCTGGGGATAAAATCATCTCTAGTGGAGAACCACTGCCCTAGGCTGTCATGTGATGCTCGATATGACCTATATATAATAATGAAGATCACATGAGGGTGTTGGATGTGATATTCATAACAGGCTTAAAACATTTAATCACAGTTAAAATAGGACAGTACTGTGAGCATTGTTGAGATAACTTTCTAAGCTCAAGATGGAGCTGCTCTTGCCCAGGATGCCACATCATCAAACTGCAACTTAAATATGTTCATGTTCTTGTAAATGCTCCACCTGACCCCAAATTTATTTTAAGTCACCCAATCCCTGAATGCCATGCAACTCTGGGCCTTCTCACCCCAAACAAGTTTCACTGTGTGGTCCTAGCCTACCACATATCCCCTATTTTGCTCTCTCTCGTTTTTAATTCTTTATCCTATGAAAGCCTCCTGCCTTCTGCCCCATTTTGTAGTTTTCCAAAATGAGATTGTTCACTTCATGGAGTAGTATATAAAATTTGTTGGTATCACCTAAATTGTATCCTTTAATCATTTTAATGCAGTTTTATAAACTTTCAGTTTGGGAAGGATTGCAGTGCCACATTGTCTCTACAAAATATTCTATCTTTGAAAGAAATAACAAATGGATATATAAATAATAAACATATATATACTGTGTGTGTGTGCGTGTGTGTGTGTGTGTCTGTGTGTGTAAGACTTTTCTCAGTGTGGTCCCTCTGAAGGTAAATATGTTTAAGACAGTTTTGGAAGTGTTTGGTGTTAATCTGTAAAATCATGTAGAAGCAAATTGCCTGTTCTACGGACTTGTAATTGAAAGCGATTTGTAAATGTTATCATATTGATTATTTTTTTTAGCGGAGTTCAACCTTAGTAGGTGTATAGGAATAAACTATATTACTTTTTTTGTCTTTTGGGAAAAAGATAAACACAAAACTTGCCCTAGTTGGAACAGAAACCCTATTGTGATATGACTGCAAAAAGTTCCTTATAGACCTTAGGAAGATATTGGAATCGGAGGCTGAAAAGGCGTTTGGAGTATTTCTACATTTGTTCATCTCTCTCTCCCTGCCTCTCTCTCCCTCTCTCCCCACTTCCTCCCTCTCCCTCCTCCTCCCCCCTCCCTTCCTCTCTTTCTTCCCAATCCCTACACTGTTGCTTCTGTCTTCTCTCTGTATCCCTAAAGACCAGTTATACATGCTTTGCAGTGTCTATGCAGAAAATAAGTTCCCCACATTGCCCATTAATTTTACTTGCCTTCTATATTAGAAGCCACTCCCAACTGAGAATATAATCTCTTGTTACCAACCTCACATTTAAGAGGAAGGAACTCTGATCTGCTGTCCGTCCTGGGCCTGTCTGGTGTGCCCAGGAAATAATGTCCCAGGGGACAAATATGTCTGCTGGGAATTTTCCTCCATGACCATGTGAATGGGGAAAAAAAGATCCCAGGGAAGGGAGAGTATGCAGATCTTTCTTAAAATATCCTATACTCCAACTTGGAGTGAACAGCTGTGTGATAAAGTGCAAAATGTACATAGACTAACTGAAGAAAATAAGAGGAATTTGGTTCCAGGTGGTAGACGTACCAGTGTGCTCAGTAACATAACTCCTTAGTTTCAGTGACATAAAAAATTAAAGAGAGCAAACAGAAATGGGATCAGTATGAATAGATAGGTAAAAGTCACAAAAATGGCTTGGGTAGTAAAAATCCTATAGTAAAATAGTACCAAATGCTCTCAAACTTCCATTCAATTCACAACCCTTCCGTATGTATGCATGTGTGTATGTATGTGTGTATGTATGTAAGTAATATATTTATTTATGTAATACAAACTTGGAAAGAAAGATAACCATGATCTTAGTTTCTCAGGGAAAGAGTAAGAATGCATTCAGAGGGAGACCAACAAGTCACCTGCTGTGATTGGCTATCAGCAGTGTGTAATATTTGTTTTTTGTTCATGGTACAATGATACTCTTGAGTTTATTACACATCCAAATATGATTAGTGATTTCAACTTTAAATTGACCATGTAGAATACAATGTTTATTAAAGAGTAAGTGATAAGGGTAAGCTAATTTAAATATCAACTGTAATTGTAGCAATTGATTTGGACTTACTTTAAAAAAAACACACTTTTTTTTTCTGGGAAGAATGTTTTGTTACTATCAATGCATGTTCATAATATAAAGCAGATTGGCTTTTAATTCTATTATTCTCAGATTCTCTATATGCAGTGCAGCCCCTCATTATCTATCTATCTATCATCTATCTATTATCTCATCTATCTATTTATCTATCTCTATATACAATCATTTTACATGTATATATAAGTGTATATATATATTATATATATATTATATATAATATATACATATATATTTATTTGTATATGCAATGTACTAAAATGTATATGCTGTACATTATACTTGGGAAGACAGTTCCCCCACATCCCCTGCACGCCCCATTAGCATGCCACTGCTTCTGTATTGAATAATTTCCTCCTCTTATATACTCCTCAGTATTTCCCACATGGGGATAATAATAGAAGTTACTTTTCGTATAATTGTTTTATTTTATATATTCTGAGGGTTATATAATATATGTATCTGGTATACACTATGAATTCTATAACTTACTCAAAGAAAAAATTGGGATATTTTTAGTACCTCATTTTTATCACTAGGAAAGCTATAGATTTCAATTGGATTGATTAAAAACTTGCTAAAAAATGCTAAGAGTTCCAGCATTTTTTGAAATTGCCATGTAGTGTATCAGACCACATTTTAGTTTTCCTGGCAGAAATACAGGGAAACACTTATTATAAAAATGTTTGGCACTATCAGTAGAGGTTGGATCTCTTACAGCTAAACACATTTTGATGATCTGAAAAGTTTGCCATGGTGTTAAGGCTCTTTATTATGGTAGAAATAATCATGTGAACATTGTTGCATTTTTTTGTTGTCTTGTTTTACTAAGGGGAGAATAGCATTTTTAAGTGACTTTAGTTTCCTTTAGTTTATATAACTATATCCAAAAATCTATGATGCAAATTGGAATTTGAAAGCTGAATACATTTCTAGTACTATAGGAAACTTATGGCTTTTTACATCACAAACACACACACACACACACACACACAAACCTAAAGAACAAAATATTAATACCACATAAGGTTGAAAAAAGAAAAGTTTTCCTAAGGAGAACAATTCTGAAACATTTAGGGTTGAAGTGGTTCTGTTGCAATTCCTTTTTTTAAGGGCTAGTGAAATAGGATTGGTTTAATATGAAAAAGTTAATATATGCAGACCAGGTAAATGTAGGTTGTACTTGTTAAAGGAATGTGGGCATGAAGTTATTGATAGCCACTGTGTACGTGTATGTGTGTGAGTATAGTATAATATGTTATAGTATAGTATAGTATAGTATAGTATATGAAGTGTGATCAGAACATATGGTGAATATTTAAGTTAAAAAAATTAATATAGTAAATGGCACGTTGTCATTAATCCCCTACAAAATACTCCCCATTGCTTCAAACACACTTATTCCACTCTTCTTGCCAATTGCTGAAGCAGCTCTGGAAGTCCCTTTTGGTGAGCCTTTAGTTGTGCTGTTGTGGCTGCCTCAATGTTTTGAATTGATTAAAAACATTTACCTTTCATGGTCATTTTCAGGAAGAGCCAGAAGTTGCATGGTGCTAGATCCAGTGAATAAGGTAGATGATGACACGCTGTAATGATTTTATTTGACAGAAATTGCCCTACCAGAAGTGATGTGTGACACAGAGCCTTTCCGTTGTGATCACAAATACAGTGAATGCTGCTGCTGAGTGCCATCCAATGGAAAGACAGAGATCTTCAACATGGGAAGTGGTGCAACAAACCTTAGTAACAGTGTGTGACAAGTTTCAACTTGTTCAGTGCAGTCAGTCAGGTGTGAGCTACAGTTGAGAGAAGATGTGTTTTAAAGTGTGCTGTAAATCATCCTCCATCGTGACAGTGCTCTGTGTCACACATTGCTTCTGGTATATGGCAATTTCAGTCAAATAAAAACATTACAGTGTGTCCTCATCTACGTTATTCATGGGATCTGGCACCGTGTGGCTTCTGGCTCTTCCCCAAACTCAAAATGATTCAGGACATGGAGGCAGTCAGGACAGCACAGCTAAAGATACCCACAAAAGAGGTCTTCCAAAATGGCTTCAGAAAGTGGCAAGAGCATGGGATAAGTGTGTTCAAAGTGAGGGGGAGTATTTTGAGGGGGATTAATGGCAATGTGTCTTTTACTATAATATATATTTTTAAATTTAAACCTTCACCATATTGTTTGATCACACCTCTTAAAATGAACTTGCGGTTGATTAGCAGAAAGGAGGATTTCATAAACTTTCAGACCATTTAAAAGAATTGCTTTTTTTAGGGCATCTGTGTTTAAAACAATGTATGGGTTAAACTGAGGTAGGACATGTAGCCTAAGAAATTGATGACCCCCTCCAGAATACAATGTGAAGTGCTTCATTGGTTACACAAGTAACAAAGTGAATGTATCCAGTACCTGCAGCTAGATAGAAACAAGAACCAGTTTCATTCAGCTCGGTTGACTTCTATGACAGGGACCTGACCTTTAGCTAATTATAATGTCATTATAATCTCATTTACTATGACTCTCATCATGCATCTGATGCCATGACAGTTCTGGAGGAACCAAATGAGGGGAAAAAAGGGGGAAAAGGAGTGTCCCACTCAGGGGTAGATGAATAACCACATCAATGGGACATTACCAACTCCCGCCCTGGGAGGGATAAATACCCCTGATCATGACTTCCTCAGCGCAACTCTTTCTCTGAGTTTGCCTGCACTTTCCTGTCATGTGTGTACTTTCACTTTCAATAAATCACTTTTGCTTTCCTGCATCTGTGTCACTCTTGAATTCTTTCTTGCATGGAGACAAGAGCCCAATCACGGCTGCTCTGGGTTGAGTCTTCTCTTGGACATCCCTGAGAGCCTCCAGTGACAAAACCATAGTGAATGTACATCCTGAAGCATTCTAATACATAAAATACTTCTTTAAAGGTGAGGTGAGTTAAATTATATTTAGTTAGAATAACTGATACTTAGTTTTGGGGAAACCAACTTAAGATGCATTTGTATCAACACTGTGTTTTGAAGACATTGCTTATAAAGTGTGCGTGCAAGTCTGACTGGAAAGCAAAGAGAGGGAAGGAAGAGGACATATTTAACTATCATTATTTGTCAATTGTTTACTCACATAACATTATAGTGCATGCATTTTGCTGAGAATGCAGCTGCATTTTAGGTATGCTAAATCAGCATTTCCCACATGAATTGCCAAGGAGCATTTTAAAATGCATACAAAATACACTGATAAAATACCAGGAGACTCGTGCATTGGATTAAAGTAGATTGCAAAAACTATATAACAGATAAATCAGTCGCAGCAGAAATGGTGAAAACTTAATTCATGAATACACTTAAACATATCAGAACAAAAGAAACACATTAGAAAAATAAATTCATATTAAAAAGGAAAAAAATGAAAAGAACATAGTAAAATAAATTGTCACAAGGTAACTTGCTGATATTCTTTAAAAGATCACAGCATTTCTTAAATTTAGTTTATCATATAATAAAAGTATTTGAAACCATGTGTCTTAGTTTGCCAGGACTTCCATAGCAAAGTACTACAGGGTGTCTTCACAGAAATGTATTTTCTCACAGTTCCATTGGCTAGAAGTCCAAGATTAAGGTGTTGGCAGGTTTGCTTTCTCTTGAGGCCTCTCTCTTTGACTTGTAGGTAGTCACCTTTTTGCTGTGTCATCACATGGCCTTTTCTCTATGTGTGTACCTTTGTGGTGTCTCTTCCTTTTAATAAAAACATCAAACATATTGGATTAGGACCTCACCCTTATGACCTCCTTTAAACTTAACCACCTCTTCAAAGAGCCTGTCTCCAAATACAGTCACATTCTAAGGTTTTGGGGTAAGGGCTTCAACATATGAATTTGGGGGGAATACAATTCAGTTCACAACACCAGGCAATATTTGATTCATGTATATATATATATATATATATATATATATATATATATATATATATATAGTTTTAAAATAAAGATTTTAAAATGTGCCATTTGCACCTCTTACTGTGTCACATAATTTGAGAAATTCTTGTGTGGATCAATTAACTGATGTTGATATACAATAGAACCTCCAACTGGGGATGAAAGTGCTAACCCCCTCCTCCCTTTGTAAATAATGGATTATTTAGGTCACAGGTATTTCTTTTTTATTTTTTTGATTTCCAATATGATGGTCCCTATTTCTGCCTATATCTCTCGCCAGCAGATTTTTTTTAAATAGTGTTAATATCATGTATTTAGAAAAATATTTTCTTGTGGAATTAAAAAAAGCTTTTAAATTTCTGAATATATGCCTATTTATCCAAATAAATCATAAATAAATAAATAAATAAATCAGCAAAGCAAAAATAAAATCCTTTTCATATTCTAAACTTATTCTGAACTTTGATTCTGATAGTAAGATCAATATCAAAATAAAAATTAAGATAGCAAAAATTGGGGTTATTTAAAAAATATTTCCATGGTCAATCACTTCATTAGCTTAGCTAAATCTTTTGTGCTCTCTATATTTATAGTACTGTTAATTTTTTTCCTTTAATAAGAATTATGACCCTGAATGACTATAAGCTTATTCTGAGGAATAATAATAACTTGGAAGAAAATATTGTCATTGTTCAATTATCTTTTCTAAATTGTCTTTTCATTGGAAAAATGTCATGTATATGTCAGATTTGCTAATAATTGCTTAAACACACAGTATTTAACTACTGGAATATATCCTCTAGTCATCCTGGATAAACAGAATTTTTACTGTTGTGGAATTGATTATTTAGAAAAAAAATTCTTACTCTTTCATTTAAACTACATATTTTTTAAAGATAAGGAGTGTTCCTAGGGTAATTTTTAATATATCAGGTATAATTTAAACTGAACCATAGAAATAATGTAAGTGATGTTTACTTCCATGAGCATTATTTCATAAGATGAATTTTTCAGACAGGACCAAATACATTATGCCATTGGAGGGGTTAGGCTAAACTTCATCTGAAAAAATTTGGGACAGAGCTTCTAGGTTCTCATTTTCCAGAATTGTTAAAAGTGTAGAAGTCTAATTTTGATTTTTTAAATAATGTAAATACCATACTACCCTTACTTTTCGATTTTTCTTTATGTGTTATCTGAACCTACTATGGCAGCTGATGACAGAACCTACTATGGCAGCTGATGATGTTTTGGGTAAAACAGAGATGACCAAATTGATTACAAAGAGCTCTGAACTATGTACCGTTGATCCTGCTGGCACAAATTGGTATTACCAGGTAAGAGGAATTAAAGGGATTATATTAAAGTTGAAACTGAGTTAGGCTTAAAAAAAAAAAAAAAGAAAAGAAAAAAGAGAGAGAAAAGAGGTGCTTACATTTAGGAAAATTCAGTTTTTATTACAGAAATATTCCTGAAGGGCTTATTTCCTAAAAGGGGGGATCATGCATTTTCCTGCAAAAATATACAAAAGTAGGAGTTCTTTTTTTTTTTCAGAGCGGGAAGCAAGGTTTATTGATGCCGGCACCGGCTCAGTAAATTCACATCCAGAGGCTGAGCCAGGAGTTCTAAGGCACTGAGTTTTATATACTTTTAAGAGTTATCACTGACATATCAGAAATCTATATACATGAGCTTAAATCTCTCTAACCTGTACTTTCTTTAACTGTTAGACTGAGAAACGTCCTGCCAACAAGTTCAGCAAAGATGGTACATTGAGGTTGATACATCTAATTGTAATTAAACTAATCGGATATTATTATTCTAAAATAATGATTATACTGTTTTACGTAGTGCACATCATCCTTTTATCAAAGTGGTACAAAATATCCTAAAAGTTCCTTTTCATCTGTTCAAAGTGATCTTAAATCACAAAAATGTTTCCAATTCTTATGGGAAAATCTGACTTTTATAGATTTAAAAAAAATTCTTTAGCCAATTTTAGTAGTTTTTTTTTATTATGTCTATGAAATAGTTGTTCAATTTGACATTTTTATTGTATCAAATGCTTAGTGAAAACTTTTTAAATTAGTAATATAGTATATGTATGTTAAGGGTGTGTTGATGTAGTCAGTAGATTATATGGCATTAGAAATTTTCTAATAGCAACACTAATTATAATAGTAGTCAATATTTACTTAGCATTTGCTAGGTACAGTGTTGAGAGACAACTCTCTCAGGCTTCTGTACACATCCTGTGAGCAAGGAACTGATTGCCGTTTGTTCCAAACCCACTTTTCATGACAATCAACAGTGAATAGCCCCGGGAAATAGAGATAATATCTTTACCGAGAGCAAAGGTATGCATGTTTACTGCTCATTATAAAAGACTTGGGTTTCCTAAATTTAGAATTTCTGTCTTGTAATGCATCTCACTGCTCGTGTCGTTTGGCTCTATTATCTTCGCCATGTGGGAATTGGGGCTCAGGGAACTGGTACCAAAAATGATGATATCCTGGCCACTGTTATTGTTGTTTATAATAAGTGGCCTTTCATCATTGACCTAAGAGTCTTGTGTCTTCTACCAGCATCCACGTAACTATAGCAAGCTAACTTGGAAGAAGAGTAAAATTTCAGAACCTCCCGTTTTTGGCAGGATACACTATATTAAGCACTTTGAAAAATTCTTCTCATTTTACTCTCTAAATATCCACAAATTTTAGAGGTGCATTTCTATAACCAACTTCATTTCTACTTTAAGCCCCTACCACAATTATCCCTCATAAAGAAAAATTAGTATATTCTAGTTTCTCAGTTATTAGTTTCCCAGTAATATATTAATGTATTTCTGATTTAAACTTATTCACTTTGGAATCTCTCCCCCCACCCCTGCAACTCTTTTTCTTCCCTAGTGTGACTCCTAAATTTCTAAATATGTAATGTAACATCATAGCATGTGTAGTGTTGGAAGGGGGACTGAGGAACAGGTGCTACAGAATTTGGTTTCAATTATCTGCATTTGTCCTTATTAATATACCCTGAGTGTCTACATTTCCATTTAATTCCAGTCTTTGGTTCATGCCATATTCCTCTGCGAATCCTCCAGTCAGTCCCCCAAGACCCCTTCAGGTCTGTTGACACATGTTCTTTCGCTCTTAACCTTTGTTCCCTTCTTGAAAACACATAATACGGGCTGCTTTCCCAAGTCATTTTGTGCAGCGAGAGACACTGAGAGTACTATCTCAGGCTCTCTCTACACCTGGCATGTCATGCAGTGTCTTTGTTGCTACCGTAGTTTCCTGACTATGGTGACATGGATAATTTCTGAAAAAGCGTTACCTTTACCTTCCAGTGTTCCAGATAGGAAGCAGGTCCAAGTCAACCCTTTTGCTTATGGTTCTCCAAACTTTGATGGTGGTTTTACCACTACCCACAACCTCCTGTTAACAAAAGTTAACCCTTTGTCGGCATGTTGGGAGGCTGTTCGCAGCTCCTCAGACATCCCAGTCGCTTACAACTCTCTTGTTTGCTTTAGAGTATTCACTTCACTTTTCAGGCCATGGAAGTTTGATCAAATCTAGGATGAAAAACAAACAAACAAGCTAAATAAAAACCCTGATTCTTATACCATCATTAATTAATTGCTTCCAAGTTCATTATTTATGGCATGAATTTGACTTTTGGTGATCTTTGATCAAGATTTTTTTTTACTCTAAACCCTTTCTCTGTCACCTCCATTCTCCTCAACTGAGAGGAGAGCACTAGCTGTTCTGATGTGGGGAACGGGTTACCAGGTAGAAGAGCATTACTAAACGTGAAACTAGAGCATTGGTTGTCATCATTAAATCGCCCTGCTACATTTATGAATGTATTCATACCATTCAGTGCCATGTCTTGTACCTCTACTAGAATGTGAGCTTTCTGTGGACAGGGAGGCAACATGTAGCTTTTTATTAACTGGCATAAGGCAGATACTCATTTGTTGATAAGTGAATAGTAATTATTGGTAAATGGTTTTTTATTGATTGATTCTTTTTTAGACTGTGTTTATGGTTGTAGGCCTTCAGGATTCTAGCAAAAACAGATTCATGGAAAGCAGTAGTAATCCAGTTCTATAAAATGATTGAAATCTCAGCTACTTTATATTCTACTGAAATTCCATTTGATAATCAAAATTCATCTTATTTTTAGAAAATATGTTTGCTATTTATAATTTGTGCGTGTTCTGACTTCATACAGTTATTTGAAGTATTCTGTATGGAAGGATTGAAGGCATACACTGTGAAGGCAAAGAAATCAAATATTTGATTACAGTAGATTTTAAACTAAATCTCTTATAATTGATTGTTAATTCATAGTCTGATAAAGAAAAGAACATTCATTTTTTAAAGTCTCCAAATAAACATGCCATAAAATATTGAAGTGAAAAGAATTTGTATATTTTCTTATGTGTCTTTATATAGCAAAACAGACATTGAAATAAACCTCAGAAACAATTTTTCTACTAAAAATTTGTGAGGTAAAGAGAAGTCTTCCTAGATTAAACCAAACTCCTTTCTCTTTTATTTATCTAAACTACATCAGGAGAAATAGTTTTTGTACGCTTTGATTTTTCTGAGTATTGAAGAGAGAGACTGCTATATTACAAATTGCCACTATTGTTCAAAGCCATCAGACCAAGCATATAGAAAACTTGATAAGAGCACTTGAAAGATTCTTTTATAGTGATAACTACAGTGGAGGAGGATATAGTCCTTGGAAATGAATATAAGGTGCTACAATGGAGTGTTGTGGGCTATTAGAAACTCTGTGTGATAGTTACAGTATTGGACTTAACTCTTAAATTAATTTCTGAATCCACTCTCTTTGTCATGTTCCGCACATGCATGGATTAGCTGGGGAGATGCTGCCACCCCAACAGTATATTGATTACTATAATCAATGATATTGATTATATATTTTTTAAGTAAAGAAAAATGCAAAGAACATTTTTTTAAAAACTACTAAAATCTATGTATTATGATCCTTAAAACCATGGGAGATAGTCTTTCCTCAATTTATTTCCCATCTTAAAATAGATATTTATTAGACTATTCTATTCTAGAAACAATAGGTTAAATAAACAAAATGACCCTAACAATATATCCTTTGATATGAGATATCAAATATTTAAATAATAGATTAAAAATAAAGAAACAAGGGCTATAATGTAAGAAGAGGTAGATAGATAAAGATTGCATTGGGATGGTTTTAACATAACTCAATATTTGTAAATCAAGCAGACAAAAAAAGATTTAATTAACATCTCAAGTATACACACACACACACACACACACACACACACTCACACACACACACACACATACCTATACCAATATCTTTTTTAATAGAAAGAACTTTATACCTAACAGAAAATATATTTTAATTTTGAGGTAATGTTGAACAATTTCTTAGGCCATAAAGGGAGTTTCAGTAAGAAAGAACCACCATCTAGGGGCCTAGTTGGACTCATGTCTTGTTAGGGAGACCACTTCATAGTCGGTATAGAGGCCTGACCACCACACTGTATTTCTAAAGCTGATGTTGAATAATAATGTATGTCAACTATAATTATATACATATAGTCACAAGATGTGGGGTAGAGTGTCGGAATGGAATCAATGGAATTGTAATAGATAAGTATGACATTGGGGGTGGGAGGACAATGGATGGGGGGAGGTGGGTTGTTATTTTGTGAGGGGTGAAAAGGATAACTACTGCATTGTTCTGTGCACATAAAACTAATAATAAAAAAAGAAAGAACCACCATCATATATTCTATGTTTGGCATTGTAATATATATGTAATAACATTAAAAAATAAGGACCAACATAAAAGTAACAAAATAGAAGTCTTCATGCCAAGAAACTAAAAATTGTCAGCATTTTGGCAAGAGAAAATTATAAAAGAAACCATGAAATACTTAAGTTTGAACATCAATGACAACATTATTTTTCAGAATTTATGAGGTACAACTGAAACAGTACTTAGAGATAAATTCATAGCTTTAAATACATAATGAAGAATAACTAAAAACAAATGAACTAAGTATTCCACATAAGTATTCCACTAGAAAAAGAGCAACTGAATAAGTCCGAAGGAAAAGGTAAGGAAATAAAAATAAGAGCAGAATTCAGTGAAATAGAGAATTATATATATATTGAAAAAAGGAAAAAAGTATACATATTGAAAAAGGGAAAATTATGACATGAGACATTAAGCAATGTACTTAACTCTGTAAATTCTAAACTTAGACAAAGTAGATAGTTTTATAGAAAGTTCAAAACTGAATTCACTGATAACCACTAATGAAGATTAAAATAGTAATCAGAGCTCCTCAGAAACAAAATCCCAAGATAAAACAAACAAAAAGTCTAAAAAGCCTTACTCACACCCATGTAGTGTACAGATGTGCTCTACCAAACTTGAAAGAGACACATAGATTGCCCCTCAAAAAAAAAAAAGAAAGTTGTCCAACTCATTTTTAAGGCTAGTATAACCTTAGCTTTTAGAGCAAATAATTATTCATGAGAAGAGAATTACAGGCCCCCTTCACTTTAAATGTAGATACAAAATATAAGTTTAATATTAGCTGCATGAATGCAGGAGTGTAATAAAGCACTATTTGTCATGAAGCACTATTTATCTTAAAAATGTAACATTCACATACCTATAATTTATCACATTAATGGCCTAAAAAAAATCACCTGGTTATCTCAAAAGATACAGCAAAAGCACTTACAAATATTCAGTATCTCTTTATAATAAATCTTTTGGAAAGAAGTAGGAGGAAATATCCTGAAGTTATAGATTTTATCTAACAAAAAGCTTAACATGATACTTAGAAAATTTGACTTTATGTCATTTTATTAGAGACCAGCAATAAGACAGAATTGGAAAACAGTCTATCATGGGATCTCTTATGCATCCTTTCTGAATGCTGAAATTGCAACACCCTGACTGTGTTTTCATTTGGGCTATTTGTTAGCCTAAAATCCTAAAAGTGAAATGATGCCTTCCTATGGGATTTGGGACTTGGGGAACTACGCTGGTGATGTTAATACTCTGGCTACTGTTATTGTTATGGATTATAAATTCCTCTGTCTATAGCCCTGGAGTTTTATATATTCTGTTAGCATCCATGAAACAGAGGTAGACTGCCTTGTTATCTTGAATAGTGATTTTGCTGGGAGTTCTTTTACTTCTAGGTCTCCTCTGCAATGTCAAACTTATTTGGGTGGCTAAATTTTTTTTTTTCTTTTTGATTTTCAAATAGATGTTTTCTTGTGAGTGGGTAAAATTTTTATACGCAAGATTGCTATTGACTAGAACAGCTGTTATTGAACCTAATACTGGAGGTATTGGCCAAAGATGAGAACAGGAAATAAATAATAGCTATAAAAGAGACAAGGAGACAAAATGGTTATTATTTACAGATGCAAATTATCTACGTAGAAGACTGATCAGAATTAATAGTCAACAATCAAAACTAATAAGAAAATACAACAAAATTGTTAGAGCCAAGGTGAATAACAAATTAAGACTGCTCCTCCAAGCCAAGAATAGAAAGCAAGACAATAAGAAATAAAATTAAAAACATTCATTAAAGGATCAAAACTATACAATAATTAAGAAACAACCTTATAAAATCATTCATGAAAACTTTACAGAAAAACTAAAATGCTTTAAAGGAAATAAAAAATAGATACTTAAAGGAGGTAAACAAATAGGGAATAACTAAATATTAAAGAAAATAAATAAAAGAAAAGAAAAACTAAAATAAATAAAACTAAAGTATTAAACTATATTAATAGTTGACAAATGAAAAATATAAAGATTTAAAAAACTTAAGCTACAGATATAATGGCATTCTAATTAACATTGCAGTAGAAATTTATGAGAAAAATTGACAAGCTGATTGTAAAATAAGTAAAGAAAAATACACATTCATGTTTAGTTAGGTTAAAGAGGGAAACACACTGTACCAAATATTAACACATACCACTTAGACCACTGGGACAGAAAAGACTCATGTCTAAATGGCAATACTGTCTCAGGTCATGATGACACCATTCATCAGAGAGGCAAAGATGGACTGTATCATAGATGATATGGGGAAACTGATTATTTATATAAAGAAAAATAAAGTGTAATCCCTGCCTGACACCATGATTAAAGTCAACTTCTTTAACCTCCAGATTAAATACTTAACATGAAAGGCGAAACTATAAACTAAATATAGAAGAAAGAAAATATAGAAAAATGTCTTCGTGGACAGGGGATGGGAAAGGACATTTTAAATATGACTTCTAAAGCACGTATTATAACAAAAACTAAATTTGATTATTAAAGTTTATTATTTTATTTCTTTAACAAAATAAACAAAGAACTAATAAATGGGTGACAAAAATACATCTAAAGGGCCAGCAGAGTGGCTCAGCTGGTTAAGAGTTTGCTCAAGAATGTGAGCTCTGACCAACAGTGGTTTGATTCCCAGCCCGAGCTGAGCTGCCGCTGAGCTGGCAACAGGTGCCAGGATGGCTCAGCTAAAAAAATAAAAATAATGATAATAAAAAAAAAATAACACATAGACTAGCTAAGCCATTTTCCAATAGAAAAATAGGCAATATTGTAAATTCACTTAAATGGTTAACAATGGTATGAATAAGATGTTTAACCTCACTAACTACCAGAAATTCAAATAAATACAAAATATGAGATACCACTTTAAATTCATTGGAATGACTAATTGGAAAAATCATGTAACTGCAAGCATATCTATTAATGTTTTCTGTTACTTTATAAGTAACAGAACATCCATTTAACATTGGTTTAAATGACCAAAACATCTAAATATCTTACACAACGATGAGTCTAGAGGTAGGTGGCTCTAGATTGGTGCTGAAATTCAGCAATGCCATCAAGACCTCCTTCTTTCCTTCACTGTCCCCATTTGTTTGGCTTTTCACCTTTAAGAGGTCAGTCACTGTGAGGAGATAAGGTTGTTGCTGATATTCTAGGCATCAATCATCATATGACAGCATTCAAAAAAAGGAAGAGATGGGACTCCTTGCATACCTACCTTTTTCTACTAAAAAATGAAATATTTCCTAGAAGAGTTCTTTTTGCATCTCCTTGATCAGAAGCATGTCACATGACCAGCCCTTATCAGTAAGGATGCTGGAGAAGTATATATCTAGCAAAGAGATATTGAACAATTTGCCTGTGGAGCTGTGCTCATTGTCAATCTATACAAAATTAGTGAGGAAAACCATGGATGGAGCACTTTGGAGAAGGCAATTATAGCTTCTGCCACCTTGACTGTTGTGAAGATGTGGGGAAGTGGAGATACTCATGCACTAAGAGTGAGGGATATGCAAGCTGGTACAGACGTAGTGGTACTTAGTGAAATTAAGTCAGTGTATAATCCTTGAGCAAGCAATGCACATAAAAGTGAGAAAAACTATTACAAGCTTCCACATGGAATGAGTTCTGACAGAGAGAGAAAAGGAAAGCAAGTTCAACTGGCAGCTGCAGATGTGGGTTCTAACTAGCTCTTCTAATAACAGGGTGATGGGGAGTGAATTGGTCACCTTCCTGGGCCTTGTTTGTTTCATTTATAAAATGTGGCAAATAAATTAGATGAATAGTTCTCAAACTACACCCATAAAGAACCACAAAGATTTATGAATTGATCTAGCTTTTCTTTTAATGGAATCTATAATAATATTGGGGGGTTTTCCCTGACATTTAAATATCTGAACTTTAAGTTTTCCTCTAATTATTTTTTCTTTAACTTTTGGTGACTGCTACTATTTTCCTACTACTGTATGTTAGCAGTTGACAAAACCAATAAATTCTACAAATAATGAAAAAAATCTGATATAACTTACCAAAGCAGCTTATAATTTTAACAGAAACATATGGCCTTGGTTGTGATGCCATATTTTGGCATGCATTATAGACTTATATTTTTTGCTAGTAAAATTGTTCCACATTTGTATGAGGCCATTAAATATCTAAGTCTTCCTTGGCATTTCACAGAGTACTCCAAATATCAGGTGTCTCCTTCTGGGGAAGTTGGACGATACACCCTGGAACTCTTATTTTTACCTTCATTAGTCTATCTTTTAAATCCTACTTTATAAGAATAATAATTACATAATTTTAGAGCTTCTGACAATGTTGAATAAATAATAAGCACTTCATTTTGGGGGGTAGAGATATCCTAAAACTAAATCATTAGTATGGAACCTCATCTATATTCCTAGATAAAATTATAATTATTGGAAATTTCTTTTTTAAAAATTATCACAAGATTTTCTGCAATTTTTAAAAAGCAAGCTTTTAGAACCTAATTATATGCAACTTTTATAAATTTTATAACATATAAATTTTACAGTTTACCCTAAACAATGTGTAAGTCCAACTTGTAAAACAATGGAGATAAATAACAGTTTTCTTACATCCCCCATAAAAAAATAGAATGACCCACCTTGCACTCTAACAAGATAGTGCTATGGTTTCAACATTGGGGTCTCTTTCCTCACCAGGAAAAACAACACATTATACAGGCAATTCTGGCAACTATCTGATTCTCAGATTCAATGCAGAAGAACTAATATGTGTATCAACTAGGGAACCCTTTCTTTTAAAAGAAATAGTTTACAAAACACATGCAAACAAAGGCACTTGGAGCTGCTGCTCGGGTCCTAGGAATGAGTGTATTGAAAGCAGCCCCATCCACTTGCCCTTTCAGTGCTTTTTCCCTGGATCCTCCTATTGGAACTGAAATCAAATGTAAGCAATACAAAAATTTAGAAAATCAACCCTTTTCCCAAAGAAAGTTTCTCCCAAATGGCTTTTGGGAAGATACGATGAGGCTAGGCTCTCCATTTTGGGTGAGGGCTGATTGTGGAGGCTGCTGAGTAAGAGTATGGGGCCATATTGCCCTCTATGGAAACCAGAGCTTGGATTCAGAAAGGTCCCTGAGATGGTTTTCCCACCACATACATAAGGACAACCACAAAGTGGTTCTGCTTAAGCCAAATTATTTAATTTGGAGTTCAAGCTAAGAACTCCAATTTCTCTCATTTTGAGGATAAAAGAGAAACAAGGGAACTTGGGAAAATATTGAAGGAGGTCTTTTTCATATGTAAAAAAAAAAAGAGGAGCTAAATAACTCTAAGAGAATTTATTTTATTACCTCCTAGGTGGAATATTGCAAGGGGGCTTATGGAGTCTTTCCATGGACTTAGAGTTTATGTTCAAAGTTATTCATGAGATGTGATAATAGTCTTTAAAATTCCCCTGGATCATTTGGACTTAAATGTTAAAATTCTAAAATTGTTTACTTTTTAATATAGCAAGAATCATAAAAGAATTCTAATAAATAGCCACATGTAATCAGGAGAGAGGAGAAACTTTTCATCATGAGAAACAGATTGGTTCTTCCCAATTGTAGACTAAATAACTCTGTTCATCTCTCATTTTAAAGAGTTGGTACATTGATAGTAACATACATTAGAAACTTAATTTCATTGACCAAGTTTCACAGTTATTAGGGAACCATATATGGTATTACCAAGTCTTACTCTCCTGATTTTGCGATTTGTAGATGCCAAGATGACCCTAAATCTTCTTCTATCACAACTGACTCTGGTTCCCTTTTAAAACAGAAGTAAATTCTTCACTATCCAAAAGTGAGGTTTACCTCTAGTGCAAATAACCCCTTCAAACAAGGGAAGAGCAAAGATGTGACTATCTGCGCCTACAATACCTCTCTATTTAAAAGTTCAACTGCCTCATGAGTATCAAGAAAATAAGAATTCTTGTCTCTTGGAATCATCCTGTTTTGCCTGCATAATTGCCAGGCAATAGAGTAATACCCCCTTACGCACAATTTCACTTTCTACAGCTTGTTACCCACAGTCAACCACAATCTGAAAATATTAAATGGGATGCTTCAGAAATAAACAATTCATAACTTTTGAATTGCACACCATATTGAGTAGCATGATGAAACCTTCTGACCTCCCCTCTATTTTTCCTGGGCCTTGAATCATCCCTTTGTTCCTGGTATCTGTGCTTTATATGCCACCCACCTGTTAGTCACCTGGCAGTCAAGTAGCTTATCAAACAACTGTTGTGGTATCACAGTGCTTGTGTTCATCTAATCCTAATTTTACCTAATAACGGCCCCAAAGCACAAGATTAGTGATGCTGACAATTTAGATATGCCAAGAGAAGTCAAGAGCTTCCTTTAAGTGAAAAAAGTGAAAGTTCTCAACTTAATAAGTAAAGAAACAAACAAAACAAAAAACTATATGCCGAGGTTGCTAAGGCCTAAAGTAAGAATATATCCTGTATTGGTGAAATAGTGAACAAGAGAAACAGAAATCCATGCCGGTTTTGTTGTAGCACCTGAAAGTGCAAAAGTTACAGCAACGATGCATCATGAGTGCTTAGTGACAATGGAATTGGTGGGTGAAAGACATGAAAAGAAAATGAGTTCAGAATGATGGCAAAGTGATGCATTGAGCCTAGATGAAGGCTTCAGCAAGGGACCCTCTGTAATGAATGACTGCATTCACGTAACTTTTATTGCCGTATGTTGTTGTAATTATTCTATTTTATTATTAGGTATTGCTGTTAATCTCTTACTGTGCCTAATTTCTAAATTAAACTTTATCATAGGTATTTATATATAGGAAAAAAGCACAGTCTATGTAGGATTCGGGACTATCTGACGTTTCAGGCATCCCCTGGGGGGTCTTTGGAAGTATCCCCAATGGATAAGGGCACACTACTGTGACTCCCTTCTCCTTTTGCTGAACTGAGTCATAAGGAACAGAAGTCTACGATGTGTTCCTGTCCAGGACAAGAAGCTCCTAGCCTGGGGCCACGTGGAAGCTTCACTCCTGCTTGACTGGCAGGTGGACAGCCTGTCCTTCTCTGACTTCTAGAGCACATACCTGTGGAATTGCAGGCCGAAGGGCACGCCACACGCCATCCCAGAATTGAGATGAATTTCTGCTGGATTCTCAGCTTAGTTTTCAGATTCACTTTCCATTGCACAAAGGTAGCTATCTTAATTTGACAAGTGATAAAAATCTCTCCTGCAAAACTCAGTATTAAATTCTTCACCATCTCTGGAGGATGGAGTCAGAAATAAATTGTTTACCTAATCTGAAGGTACTATCCAGAGACAAAACCCCTCTTCTCTCTGATAATACCCTTACAATGTGCTGTTGTATAACAAATCATGGACCCACCTAGGTGTTTTTAAGCTATCCGGTTGAATAAAAAATTCTCTACTTGTTGCTGTTGGAAAATTAGTATAATGCATTTCTTCTGCTAGTGTTATGATGAAGATTGGTACTTCTAACAAAGAAAAGTCCACAAAGTTGATTATTTGCTTTAAAGTATTTTTTACAAACTTCGAATTAAAAAATTACCTAATATGTACAAGTGTGACTCATATGTTGAATAAAGATCACTTCATATGTGGTTGAACTTTAATTCTTTTAATTATGAAAATGTGCTTTTTGGAGAGGTGGGAACGACCTTTTTGCAACACTTCTAATTTATCCTCTGCCTGGAGGAGAGAAAAATACTTCAGATAAACCATCTGGAAAACTTCTAATTTGTTCTATGAAACAAATAAACATTCTGCTCAGAAGAAATAACCCAACTGGTAAGAGCCTTCTTTCCATAGGATTGTTTCTTAGCTAGCCTTTATTATAGTTGTGAATTGAATGATTGCTTATATTTGAACTCAGCACCACCATAAAATACAGAAAACAGCTTCTACCCTGCCTCTCTATAAAATTTTTAGAGTTAGTGTAAAGAAATATCTGTATGAGTATGACCAAAACAAAGTGAAGACTAGTGATAAATGTGTGAATTATGTTTGCTCTTTTGTGCCCACAGATTTTAATATAAAGCTCACCTTGTTTTAATATATTTTAGCATAAAACATATTTTGTTGGGGAAAATTCTTGGTGCTAAATGCAACTTAAAAATTTAAACACGTTTCAGAAATGTCAAATTTGCCACACAATCTGTTATTTGCACTTATTTTGTGCTTTCTTTGTTCTTGGCCCAGTACTAAGTACCTTAAATGGACTAATAAATTGGGTACTAGTATCACCCCATTTTACAGAGAATAAGACAGAGGTACAACAAGATTTGCTGACTTGCTAAATATCATGGGGCTAACAAGCTTTAAAGTTAGGATTTGAACTAAGCAATTCTGTTCTCAGAGACTATATGCAATTTATATACGATTGTGCCCGAAGCTTTCATAGAAACAACAGGTTAACTTTAAGGATAAAAGAATATACTCTGTCAACCAATACTGTTTTAAATTATACAGTTTTAATTTGGAAATATTTTGTATTTGAACTTTAGCTATGGTACATACCATTATATGTAATGTAAGTGTATCTAAAATGGTGTGAAAGTGAATAAGTGGCAACTTGTCACCTTTTATAAAGTAGAAGTAAAATAAACCAAAATGTGATAACAAATAAGCATTGATCTAGGAGCTGTCAGGGCCAGTACAGGAGCAGTAAACTGGTTTAAACAGGAGTGGCTTAGCAGTGGCATTGTGGTCAGAATCTTGCCCAATGGCTAAACTGCTGAGGGTGAATGGACAGAGCTGGGAGGAGACATCTGTCATTTAAACTCTCTCAAATCAATCCTCTCTTTTCCATCTCCACTCTCACAGCTTATTTCTGTGCTGTTATGTTTAGGTCAAAAGGTTCTTTGCTAGTCTCCCTTTCTCTGGTTTTCTATATCGTGAGCCCCTAATTCACCAATCCATTCTCCACACTGATGCTAGAATGAGTTCTGTAAAATTCAGGTCTGCTTCTCTCATTTTTCTACTTCAAATTCTTCAGTTGCTTCCCATTGCCTTCAGGACAAAACCCAAAGTCCTTAGTCTGACATACAAGGCCTTTCATGTGTGGTAGCCATAAATATCCAAGTTACAAACTCTAATGTGCAAAAATGTAACTTTCTATATTTCAACTACTTAATTTAATTTTCTGACTTCGGAATTCTATGACAGGCAACTTAATCTGGACATTTTCTAGGTCATTCTGTTCAAATCATCAATTTTTCAGTCAATTCAGGTTTGAAATACAATAATAATCAGGATGTTTGCTATATGTCTTCTCCTCTGACCCTCAGTGGGATATTCTAGGGGCCAGAGGGTGAGTGTGACAGAGGGTACACCATGTGTTAGTCAGATCTGAATGGATTCCAAGCTGGCTTCCCAAGGGATACTGATGCCACTTCCATCTCATGTCCCTAGAACCGGTGGTCCAGCCTCCTTAGATTCCTGTTGGAAACCATTTACCTTGCAGCCTGCTGGACAGTGTCTTTGGCAAATCCCAGAGAGCCTTTCTCTCCATGAATTTCATCATACTTGGGGACATTGGGAAGTTCAATATCCCTGCCCACTTCACCTGGGAGGAGGTAGAGACCTTGGCAGGGCTCACTATGGAACTTCTTCCTAGACCCATCACATTGCCCTCTCTATACCTCTCACTATGCCTTTGTGTCAAGGAGTGCATTGGTGAAATAGAATTCTAGAAACTTCCTCTCTAATTATGCTTTCCTCCCAGATTGGAGAACATTCCTACTCTTGGTGTGTAGGCCAAGAAAGGGTTCTTTCAATTTGATGATGTCTTTCAAACCCATTCTGTGTTACACTCTTATCATCACTATTTCAGGTTGGGAGCTGAGAATCTGGTGTATTAGTTCACTGGGTTCAGCCTAACAATTTCTGTCTGGTCAACTCAGTCTTCATGTTTTGAGTGGGAGATGCTGCTGGGACAGGGCTAGGAGAAGAATTGATGATAATCTACAAGTGGATATTCCAAATTATTATTCACCTCCAGGTTACTTTTTCTAGCTGGATTTGTTTCCGTCATCCATCTTGCAACACACACACACACACACACACACACACACACACATTTTACCTGGCTAACTTCTAACAACCTTTTAATATTTAGCAAACAGGTCATCATATAACCTGTGAAATCTGCGTGTCTTCTCTGGCTGCCCACTCCACAAGAGCCTGAGTTTTGTGTCCTTCCTATTGTTTCCATAGCAGCTTGTGTTTCCCTTCCTCATGACACTATAGTGTATTAACACCATTCAATCACGTGCAATTTTTCTCACTAGACTATGCACCCTTTGATTGTAAGAACTCTCATTTTTATCTCTAGGTAACCCTATACTCCCAAATTCTCACATTTATCCCAATTACCGGTATTTATTCTTTACATATGTTGATTTGATAAATGATAAGTAAATTATAAACAAAATAATGACATTTAATAATGACATGAGAATAATGCAGGGAAGTGGTCCTGAAGTAAATTTTTGTTTGTGTACTGCCTAAAAGAATGTTGAAAATTATTTAATTCTTTGCATAATTTTAAAGTTGAGTTTTTAAACTTTTCATTGTAAATTTAGGTAACTTTAAAGGGTGTAATTGTCAGAATGCACTAAATATTGAAATTTTAAAATAAAACTGTTGCATTAAGTGTATCAAGTGGAATATAAATACCACAGTGGTTTATTATCTTCCACCATTCATTTAAACAGTACATGAACAAGTGCTTTTTAAATAGTTGGAATTTTTATACCTCTTCTCTTTCTCCTTGAACTTATATTTCAATTTCCAATTTCTTCACAGACTTTTGTCCTAAAGTAATACCCTTTTATGCTTGCACCTTTTTATGGATCAGCTATCATTTTTAAAATATGTGGATTGAAAATTTAATTGTTTCTATTAACTTCCTGTGACCAAAACTCTAGGTGTTTTTTAAAGCTCTTATTTGTATTAGTATAACCATTATTAATAATATGCACTTGATCAAAGCATAATAAGATGCATTGATAATAAAAATAAAAAGTAAATTTATTAAGAATACATCCCTTAATTAAAACTATTGGAGCATGCTTTTACAGTGCTTCTATTAAAGGAACTGCAAAATTATTCCTTTGTTAGGCACTCTAGAGGTTTTTGCATGATGGTAAAATGCCAGCTGAATGAGGGTACAGCTTTTATAGCAACCAGGGAGAACTATGATTGTGTAAGAGGAAGTGGGGTAGGAGTATTTGAGGGCTGGCTCTCTCTCAGGCATATCAGTCTTTGGAAAGAGAACATATGAGGTTTAAGGATCTAGAAATTTGTTTTCTTAAACCAGTTTTTAGACACCCAACAGAAAAATCTGTGTAGGTATATGTGTGCCTGACTTAAAGTCAGAACCCATATCTGGAAGAAACTGACATTATTCAGGAAATAGGAATCATAGAAGAAGTTTTAATTGATGAAATGTGTTTATTTTTAAATACTGGCAAGTAGAAAAATAGCATTACTCCCTGTAGCTATTTTGAACAATAGAATTAATGAATCAAAGAGGATTATTTGATATCAGTGCATTCATGGATTTCATGCAAATAGGTAATCATTATACTATGTAATAATACTTCATTCTCTTGGGTAAGGACATTTTCAGATAACCTATGGTTAATTTTTGGTTGGAAATTTCCTTTGGAATGATCATACTAAGGTACACTTAAATCTAATTAAATAATGAAAACCTCAGAACAAGTGGAGATTAATAAATAAGATGCCTAAATTGTGGTTCAAGTTATATGTAAATGCATATATTGCATGTTAATTAATGTTTTTATCAGAACCTTTTAAATAAACTGAAAATAGTTTCTTCTATTTTCAACATTTTTTCCTACTGTGAGCAACATGATTTTATATGAATATTTGTTATTTGTTTTTACCAGCTACAACAAATATGAGGGTGTAATGTCAATGCAATACTGAAGTGACTCTTAAGTATGTGAATATGAAAATTAACCAAAATATACTCATGTGATGTTATGCATATACTTTATTTACAAACTTTTACATATTCCTATCACTGCAATTTAAAGAAAATTTCCAGGATTAGTCCAGTGCTTTGTTACATATTACTGTAGCTTACTCATTCCTTTCCCCTACCTTATCCCGCGTAAGCCACCTCAGCCTATTTATTTTGTTTTATTTTATTTAACACTAACTCTTGGGGTTAAATATCTAGGATAATTCTAGTAGAATTATTTTTACAATGCATATAGACTTCTCTCAATCTATTGTGTACCCCCAGACCCCACCAGAACAACACTGGACCTATACAAATTGTCTTCAATTTAAAATTATGTATATATGTATAATATATGTATAAAATTATATATATATATATGTGTGTGTGTGTGTGTGTATATATATATGTGTATGTATGTATGTATATATATGTATAGTGTCAATACATTCATGGATTCCACACAGATAGGTAGCCATACACTATACACTATGACCCAAGATTCCTATAGATTTTTAAATAAGAGAAAATTTATAATTATTTGTAGTAGTAATAGTGAGTAGTTAAGCTAAGGCCACTGTATGTTTGGATCTCTTTGGTGCTACTGCCTTCACTACTATGAAGGGTCTCAGGATAAGTCTGTAGTGGAAAAGAAAGTCTCAGGGTAATGTGATTCCATATGGTAGATACCCCAAAACTTGGATCTTTCAGAAAGAATATGGGTACAGGAAAAGACCGCTGATACTAGCCTATTGAAGAGATGAATATTTTTAGAGAAATGTTGCGAGTTAGAAAAGCTTAGGTGAGTTGGTAAAAAACTTTGTGTCCAAAGATGAGAGAAACTAATTTGAGGCCCTAGAGCAGCGCTTCTCAAACTTGAGTGTGGGTCAGTATCCCTGGGAGGGTCTGTTAAAACCCAGATTGCTGGACCCCACCCTTAGCGTTTCTGGCTCAGTAGGTCTAGAGTAAAAACAGAACTTTTGTTACTAACAAGATCTGGTGATGCTGATGGTCTTGGCTGGTTGGGGCCACACTTTGGGAACCACTGCTAGTGAGTCTAGAGACACTTGGGACATTGTCCAACTTGGGCTGTAAGTAGTTTTTCACAGAAGAGTCTTCACCTACTACTCATCAGGAGAATTGGCAGCTGGACTGAAAAGACCACTCTAACCATGCATTGGATGCTGTACATGGGGATAAAAGGAGACCCTTGGGTCTGTGAAAGCCAAGTCTTCATGAACTGTGCCAACATGAATTGAAATATGTGAGAGACTATGCCCCTGTTAATTATTAATTCTGTTTGGAATGTGACCTTAAGCATCCTTTGCATTTATAATAAAATCATCTTGTTTTCACATAATTACTAAACAACTGGTGAGCATTCTGTCTTGTAGTAAAATCTATAAAGGAAAGGGCAAATGGCTGTGGACGTTGGTCTTTGGAGGAGACACGACGATACAAAATTAACTCAAGGACAAAGGGCACGGAAAAATGGAAGCAGGAAGCCTTTTAATGGTACAACTTCCATGAACTTTATGTCTTTCTGTCTATCAAATATAGATTATTTAGGACCTGCTCACAACTAAAAATTAGAAATCATTGCTTATGCAGATTCTGACCTGCTGACTTGTTTCATGAGCTGTTTCTACCAATAAGTCTGAAGCTCATATTTCAGTATTCAGAAGGTGAGCTTTCGCTAGGCATTCTTGTTCTGACAATCACATTGTACATGTTGGTCCCTAGAATGTGACAATGCTGTTCTTTGCCACTGTAATATTAACATTTCTTAAACAGATAATAATAATAATAACCTTCTTAATGACCCTTGAACATATGTCCATGTGGACTATTGGATAAATCTATTTATAAAATGCTTTCAAAATTATATTAATTAAATTATATTATTATTTTTACTTTAATTCAATATAGAGATTGAAAGTTATAACACTCTGACAAGAAAAATTTGATGTTGCCAGCTAATCACTGTTTTCCTTTACATAGCTTGTGTAGAATACACACTTGGATGATTCAGGAATGGCTGATTTTTCTATAACTGATCTAGAGATGGCTTCCATAAATGCCATTTTTTGCAACCATGAAAACTCTCACTTTTGGGGAGCGGGGAGGTGGGGGGGAGGGGCACTTATCTTCCATTTTAATTACCTGAAAATTTATTGTATCATTTTGATTATATGAAAATTTTCCATCTTCTCTAGTAGATTGCAATGAACCATAGGTGAAAGATCATGTATGAGGCATTCCTCATGGTAGCCTTAGTGCCTTAGGCAGTACCTGGCTTATAAAAGGCCAAATGTTGCTGAATGACTGATGACTACTGAATAAAGGAGCTATGGATTGATTAATCTTATGCTATTTAATTAAGCACATATATATTTGTGTGTGTGTGTGTGTGTGTGTGTGTGATTTATGTATATACACACACACATATCACCTTGGATAGCACCGTTTCTTACTATATATTTTGCAGTGTTTTAACTGAAACTAGTTATTTCCTTTCTATATTAACATACATACAAGAATAATCATAGTCTTTTAACAGTTCATACCTCCTCTGCCCAATTGCCATTGCTATGCAGTTATATTTCTTTATATTCAGTTAAATACACTAAAAAACTTCATGTAATCATTAGCTCTTTTAGACACACAAACTTGGGATACTTCTTTTATTTGTAGTGTTTTGCTGCTGATGATAAGTTTTATGTTAGTTTTGTCCTTGGATGGAACAATTTGAAATATGTCCTTTCGCCTTTTAGTTTTGGTTAAGTCAGAATCTATTCTTTTGTAGTTGATTTTCCTTTTTTTTTGGTTATAACAATGTTTCAGAAGCTTCTGTTCTCTTTCAAAAACCATTTGATCATGAGGGAATTGGAATGTTACATTTCAAAAATTGAACACCTCATCCCGAGAAATGAAAAGCTTTGAAATGGAAGTATCCTATGTCCTTGCATTTAGACCAGAGCTCAGAGTCTGGGTTGACTTGAAAGCTGAGACATCAAAAGTATACAATTTAGCTGAGTTTTCTCAAACTAATCTTTAAGGTACCTAAAATGCAAGCTTTGCTCATCTGCCTCTTTTCAGTTCCAATATCTTCTTTAATTTCTGAAACATAAGAATAAAGGTTACATGGGAAACTATCAATTAATTGAACCAAGGTTATTGTAAGTATGGACAGGCAAATAATAACAAAAATTAATATAATTTTAACAATTACTTCAATGTAATTTTCATCATTTGTTAATTTAAATAATTTATATTTAATATAATTGTTCTTTCAATTATCACAAAATATGTTTAATATATATTTTTTACCTGACATATATCATATAATGTCTAAGTAGTTATTTATACCTCTAACTATTGTTATTACTTTAAATGACAGCAGAAAGTTTATGAAATTTGGTTCAAGGAATCTAATATACTGGTTTTACATCTTAGTTATTTTCTCTTGTTTTCATTATAAAGGTTTTCTAGTATCAATACATGACTGCATGACCTTTTTTTAAAAAAAAATTCATTATATAAGCGATAAACATTATTGTAAAAGTGTGCCTGAGAAACAATATTAATATATTTTTTAACAAAAACATGTTTGTATCAATAATCATATTTTGCCTTTTTTCCAATCAAAATGGTCATTTGCATGTTGTTGTTTTTTTAATCGATTTTTAAGATTTTACATATTGGCCTTCCTGTATTCTTTTCTGATTATCAGAAATACTTCTTTTGCCAAGTGGCTCAGTTGGTTAAGAGTTTGCTCAAGAGCATAATCTCTGAGCAACAGGGTCGCCGGTTCGATTCCCGGCCTGAGCTGAGCTGCCGCTGAGCTACCAACAGATGGCAGGATGGCTCAGCTGAAAAAAAAGTACTTCTTTTCTTTTCTATTTAACACTAAAATAAAATCATGCCTGGAAATGACAACACAGTCCCTGCTTTCATGAGAAGTGTCTTTAACCAATAACCTCTTTTTGATTTCTAATTGAATATATTGTTTACACCATGCTTTCTCATGTTTAAAACAACAGGTATTTCAAATCAACTACTGTTTTTCCTGAATTATACAACTCTCAAGTGATGCTTGTAACTTGCCAGCAAAATAAATGTACATAAAATTGCAAAATTGTGGATTTCATAAAAATAAATTAAATAAAGCATTATAATCACACAAATGAATTACTTTTAGTGACAGAGGTAGAGCATAATGTAGAATGTATTGCTTCAGTAATATTCAGAGTATTATATTGTAAGTGATTTTGGTGCAGTGAGGTAGAGTCCAGGCAGAGTGACAATTTTACTGAGAGGTAAGGGGCAGATTTTGTAATTCAGGGTGCTGGAGTGACAGGAATTTGCAGGGCAGGGCACAAAGGAAGTGCAAGCTTTCTGTGGGGCACAGGGCTACAGGTAGATGTCTATGTAAATGTTCACTAATTCATGACAGGTTTTTGCCCAAACCCTGGGCTACACATGAACAGGAGAAACTTCCTAGGCCTTAGCAGAGAGAAGCTCCTGCAGGGATGAGAGCTGATCAGAGTTGCCAGGGGTTGTGGCGTTGAGACCGGAGTTCTGGTGTAGCTGGAGTGGAGAGACTTCACTGAGTACTCGGGCATTCGGCTGACACTTCAAAATAACCAAACTTTAGGGGTAAGGACCATTTCTAGAGTGAATGCCATACTCTAACGGGGAGAACCATACTGAGCTACAACTACCCTACCAAAGAACAAAACAGTCTTTCGGGAAGAAACCTGAGTTTCTTCCATCTTGTGTCTCTTTCATCTTCAGCACTTGGCTCTCAAGGTCGGCATGCTTGTTTAGATCAAGCATCTGGAAGGAGAAAAATACAAGGATGGCACATGGGAGGTTTTAAAGGTCCTGCCAGAAAAGAAGTCCATGTTATTTTTGTTCATATTTCATTATCTAGAACTCGGGCTCGTGTCTATGCCAAATTCCATACAAAAGTAGGAAATGTGGCCTGGCTGTGAGCCAGTAAGAAATGGATTGTTTGGTGTGTAATTAGCCAAACTCTAAAGTAACTATTATACATATTGAAGAATGGAGGGCCTGTTGGTAGCTGGGGAAGCGAGTGAGGTAGGAAGGCTTCTATGGCTGTGAAAACAAAATCTCAGGAGCATTCGTCTGTCCTTGTATCCAGGAGCAGGCACATCCTGCTCATGGGTAGCTGCTCAAAACTTTCACCTCCATTCTCAGAAAAAAAAATCCTCAAAATTGTATAAACTTATGTTAAATGATTTCACTCTGGACACTGCTGTGCTGGCTCCATAAAATTCATTTTCCCTGATTCAGTGTATCACCTGCTTTGGCTGAAGTTTGCTGTAGGTTCATATAGATGCATCTGAAACTTTGCCATTTTTATGACTACAAGTATATGCCTAAAGCCCTTGCCTATCTAAATACACAAGTAGTTATATACAGGTACTTTTGATACATAGCGATCAGCTATTTGTAGTCATTTGAGAGTTTAGTCAATGAACTGATAGGAATGTATCAAAGTAAATAATATGCAGATGGATGTAAAGAAAAACATTTCAGAAGGCATCCATCCATGAATAGTAGATTCAGTTAACATCATCAGTTAAGTTTATTGCTGAAGAATCTGACACACCTCTCTCTGCTTTGCTCCTACTGGCACAGGAGTAAGGGAGGGGGCATGAAGTTAGGGGAAGACGGAGAGAAGATCAAGCAGATGGAAATCGTCAGAGCAGGCAGTGTGCAGGGCATAAATGGCCATTCCAGGTAAACTCAGCAAAATCCTCTTTTTGTCCTTGTTGATGGCAACGATCTCATTTGTGTGGAACACTAGAGTGCATTTAGCCTCTCTTCAGCCTGGTTTCTAAAGCTCTTGAAGATGCTAAGAGCAGAGAGCTGAATGATGCCGGGGAGCTTATCCTGAGCTGTGAAGAGATTATCCCCCAAGTTCCGTGGCAGGCCTGCAGAAGGTGACATGCCTGTTATCTCAGAACACCCCACACAGGGGAGATCATCAACACCGTTACGGCCCTTACTGCCCATAAGTGCCTTTAAGCAGCTTTAGATAGAAGATATATGGCCTGAGCCTGAAGCAGAAAAGTCCGCTGTCACAATTTCTTGGCTGGGCCCTTTGTTTAGAAACATTGCTCACATCTTTTGGTGTGACAGGAAAACAGCATCTGTTTTCAGATCATGCAGCCATCTGTTCTTTATTGCCTATATTATTGACATTTACAAGAGTTAATAGGTATTTTGAAGTGACTAAGATGGTTGATCAAGAAATACCCAACTATGTTTATGATAGTACCTGCCTTAAAAACTCCAAAGGTAGCAGCAGTTACTTAATATTAATCTCAACTCAAACCATTACATGGTCTACCTGACCAAATTCTCTGTTATAATGGTTTAATAATTAGGGAGCAATATGAGACTATTTGTTCTTCTTCTTCTTTTTTTTTTTTTAAGTTAAATCCACTTAGATTTCCTCATGGTCAATTCACGTGAAGTCTCCCTGACCAGACCAGTCCATAACAATCTTTTTTACTCAACAGGTATTTCATAGTCCACTTAGTATTTTAAAATCTATTATAGTTATTTATTATGTCAATATGTATTTATTATTTTAATATTTATTTATCATATCCTTTTTTTAGGTTAGTGTTTAAATAATATGCTTCTGGAAGACTAGATCTGTGTTTTTATAATCTTTATTAAATTTGTTGGGGTGACATTGATTAGTAAAATTATACAGGTTTTAAGTGTACATTTCTATAATATGTCACCTATATATTGCATTGTGTGTCACCACCCAGTGTCAGTTCTCCTTCCATCACCGTTTCCCTCTTCTACCATCCTTTCCCCGCTTATACTCTGGTAACCACTAAACTGTTGGTGTGTCTATGAGTTTTTGTTTCTTTGTTTGTCTTGTTCATTTATTGCTTTTAGTTTTATATCCCTTATGAGTAAAGTCATGTGGTTCTTGACTTTTTCTGTTTGACTTACTTTGGTTAGCATGATAGAGCCATCCTTGTTGTTGCAAATGTCAGTATTTCATATTTTCTTATGGCCGAGTAAGATTCCATTGTGTATATATACCATGTCTTCTTTATCCAGTCATCTATCGAAGGACACTTTGGTTGTTTCCATGTCTTGGCCACCATGAATAATGCTGCAATGAACATAGGGGTAGATGTATTTTATGGATAAATGTTTCCAAATTTTTGGGGTAGATACCCAGAGGAAGGATTGCTGGATTGCATGGTAATTCCATTCTAAAATTTTTGAGGAACCTACATGCTGTTTTCCATAGTGGCTGTACCAATTTACATTCCCACCAGCAGTGTGTGAGGGTTGTTTTTCTCCTCAACCTCTCTAACACTTGTTATTACTTGTCTTGTTGATAACAGACATTCTAACAGGTATGAGGTGGTATCTCATTGTGATGTTGATTTGCATTTTCCTAATAGCTAGTGAAGTTGAGCATTTTTTCATATATCTGTTGGCCATTTGTCTTCATGGGAGAAGTGTCTGTTCAGGTCCTCTGCCTATTTTTTAATTGGATTTTTGTTGTTGTTGAGTTGTATGCGTTCTTTATATATTTTGGATATTAGCCCCTTATTGAAGGTGTTGTTTGCAAATATCTTCTCCCATTTGTTGGTTATCTCTTTGTTTTGTTGATGGTTTCTTTTGCTGTGTAGAAGTGGTTTTAGTTTGATATAGTTCCATTAATTTATTTTGCTTTCACTTCCCTTGCCTTTGAGGTCAAATTCAAAAAATCTCTTCTGAATCCAAGGTCCATAAGTTTAGTACCTATGCTCTCTTTTATGCAATTTATTGTTTCAGGCCTTATGGTAAGGACTTTGATCCATTTTGAGTTAATTTTGGCATATGGTAGATATGCCATATATCTATAGATATGGCATATATCTATGCCATATATCAGATAGCAGTCTATTTTCATTCATTTGCATATGGCTTTCCAATTTTCCCAGCATTATTTATTGAAGAAGCTTTCTTTTCTCCATTTTATGCTTTTGGCTCCTTTGTCCAAAGTTATCTGCCTAATTAATGTGGGTTTATTTCTGGGTTCTCAATTCTGTTCCATTGGTGTGTATGTTTGTTTTTCTCCCAATACCATGCTGTTTTGATTATTGCCTCTTTGTAGTATAAATTGAAGTTAGGGAGTATGATACCTCCAGCCTTGTTCTTTTTTCTTAGGATTGCTTTGGCTATTCAGGGTCTATTGTTATTACATACAAGTCTGATGATTTTTTGTTCTATTTATTTAAAAAGTGCCATTGGGATTTTGTTGGGGACTTAAATTATATATTATATACAGTTGTATATTGCTTTTTTTGTTGTAAATGGCCATTTTAACTGTGTTGCTTCTTCCAATCCATGAACATGGAATATCTTTCCATTTCTTTGTGTCTTCTTCAATTTCTTTTAATAATGTCTTATAATTTTCAGTGTATAGGTCCTTCACTTCCCTTGTTAAGTTTATTGCTGAGTATTTTATTCTTTTCTGTTGCAATTGCAACAGAATTTTTTTTTTTTTTGGTATTTCTTTTTCTGAAATTTCATTGTTAATATATAGAAATGCAATGGATTATTGTACATTGACTTTGTATCCTGCAACTTTACTGTATTTGTTTATTGTTTCTGATAATTTCTTGGTGGTCTATAGGGTCTCTTATATAAAGAATCATGTCATCTGCAAAAAGTGACAGTTTAACTTCTTCATTCCCCATTTGGATTCTTTTTTATTTATTTCTCTTCACTAATTGCTCTGGCTAAAACTTCCATTATACTGTTGAATAACCATGGTGATACAGGGGATCTCTGTCTTGTTCCTGATCTTGGAGGGAACACTTTCAGTTTTTCACTATTAAGTATAATATTAGCTGAGGGTTTATCATATGTAGTCTTTATTATGTTGAGGTTCTTTCCTGCTATACCCATTTTATTAAGTGTTTTAATCATAAATGAATGTTGTATCTTGTTAAATGCTTTTCTGCATATATTGATATGATCAATGATTTCTATACTTTATTTTGTTAATGTCTTGTATCACATTGATTGATTTGTGTATGATAAATTATCCTTGTGTCCCTGGAATAAACCCCACTTAATCATGATGTATATAATCTTTAATGTATTTTTATATTTAATTTGTTAGTATTTTGTTTAGGATTTTTGCATCTGTATTTATCAGAGCTATTGGTCTGCAGTTTTCATTTTTGTGTGTTATCCTTACCAGGTTTTGGTATCAGGGTAATGTTGGCCTCATAAAACGAGTTAGGAAGTATTCCTTCTTCTTCAATTTTTTGGAAGAGTTTGAGTAGGACAGGTATCAGATCCTCTTTGAATGTGTGGTAGAATTCACTAGTGATGCCATCTGACTCTGGACTTTTGCTTTTGGGGAGCCTATGGATGATTGTTTCAATTTCCTTACTGTTGATTGGTCTATTCAGATTTCCCAGTTCTTTATGATTCAGTCTAGCAAGGTTGCACATTTCTAAGAACTTGTCCATTTCTTCTAGATTATTAAATTTGGTGGCATATAGTCCTTCATAGCATTCTTGTATGCTTTTTTTTTTTGTATTTGTGTGGTATCTGTCATAACATCTCCTCTGACATTTTTTTAATTTGTTTATTTGTGTTTTTCTTTTTTTTTCCTTAGTGAGTCTAGTCAGGGGTTTGTCAATCTTATTAATCTTTTCTAAGAACCAGTTCTTTGTTGTATTAATTTCTTCTATTGTCTTTTTGCTCTCTATTTCATTTAATTCTGCTCTAATTCTTATTATTGCCTTCCTTTTGCTAACTTTGTATTTCATTTCTTCTTCTTTTTCTAGTTTTTTAAGATATCGTGTTTGGTTGTTTATTTGGGATTTTTCTTGTTTCTTGAGTAAGGCCTGTAGCAATATAAATTTCCCTCTTGATGCTGCTTTTGCTGCATCCCAGTAATTTTGATATAAGGTTTTTCATTTTCATTTCTTTTTATGTATCTTTGATCTCTCCTTTTATTTCTTCTTTGCCCCAGTCATTCTTTAGTAGCATGTTCTTTAATCTCCACGTATTTGTGGGTTTTCCTACTTTCTTTTCATAACTGATTTCCAATTTCAAAGTGTTGTGTTCAGAGAATATGCTTGGTATGATTTCAATCTTTTTAAATTTGCTGAGACTAGTTTTGTGTACCAACTTGTAGTTTATCCTTTAGGATGTTCCATGTGTAAAACAAACAAACAAAAAAGTATATTCTGGTGTGCTAGGATGAAAAGCTCTGTAAATATTATGTCCATTCGGCCTAATGTGTCATTTAAGGCTGATATTTACTTACTAATTTTCTGTTTGAATGATCTATCCATAGCTGTCAATGGAATATTTAGGTTCCCTACTATAATTGCATTTTTGTCAGTTTCTCACTTTAGTTTTGTTAGTAGTTGCTTTATATAATTTGGTGCTCCCTGAGTGGGAACATGTATATTTATAAGTGTTATGTCTTCTTGTTGTATTGTAGGACTAGTTTATAATTCTACCATTCACATCACCATGTAATATTTGAGTAATGTCTGGCCCTTAGTGGCTACATCCTAAATGTTTGAGAATAGACAACTATAGTGTGGTCCAATTCTAAATAATAAAATAATAGCAGAGATTTTTGCTCTTGGATTTGAAGGGTGTAAATTGTATAATTACTGATTTATACAACAAAATTTGTTGAGCCTTTCAGGCACAGTTATCTTGAGTTACTGTAATATTCCCTTAACTTCTCTTTTTGCCTTTACCTTTCCTTCCCTCAGTTTATTCTCCACGTCAAAACTAGAGTGAACAATCATTCAATAATGCATATCCATTCATGTTACTAAACTGATTAAAATTTTTCAATAGTATTTTATTTAATTGAAAATTAAGTGCAGATTTTTTGGCATGACATTCAGAGTTCATCATGATTTGGCTTCCATAGGCCTCCCTGCCCTGGTCATATTTTCTAGTTTCACCCAGCTACATGTAGATGTTTAGTTCTGTTATAATCTCTCATGTCTCCTACCTCTGCACAGGTTCCTCTCTCTGTCTGGAATGCACTTCTTTCTTTTTGATCTAGAAAAATCCTATCAGACCATAAAGATTTGACAAAAGTATCTTCCCCCAACCTCTCCTCCACTGGTATCAGATTATATCCCATCCCTTTGTTCTCATAATACCCAGTACCCCAACACCCATCTTTCTGCACCATGTTGCTCGCTTACCAGTTTATTCCCCTCTTATGCTTTATGCTGTAGAGTTTAAGAGCCAGGCTTACTTCTCTCTCTTTCTAAAGTAACCACAGATTCTGGCATTTATCGGTTTTCCAATAAATGTTTGGTGAAGATTTATAAATAAAACATTATAGCAACAATATAATTAATTGCTGATTTTTTTAGCACTTACAACATAAGTATAAAGTGCTTATCATATGTACTGTATTATTCAGTCTTTACAATAACCCTTGGAGGTAGGCACAGCCATTTTGTTTTTCTCCACTGTATATCCCAGTTTATATTTGGATCAAAGAAGTGTCTCAATAAATATTTGTTGAATAAATCCTCATAAGAATCCTGAATATAAGTACTATAAATATATTCATTTCACTGGGATACACTTACACTTAAAATTATTAATAATTTCTTCAAGATACGATGCTACTAAATATGAGATTAATGATTTCAACCCAGGTTTACATGATTCCACAGTCCATGTACTTTACCAACTGAGATATACTGTGTCTTGCATATAAGATAAAATACTGGATCCTGAGAGAATGAAGGACTAAAATATTAAGACAAAACAATAACTATTCTAAAACATTTATAATCTATATTATAAGACAGAATGATAAAATTCATACTCAAGTGAAAAGGAAAGAAATTGTGGGCAGTCAGCAGTGAAATGCATCCAAATTATGCTCTTGAATATAAGGAAGAGCTACTGGAAAAGAAGGTATTACATTGAACTTAGAATAGGATCAAAGACATATAGATAAGGAAAGCCATGCCCAGCTTTGGGATCACATACAAAATGTCATAGATGCATAGATTTTCCTGGAATGATCGGGACAGAGAGACAGTGACAAGAGTGGACATGATAAGAGAATGAAAAAAATAACACCAGTTGATTCACAGAACTAAAAAAGTGGTTCGAATTCTATACTAAAGACTTTTATGCTTCATTTTATAAATACTGTGCAAGACTATTTTTGATAAAAAGGAGTAAAAGGCATCTGATTAATGAAGTTATATGGGGGCTACCCTGGTGGAAAAATTGAGGAGAGGCAGAGTCCATTGGGGTCCACTGCAAAGGACAGGTAAGAAATGATAAAGATTCAATTAAATAAATAACAGTGAGGATGAAAAGAAGGAAGTAGTTATAAGCTATATTGCAGATTAAGAGTCCCTGGATTTTAGCAACAGATGAGTACGATGTTCAGGGTGAGGGAGTAGAAGGAGAGGAAGGAGTCATAATGAATTCTGTAGCTTGTGGTGTTATAAAGCCTTGAGCTACTTTATTAGAATTGAATTAGGATATTATCTCTCATCAGAGAAACATATTGTAACCATAGCAACAATAGTCATTTATTATTGAAATGCATTTATATTACACCTGATTCCAAAGGTTATATGACAACCCATACTAACAATAATAGGCTTTGTGTTTTCAAAAAGAAAGACAATTATTCTTTTCTTGCCAGAAAGGGCAGGCTCAATTTATGTTATCACTTTCTTCTTAAGGAAATTGCATTTTCTTTTTTCTCCTTTTCTAATACCAGTTACCTGATATTTAGCAAAACAAAACCTGGCATTCAATAATCTGGAAACTTCCAAAATCTAACAAATACAACGGGACACAAATAAGCTGAAATGAAGGTTAAAGTCAGGTGTTTCTGGTCACATAATAGAGAAGGGGGTCAAAGAAGAGATAAAGTGTGCTCTAGTGTGATGTTGATGAAACTTAGGGTCATATAATTTTCATAAGTTTTAAACTGACCACATCACCTCTGCAGGTGGTAGAAAGATGAAGGCTTAGTTTAAAATCAATCCTTCCTAAGGAGAAATAAGACGTGGCTCTAAATTCCTTGATTTAACTGTTTTAATTTTAATCTAAATTTATGTGTAATAATTGATAATTATCGAATCATTTGAGTATGATCTATGATATAACACAAGTAGTTTTTTCCCTAAAATAGTTTGTTTTGATTGCAATATGTCAACTCAACATATTCTAGTTGTGTTATGCTGAATGAAATCTCCTTATGTCTGCTTATTTTGACATAACAGTTTTAATTTTTATTATTATACTATGATATATTATGCTATTTCATTATATACATGTATGTATATATGTGCAAGTATACATATATACATATGTATGTATATTGCTATGCATCCCCTAAATAATGAATTCTTTAAAATAGTTTATTATTTAGAAAACCTTCATTTTAGTACACTTATTTTCTTCTTAGTTATAGATCTTTTGCTTATTTAACTCTCTAGTTTGTGTATGTTTAAATTCCATGGATAAAAATGACAAAGAGCATTAACCACTAAATTATGTTTGGGTTGTACTTCAATGCATAAGTTAGAATGTGAGGGCAAATGATAGTGGCTTTAGAATTTGTCCAAACATCTCCCCTTACCCATTCCACTACCACCACCAAAAACAGAATTGATAAGGACTCCGGTGCTCCAAGGAAGTGGAAGCTTTTTAAATAAGGTGTCAGACTCCTCCTCCTTGAACTCATCCATCACTCCTTTATGTGCTGTTGGCATCCAATTTGCTATTGCACAATTTCTACTAAATAACTGTCATGGCTGCTGAAGTTCTCTGCCCAGATGTTCCTTCAGGACCCAAGCACCCATTTCCCCAGCAGCTGCAAGTGAGGCTGCTGACAGCTTAAGGCTGAGCCTTTCTCCCTTGACCAACAGAACTGCTTCATTCAAGGTTGTACCTTCTCATGGAAGGCAACCTTCACTCAGTGACAGGACCTTGTTGGGGCTACAATTCATGGCCCTGTTGACTCCATTTGGGACATCTCTGCAGCGTCATCCCAACTGCAGAGCAAGGCATGGAATTTGCCAGTTTGCACAGGTCTCTTTTGCAATTGAATTTGGTCTACCTTTCTCTTCTTCTCAGCCTTCACTCCCTCACAAGATTTGTTACCAAGGGTACTCTCAGATAAAAATCCCACATGCAAATCTTCATATCAGATTTGGTCAGTGACAATAATCTCTTTTATTTTAAAGATGAAAATTTTATTTTTCTATTATGTTTTCTATTCTTCCAAATGTGATTGAAACAAACTTTGAGGAAGAAAGTATCCCATGAAGAGGGAGTGAGAAATGCAAAGGTTACATTATTTTGAAAACAGATATTTTGACTGTGTGCCTGAGATTACTTATGTGACTGGGAGAGTTGTTTACAAATTACATGTACCTGGATTTACAGCAAACTCAATGGGAGTCGTTATGAGAACACGCCATCCCAGAAGCTTGAGCTATTATTTAATTGGCTCAGCCACAGTTTCTCCCCAGATCTCTTAAGGCAATTAAGTGAATTTGGGGGGAAAAAGGTACAAAGTTTATGATTTTATTAATTTTATCTGGGGGTAGCCTATACTTAGATTCTTGTTTTTGAATGTATATATCTTTAAAATAAAATATGCATATGAAGAATAAGGCAAAATGTCCCCAAATTAAAGAAGTACTACATAAATCTCTACATAAATCTTAACATGGCTCTTGTGTTTGTTAAAATTTTGTAAACCTAGTATATGTACTTCTTTCTTTGTTGGGGCCAACAATTTATTATACTTACTATAGTGCCTATAAACTTCTAACCCCAGAGCTTAGACCAGTGTGAAAATTGCCCTGAATTAAGATACAAAGTCAACATATGTGCTTTTAAAAGTCATATATGGGATACTATCTCATAACAAATATAGAAAGTATGTTCTTCTTTGTGTGAAATAGCTGTGACTAGCCTACAAGCCAATGTACGCATGCACACAAACAAAAACATACTTTTATTCACCTTCCCCAAAGAAGCACAAAAAGTTAATTGGGAGTTGACTATTCACTAGAGAAGAGTGTCTGTAAAAATTTTTTAGGGTTTTATCTATGAGAAGAATTTATATAACATACATTCACTACTCTGAAGTTTCTTTAGAATTTTGTTTTTACTATACTTTGCAAAACCTCATCAAATATAAATAACGCGAAACTTAGGAATAATAATGTGTGTGCATTTTTTCTGCCTAACAAGTTATAATAGTAACTGCTAAGTTCCCTTATATCATTCCACTAGGAGTGCAGAGAAATGAGAAAGGAGGAAGACAGTGGTGATATTTTATTCCTTAGATCATTTGAAAAGCATGATTAAGATACAGTAATTTTATTCTAATCATTTACATGAGATTATGAATTTTTATTTGTTGAAAACATATGTTCCAAGAGTAGCATTTAAATGGAGACAGTATGAAAGCAGAAAATAGCAGTAACTGTAAGTTGAAGATGCTTTATGATGTAAAATGGAGAGGTGAGATTGCTCGTGTTCAGTTCACCAAAGACAATGAGTGTAATCAGCTACTACCTCTCAAAATAAACTAGAAGCATTTTTTTTCTATGTGTAATTACTGCTGATAATTAAGTTACATTCAAAGATTCTTCCTGGATTTTATGTAGTTTTCAGTAAATAGTAGCCACTCGAAAGTCTAATACAATTATACATAATTGAGTTTTAGATATTAGAACAAAAATGCGATGAATTTTAATTTCTCTAAAAGTTGAGGAATAGATTTAGAAAATCTGTTCACTCAGTATTTATGACTAATTTTAATAGTTGTAATGAAAGAGCAAATGAAACAAGAAGCCACCGTCAAAATAAACCAACATATTGCCAAGAGAGACAAAAGAAACAAAAATCTCATGTAGCATGGGAGGAAAAAGTTAAAACTAGCAAGACTTGCTTCTTTGCTCTATTGCCTGTCCTTATTTTTACGGGGAAAGTTTTTCTTGAGCACACACACATATGCATACACACACTGGTAGAGAGAGAGAGATTAAGGTTATTTTATATTTGTCATTTACACTATATCTTTACTTTTCTTTCCTTTTCATCATGAGAAGAGAACATCCAGTGGAGTAGAAAGAACAGCAGATCTGAAAATAGAATTTCTGAGTTTGGATCATGGCTTTGCTCCTTGAAAGTTGTATATTCTTAGTAAAGATATTAAATGTTGAGTCTCTTTCCTTATATTACATAGGCTAGATGATTTATAATAAGCCTACTAATTTTAAGATTCTTTGAGATTATAGAGTAATATTTTTGGAGAATTTAAAGCACAGAGAAAATACCTAGCTTGTGGAAGACTTTTAATGCAGGAGTGTTTGAAGATAGGAAGAGGGAATCAAAATTGGCTACCTAATTACAGGGATGACCCAGAATTTACCAGGGACTTTGTATCAGCCTTCCTGTATTCCCAACCATCCCTTTGCACCACCAGGGAAAGGCCAAATGATTATAAAAAATAACTCTTCCTTAAAAATAGATAACATGG
>NW_017731584.1:2242546-2262981 GCF_001890085.2 Hipposideros armiger
ATATTATCAACACAATTTGTAATGGTTTATTTTTTTGTTTGTTTGTTTGTCTGTTTCTTCACACTTGTTTCAAGATCCTGAACAATTTTGAAATTGTTCCCTGAGTGATTCACTTGTAAAAATAAGTGTACCGTCAGGCCTCATTCATTGACAAAGTCAATAAAAGTAAACTAAAAATGCTAGGAAATGTGACCTGATCCAAAAGATACTTTTGATGTCCTGGAACGCTGCTGTGGCCATGAATTGTCTAAGTTGTGCATGCCTTGATAAGAAGGAAGATCTGTTTGACTTTCCACATTGGCCTGCAGCATCTGATGATGAGGCTCTTGTGCAGAGCACGTCTAAAGGGAATTTGGAAGGAAACCAAGTGAATCATAGCCAGGAGGCCTCAGCGTTTCCTAACCATTGGCTAGAGAATATATAGAGGTTCTTACACATGCAAGCAGGGGATTGACTTGTTAAAAATTCTGCCTTTGCAGCTTCTATTTTTAAGAGGAAACAAAGAGAGGATGATTTAAAAAATCATTTTTGAATTGGAACCATAGGAGATGTTCTTGAATAAATAACCAATAGTAGATCCATAATTCATAACTCAGTCAATCACTTTGTCATACAAGCACTTTTAACCAATGCGATTATTTTGGCCATTGTTTAATAGTTTTACATTGGTTTTATTGTTAGTTTTAAATGAAATAATTAAATCACTAGTGAACCATTTGCTAAGGACTATTCCTGAAATATAAGTTATTTAGAGGATAAAAATGACACAAATTCTGACAATTCCTTTTATATTTTCTTTACATCAGTATGTTGTATATTTCATCAAAATTCTTTTATAGTACATTAGGCTATCTCTAGTATTCAGAAAAAAACAGAAAAATGTTAAAAAATGAAAATATAGTTACAATTTACACAAATTGAGAATAAAGATTATTCACAAATCCTTTAATCGATTATTTGAGGAGAAGTACTTTGAATTATCAAGTTGAATTTTTTTTACATAAATTATAGTTTGGAAACAATAAATGAAAATCATAAAAGGAAACTAGATGACTTTCAAGCTGCAAAATGCAAGAATTTCAGACACCATATTTTAAATAAAGTATATAGTACATACAACATATATGCTTGTCAACTTTTCATATCATTACATAATCTACATTTTACTATATATTTGGTTAAGAATACTAACAGTGCATATTGTTGTTTGATAGTTATTTGTTGACAAATCAAGCTATGTATTAAATATATAATTTAAGTAATAACTGTCAGTGTTCATCATATTTAATATGAAAAACTCAAAATTTATCTGTCTTTGCTACTTAAAATAAATATTTAAAATAAAATTTTAAAATAAATTTATGTAGCTATTTAAAATAAAATTATGTAAATTAAAATCAAATAAATCTAAAAATTAAATTTCTCAGTTGCACTAGCCACATATCAAATATGAGATACATGGGAAGCCTGTAAAGTGGTAGTTTTATAAAATTTCCCCTGTTCAATATGATGGCCACATAGCTACATGTCTAAGAGCTACATATTAGATATTGGAAGAGAACATTTTCATTGTTCCCATCATTCCATAAAGTTCTATGGGATATCGCTGGGTTTAATATTATGAAATTTAGTAATAAATTGGTGTTAAATATTACATATGCTATATAATATTATGTTGTATATACTATATACTTTATTTACAAGCATATATATACATATATATGTTTAATTTTTTTATTGTCTTGTAAGCAAACATGGTGATATAGTTTAAAACTTTCTAAAAATCAGAGCAGTTAGTCAGCTGTTTTATAAACTATTTTCTTATAAGAGTAGTTCTTATAATCTAAATTACTAAGAGGTTAGTAAATTATAAGTCAGGTAGTGCTATAAAAATCAGTATGTTAGCTCTGCTCTTGGCAGGAGTTATATAGCAGTTTAGCAGATCATATCGAGTGGGCCTTGCCTAAAATCTAGTGCTCATGTTTTTAGGTAATGGTTGTGCACATGTGTTATAAAGGATAAAAAGCTGGACTAGTATTCTCCATGGAGGACTATAGAATGTCTGCATGAAGGATGTAAAAGAGGACGTAAAACAGCCTAAAGAGAAAACCAACAATATTTATATAACATACTGCTAATTTTGTGCTCTGTTTTGAAAACTTTATTAGAAGGACCAAGGGTTCTGGAAAAGCATGAGGAAGACAACGATCAATTTTTCATTACTGCCATAAAAAACTTTAACTGGATTCCTGAAAAATCTAATACCTTTGAGGAGGGTTGCATTCAGGTGGGTCTCCTAGGGTGAATATTCTTCAAAATGTACTTCCAGATAAGTAAATGAACTAATTTCCTGACATTTTGTATTGAAAGGTGACTATTTTTATGGTTTTGATGTAGAGTTATTGTTTATAGTAATGTTTGATCAGAAGGTCAACAGGTTAGGGGAGAATGGTAATCTTCCTGTTTGTTAAGGCAGTGTATAGAGAAACTAAATTAGAAATATAGAGGGATTAGGGCATGGCATTATTTTATGTCTCTTTAAATGAAAATATTATGTTACAATTCACTCTGTCTATTCACTGACTTCTAGTGGCAATGCTTAAAGGGTCCAAAGGCATTAAAGCTCTGGGATCTATGGAAAGGCTGTACATCTTATGTCGAGATCAGAGATGCTCAGCATCAGTTTCATATTAGAATTACCTGTGGAGCTTTTAAAACTTCTGTTGGCCAGGCCTTGCCCACACATACTAAATCAGAAGCTCTAGGGATGAAGCCCATAAAGCAGTAGTTTCACAAAGCTCCCCAGGTGATTCTAATGGGCAGCTAGATGTGAGAACTTCCAACTTAGATTAAAGGGTTTAAATTTTTATTTTTAGTTTTCCATATTGTATTAGACACCACACCTCATTCACCAAAACAGACATTTTTAATTCTTTAAAATAACTTTGACATTGCATCTAGTTAGTGTTAAATGTATTTTAAAACTATGTAATAGTAATCTACATTACTTTCAAGACATTATAAAATGTAATCTAACATTTGCATTCAATGAGAAGCACATACTTTTAGATTCAATTATCTGATTTTCCTGAGCAATTAATGAAAGCTTCTGAGCTTCAGCATATCAGGCATTTCAGGAAGTCACTGTATTCTGGATTTCAAGCCCCTACTTTTAGAGCTTCACCTTACCCTTAAGCAAAGACTCGCAGCTTAAGTTTGTCATTTAACTAATTGATATCTAAGCCATTTGAATTGAGTTGTCTCAACTCAATCATAATTCAGATAATGAGAATGACTTTGAAATTCTCTTTTCTTCGTATTCCCCTTTTTCTCAGTACCGCATCTAACTTGAAAGACCATAAGAAATAACTGTCTTTAGCTTTCTGTTACTTATAGGACTCTTGAATCACAGTTTGGGGTAGAAATAAAACTGAAACTAGCTACAGACCCAGTTCTTTGTGGTTCTCAAATCATGTCTAAGTCTTAATTTCAGCCAGTTTATTCTGCTATTTATCTTTTTAATTAAACTTGGTTTAAATGTCCATCCTTAACTAAAATTTACATGGTATAATGCTATGTGGTTTATATGCTGCTTTTTACATGGATTTTCATTTAATTACTGTGGCAGCCCCACAGATTAGGTATTATTCTTCTCATTTTCAGATAAACAGTGGTGTTTAGAGAGATTAAATTTCTTGCCCAAATTCTAACAGTTAATAAATGGTAGTGTTGGGATTTGGGTATAGTATTCTGACACCAAGCCCAGTGATTTTTCTATTATGTCATGCAGTGATTTTTTTTTTGACATTCATAGACATATTTTACAACTTTTTGATTTTTCATGATTAAAAAGTGAGTTATTCACTGCATATTTAATTACATAATGGCACAATATTTCTCCATAGTAAAGGAACCTGATTTTTCTCCTTTATGTCTCAATAATAACTATTCTATTATATCTTCCCTCTATGACAAAAGGAAGTAACTCTACTATATGTGGAATTCCCAAATATGAAAGGCACAATACAGGGAACAAATTAGGATTTGAATTTGGATTCTAAGTACCCATGAAATTCACTTTGGTGATTAACAGAATTAAAGCAGGTTAAGAATTTCCAAGTCTATTTGCTAGAGCCATTATTCCTAACTTCAAAAGAATTATCAGCTTATTGGAGGATTTTCTATTTCATGGAGGGAGTTTCCCATGCATCTTTAGATATGGGTGATTTCTTCAGAGAACTCTTACCTTAGAATTACAGAACTACATATGGCAGAGCTTTCTGATTTATATTTGGAAGATTTTGAGATTAGTGATTAAGTGTTGAATTTATTTACATAAATTCTAACAATCCCAAACATTTTTCGTATGACTTTTTCTCCTTGTTATTGCTGACTGAAATCGTCTACTTTGTCTATTAATCTTCAGATTAGTATTTCTAGTTATATGCTGACTACTGGGTATCTTGCAAGCACCATAAAATCAACCTGCCTCAAAATAAGTACCCTTCTGTTCTTCACTTACTCACCTTTCACTGAAAACAACTACTATTCCTGTACTTGAATTCCTTATCTTGGTGAATTACATCATCATTCACAGGGTACACCCAAACTATGAACTTGGTTGTCATAATTAATTCCTTCAACATTTTTATCTTTAAGCCTTTCAACTTTCACTTGTTAAGGCTTAACATACATGCTGTCTTCATCTCTCTTGAGAATTATCTTCTCTGTGTTACTATAACACCTGCCACTGTCTGGGCTCAGGTGTTAATCTTCTTTCAGCTGGATGGGTGACTGCATCCTCTTCACTGTCACTCTGCTTCTAGGTCCTTCTCACTTAATTGCAGACTCTGTACTACAACTAGTGAAACTCTTTGGAGCCTCTTCCCTTGTTATACCCATAAAATGTTCCCTATACTTTTAGGCTTAAATTTAGCATAAAAATTCTTAAGTATCCATCTAACTGATCTGCTTTGGTTTCTCTCATCATACAAATTTTGTGACCTAGCTATGAAAGTTTTCCCTCACTCCTTTCCCTGATGGTTCAGTGCTACTTGTCATAAATGGCACTTCCTCAATGGGATTGTCCCTGACCACCTACACTAAAGTAATCCTTTCCATTATGCAACTTTCTATTATGTCTCATAACTAATTTTTTGCTGTGTTTGTTCTGTATCTGGGATGAAACTTTTAGACTTTGCATTGCTTGTTGACCACTCTATTTCCAGAGCATAAATCACTGGTTGAAACATTGTAAATGTCAGTAAGTATTTGTTGTGTGAATTTTGTTTTTCTGCTGAGAATAGTCTTTTCTTCTTTCCCTCCTAAAGACTTCTTCCTAAACATTTAAGACATATTCCAAATATTACTTTATTCTTGACAGTCTTGCTGGGCATTATAAATTGGCCTTTCTCTTGTGCCCTCAGCCCTTGGCACATTCCTTGATCATAACTCTTATCAATTTCTATTATATCGTATCTCTGGCTTCCCTAGTAATTCTGAACTTTTCAATAATTCAAGCTATGAGTTGTTCATTGTTAATGTCTGATGGTGTCTATTTTAGTTAAGTTCTCATAAGTGATGTAGTATGCACAGGTACAAAAAAATGGTTGAGTTTTGTCCAGGGTATGTAAAATCAAAGAGAAAAATGTCATAGGAGGTAAGGTTTTATATAAATTATGAATATGAATGATGACTTGTGGAATCTAAACTGAACAGAGGGGAGTGACGCCAAGAAGCTGATGTCAGTGAGAAATTGAGCAGATTTCATGTATTGGGGATTTAGAAAAGCTGAAGATTTGCGCTAGTGAGTTAAAAAGATTAGAGATACTTATCAGAAAAGGAGTTGCTTTATGTTAAGGTTTCAAAGGTGTTCTAAATTTCAGATGATGATAAAGTTAGTTGTTTACTATGGCAGTGTGTACCTGTGGTGACATAAAAAAAAATCTCAATGGAGATGATGCCAAAGAACTGAGAGAATTATATATTGGATGGTTGTTCTACGTGGATGAGAAAGCCACTGAGCGAGAAGACTGAGGAGAAATAAAGGGGAAGAACTAGAGCAATAGATGATAACAATGGGGGGCCTGTCTGAGAAAGGAGGAGAAGAGTCTCATAGCCAGGTGGCATGAACCTCAAAGCGAGATTCTTCATTCAATAAGTAAATTTACTATAGATTAAAGAAGACTCTTGCCCTATCTTTGGTTTGGAAGTCCCTAGAATCTGAGAGAATATTCAAGTTACTATTTTAGAAGTCGGCACATGATATGTGTTCTCAGGGAGCAGCTCTTCTTTAGTTGCAATAGTCTTCCTTATAAGAAATACCTTACATGTCTAAGGTGATTTTGAAACAAAGAAGTCATTACTTCCTATCTATTATGAAAATCTATTATACTTAATTTCTTCATGTATTAATACAATTTCCCATTCAAATGTCATTTTAATGGAAAATTAATGTCAGTTAGTGCCAATTTTGCAAACAAGTTTTCTATAAATTATATTTCAAAGTCACAAATAAAATTCAAAGTATACAGAATTTTTATACTATAAATATAAATGGTTTTTATACCTCTGACATTTTATAAGTCAAAGGACTTGGGTCAAATCTTTACCAGCTACTAACTGTTTAACCTTGGACAGGTCACCCTCATGACACATTTTACTTGCTATATCTAACCTCATGGGTTTGAGATGATGAGTTAGAAACATAGTGATCTGAGTGAAATCACCTTTCAGTAAGTTCCACATGAAATATGTTACGATGTAAATTACTCTGTTTTCTCATAGCATCTAAAATATACAACAATAACATAGCACATAGGCTTCAATAGACTCACAAGCTGTGGTTGAAGACACATATTGAGGATAATATCAGGGAATTCTACATTCCATGGAGTGGGTCTCTATCTGCATTTCTATGTAAAAAGGCAAATTTCATATCATAAGCTCAGTAGTAAAGCCATGTTACTGCCATTAGTGGAATGTCTTTATGAGATTTAATACCCACCCTCTATTTAGGGGACACAGCTTCTCAGGGAACTATGCTGACATCACAGTGGGTTCTATTTCAGTGATGCTGATGAGTTTTAAATTGTTGCCATGTTTGGATCTTATCTTGTTATTTCACATGTTTATATTGTACTAGCTGTGCATAGGAATGACCATGTGTCCTAATAGGATAGCCATATATAGACATTGTTTCAAAGCAATGCATAAAGATGTTAAGTACCGGCACAGCTGTTACTGCTTTGGCATTGACATGGCCTTGACAATCCGTGAATGTTTTGCCAACCACTGAAGGGTAGCGTGCTAGCTTTCGCTAACTTGCACCTTCTTCCCTTACTGTTATGAGTTAAAAGATACATATGACTTTTCATGGCAACTATGTCATTCTAATAGAGTCCACAAATCATCGAAAGACATTTATCTTTTTGGCACTGAAAATCTGACCAAAATGAAGCAAAATATTTGTGAAACAGTCCATGACAATGTACACTTTGGGGCTTATAACTACACAGGTGATTTATATCTTTAGCTATTCTCTCCTTGTGCCCTTTTTTCCCTTGAATCATCCAGATAAATTAGTGGCTTACATTCATCCTAAGTGAGACCTTTTATATCCCATCTATTAAACACCAGAATTGAAACATCACTATTGTCAGCAAAGGTTTCAACTCCAGGCAGTTGCTCTAGACCCTCGGTTTACTCTCCTGCTGCAGCTCCCTTGATCTGTAGGAAAAAAGAAAGAAAAAAATTACTGTTTCTGTTCCCTATAATTTAGAAACTTACCGGTCCAGGCTCCCCCTTTTACCCTTTAAGTTTTGTTGGATTTGCTTTTCTTCTTTCTCTTTATATCCTGCCTTCTACTCTGGTGTGTCATGTAGTTCTCAGAAAATCTCTCCTCTTCACCCAGATCTCATGGCAACTGCGTGGCTGCCTAAAGTGAATAGAAGCAGAATTTGGATGTTTTCTTAGAAATCGAACTTTCCCTTGTCTCCCGCCAACCTCCTTAGGTAGTAGATGAGTTTTCATACTCATGGTAGTGCTCTATCGTGATTCACCTGGGGGACATGAGAGCTGCTAACTCAGCATTTGTTTGCAGGCAACAGCAATCTAGGGTAGGAACTGGCACGCCCTCCACATGCATCTCTCCTTCATCCTCACAAAACTACTTATAGCTTGATAAACACGCCACGCTGGCACCAAAACACTTTTGAGTCTTTGAATATGCAGTGTCCTCTTTTTGTATTACCTTCTTCTCAGATTGCCTAACTCCCCGTCGTCCATTAAGATTCAGTTTGTACTCCAACATCCTCTTGACTGATTGTTAAATATGTATTCTCTCTGCAACCAGAACCCTGGGTGCTCATTTCTCACAAAGCATCTGTCGTAAACCTATTGCAATTTTTAGTTTTTCTCTTCCATTAGCTGGAGATATTTTTGAGAACAGGGACTGGATCATTTTAATCTTTTTATCCATATCATGTGGCTCAGTGCTTAGTATACAAGTATTCTACAGTAACTATAAAAAGTTACTATAAAATACTGTACAGTTGAGGAATCTGAGTAACAGTGATGTGAAATAATATGTCCGAGATTAGAGAGCCTGGTGCAGCCACCAGCTATGTATTATGACTCCTGAAACCAAGCTGCTAGCTTCTATTGAAGGTCAATTAAAGCATTTCTTCCAGAACCACACTGGCTCATTATGCATATATTAATTAACTAAATATATATTGTCTGCTTTGTGTACTCAGTGATTTGCTAAACTCAGAGAATCAAAGATAAATCACAGGCATAGTACCTGCCTTGATAACAATGTTAAATAGTGAAAAAATGGGAATATTTGCTTTTTCAAAAGGCTTTCATGGAGATTCCAATCAAGTTTGTTCATTGAATAATATGATACTTTTAGTTCTGAATATTAGAGTTACATGCTTTAAGGAAGTATACATAATTTCTTATTTTATTGAGTGTGTTTTGTAAATTGGGACTTTGTGTTGAATTTTGTTAAGGATCTTTTTAGCATCTAGGGAAATAATTATATCATTTTATCTTCATGTCTATTAATGTAAATTATATTCATGAAATTTCTAATATTGAACCATCCATGACGTAAATCCCACTTGACCACGAATCATTTTTTAAAAGTGCTATTGGATTCTGATTTTTAATATTTTATTTAGGATTTATGCATTGGTATTCACTAATGACACTGACCTGTAGTTATGTAATTTTTATATCTTTATTAGGTTAGCTGTGATTCTGTCTTATGTTTTGGAGAACTTCAATAAGCATTGATGTTTCCTGGTATTTGAAAAGTTGGCAGAATTTCCCTGTGAAATAATTTGGGTCTGTTATGTTTTTGTAATGCAGTTATTTTTATAGCTTTTTCTATTTATAATAAATTGATGTTTTTAAGATTTTTCTCTATTCTGTGTTCAATTTGGTAGATCATGTTTTTCTTTGAAATTAGTACCTCCTCTTCTAGGTTTTCATATTTGTTATCATAGATTTGGGCATTAACATTGCTTAGTTTTAAATTCTCTCCATTTCAATGTTTATTATCCACTTATTTTGTATATTTCTGCTTGTAGTTGAGCATTCTAGGTCAGTTTTCTAGTTACAAAGTCCACCTTTTCAATAAGTAAGTTCAGGTTCACTTTTATTTCTGTAAAAATATCTTGGATTATAGTTGGAATTGTCACTCATATTCTTATGGGTTTTTCCACCCCCCTTTGTGGACTCCAATTATACAGTAATTGGATCTTTGCATATCATCCATATAACACCTTCTCCTTGATAAGTCTTAGCTGTTTCATTAACTTCCACAGTGCCTCTTCTTGTATTTTGAATCAACTCTATTTTCTTTTAGTTATCACATAATTTAATCTTTAATTTAGTTATATATATATATGTATATATATATATATATATATATATATATTTCTGTTTTCAGTTTCTTTTTCTGAGGTCAATGAACTCTTTTCCATCTTTCTGCCTTTGGTCAGCTTTGTTTTGAGTAATTTAATTGATTATTTGATATGTTGTTTATGTCTAGCAATGCTTGTTTAAGGAAAAATATTTATTTGTTATTTATGTATCATTATTTATGTGTAATTTACATACAACATATTAGTTTCAGGTGAACAATATAATGATTCAATATTTGTATACACTGAAAAATGAATACCACAATAAGTCTAGATACCATCTGTCACCATAGATATTTACAATTAAAATTTTTATGTGATAAGTACTTTTAATATTTACTTTTTTAGCAATTTTCAAATATGCAATACAGTATTATTAACTATAGTCAACATCCTGTGCTTTACATCCCCATGACTTATTTAACTGGAAGTTTATATATTTTGACCCCCTTCACCCATTTTGTCCACACCCACACCCTCTCTTCCCTGGCAACCCCTAAACTGTTCTCTGCATCTATGAGCTTGGCTTTGTTTGTTTGCTTGTTTTTATTTTTAGATTCCATATACAAGTGATATCATACAGTATTGTCTTTCTCTGATTTATTTTAATTTATATAATGTCTTCAAGGTTCACCCATGTTGTCGCAAATGACAAGATTTCATTCTTTTTTATGCCTGAATAGTACTCAATTACATATGAATGGATAAAGATTATCAATTGATAGGCACTTATCAATTGATGGGCACTTAGGTTATTTCTATATCTTGGCTATTGTGAATAATGCTACAATGAACATAGGGGTACATATATTTTTTTGAGTTGGTGTTTTTGTTTTCTTTGAATAAATACACAGAAGTGGAATTGCTGGATCGTATGGTAGTTCTATTCTTAATTTTTTGAGAAACCACCACACTGTTTTCCATAGTGATTGCACCAATTTACATTCTTACCAGCAGTGCACAAAAGTTCCCCTTTTTTCACATCCTTTCCAACACTTGTTACTTCTTATCTTTTTTTATGAAAGCCATTATAACAGGTATTAGGTAATATCTCATTGTATTTTTGATTTACATTTTCTGGTGGATCAGTGATATTGAGTATTTTTCATGTGCCTGTTGGCCATCTGTATGTCTTCTTTGGAAAAATGTCTATTCTTATCCCCTGCCCATTTTTTAAATTGGATTGCTTAGAGGTTTTGTTGGTTTGTGTGTTTGCTATTGGGTTGTATGAATTTTTCATAATATATAGGTTGCTTTGAGTAGCATGAACATTTTAACAATATTAATTCTTCTAATCCATGGGCATGAAATATCTTTCCATCTACGTGTGACTTCTTCAGTTTCTTTCAACAATACCTTATAGTTTTCAGTGTACAGGTCTTTTACCTTCTTGGCAAACTTAATTTTAGATATTTTACTCTATTTGCCGTCATTGTAAATGGTATTGTTTTCTTAATATCTTTTTGATAGTGTGTTGTTAGTGTAAATAAGTGTAATGGATTTTTTGTATAGTGATTTTGTATCCTGCAACTTTACTGAATTCACTTATTAATTCTAATAGGTTTTTTTGTTAGTGTTTGTGAAATATTTAGGATTTTTTATACATAAAATCATGTCTGTATGATGATCTGGAAATAGCAAGAGTTTTACCACTTTCTTTTCAATTTAAATACCTTCTATTTCTTTTTCTTGCCTACTTACTCTGGCTAGGACTTCTAATACTATGTTAAATACACATGGTAAGGGTAGGAATCCTTTTCTTTTTCCTGATCTTAGAGGAAAAACTTACAGCTTTTCACTATATAGTAAAACCTTGGATTGTGAGTAACTTCGTTCACGAGTGTTCCACAACACGAGCAAATATTTCTAATACATTTTAACTTAGTAAACAAGTTATGTCTTGCAATACAAGTAGTTTGTTTCCAGAATGAATTATGCTCATAAACCAAGGTATTACTGTATTTAAAAATCAGGAAGGATATCTCAGCTAATTCTAAGTTAAGTCTTGCCTTGTTTATTCTTTATATCCCTAAATCAGATGATCAGCTCATAACTATAAATTTTTAGGATAGAATATTTTATTTCTCTGTGGTAGGCTGAAAATGGTCATCAAAAGGTATTCACATCCTAATTCCTTGAATCTGTGAATGTTACCTTCTTGGAGAAAAAGGTCTTTGCAGATGTGATTAAATTAAGGACATTGAGATGGGGAAAATACGGTTTATAGGGGCTGGTCCTGAATGCAATTACATGTATCCTTATAAGTCAGAGGTATAGGGGAATTTAAATATAAACAGTAGGAGAGAAGTCATTGCAACCACAAAGGCAGCGATTGGAGTGATGCAGTCACAAGCTAAGGAATACCAGCAGCCATCAGAAGCTGAAGGAGGAGGCAAGGAATGGAGTCTCCCCTAGAGCCTCTGGAGGGAGCATGGTCCTACTGACACTTTGATTTTGGCCCAGTGATACTTATTTCAGACTTCTGGTCTCTAGAGCTGTGAGAGAATAAATTTGTGTGATTTCAAAGTACCTGCATTGTGGTAATTTTTACAGCAACCACAGGAAACTAAGGCATCCTCCAGTTAAAGCCAAAAGTAAGACAAATATCTCTGTCTTCTTTGCGGAATGATAACGAATAGTGCATATGTTGTTTAGTTCATTGGTAAAACATAGTCCATGGAATTAGGAGAGGGTCATGGAGCTCTTAAACCTTCATTTCGAGTTTCTTTCTTTGCTCTATTCCAGCAACTTGGCTGACTTATATCACAGTTGGTTCTTAGTTGTCCAGAAGAATTAGTTTCTCAAAAGTATGTCTCTAAAATGCCACATGTAATGGGATCATCCTAAGTTGATATTTTAACAGACCATAATAACTTATTTCAATTGAAAGCTAGCTGCAAATGTATGTTATTTATATTCCTAGACTTCACTTTTATCCAGTAAATGTTTAGCTCCGAGCAACATCCAATTATTTGACAAAAGAGGAGTTTCAATAAGTATACCGGTAGTGGGCTCTGCTGCCTTTGATTCCAAAAGGATCTTTTGAGAACCATTGAAAAAGAAGTTTATTCTACTTCATACATTAGTCTTCTAAAGGCCTTTGATTTCTTTGAAGGTATTCGTGGTCTAAATAGCCACCCCATTCTCATAGAAATAAGTAAAATCTGGATTCAAACTAATTGACACCTAAGGGAAAACTTATTAAATGTAGTAATCTTTATCCACCATGTAAAAGTTTTTCAGCTCAAACAGTAAAGGCGAATAGATTATTTTTTTCTTTAAAATGAGTTATTTAAATATGAGTAAAGATATCTATTCATTATTAAATAAGAAAGCACCCTAAAAAACAAAGCTAACTTAGGTGGAGGCAACCTGTCAAAATTAGCCACATTCAAAATATACCCCTTTAAACTTAATTCAAGATAAGGAAAAAAAAAAAAGCAGATGGTGTATACAAAGCAGTGACATATGATGACTAATTTAACTAACAAGTATTTGCATCTTTTAACATAGCACCATTTTTCACTTGAGTGTAGATAGATGGGTAAATTCTTTGAAAACCAGTAATTACCATTTTGAATTAAGGGATCTTATGGGATTTTATTTTACAGGGAATTTCTCACTACTTAAAAAAATTCATTTTATCACAATTGCATTTACTTTCATCAGTTGAAGTTCAAATCTTAATATACCTTAAGTCTGAGAAGGAAACTGATCTTGAATATAAGGAATTTCGCTCCTGGGATCTCATTTCAGTTACTAAAAGCCATATGGCTAAAGAATTACAATGTTCCATCATTTAGAAGTGCAATAGATTGCTTTGGAATGACACATAAAGGAAGCATAGTTTCTTTTGAGGAGTTGGAATTAACGATGCAACTGAGAGTAGTCCTGCGAAAGAAATGGGAGAACAATCATTTTTGTCACTCTTGAAAGGAATAGCAGTACACAGTTACATTTAATATTGTGACTTTTGAGTGTGGGGCAGATTTTGCTTCACTCTAAACTGAAATATCTTTCTATCTCTCTTATTGGTCTTAAAATTGTTTCACTTTATGATTTATACTGCATGTGTTCTATGATTGTGAATGGTCAGTACAAAGATGGGTAAGATATTATTTCATGGATTTGGCATTCTTCCAAATTGTGACCATGAATTTCATGTTTTATATGTATAAATGCTTTGAATGAGAGACCACATTGATTCCATGTATATTCCTTTACAAAGGTAAGCATGGCATCACTGTACATCAGTTCAAACCACATATTTTTTCCCAGAAACCTGATCCTGGAGAATCTGTGTTTTAATGATTGCAGCTTTCTGAGTGACATGAAATAAAGATGGAATTGAATCGACTCACGATAAAGAGAAGTATTTGAGCTAATAGTACTTAAAATAGAAGAAGAATACAATTCAGGCTTTCCCAGATAAACTTCGTTGACCTTGTTGGTTGTAGACAACTTTTTAAATAAAAGAAAATATTTTGTTAGCTTATTTTCAAGAGTGAGAATATGTTTTATTTATTTATTTATTTATTTATTTATTTATTTATTTATTTATTTTGAGAATACATGTTTTAATATGAACAGGGATCCCAGGAAAGAGAAAAGGATCATTGAATAAAGGTTGAAAAAGCTAGGGAAAATATACATATATTTTTTAATATGATGGGGAGATTTTTTTTGAGAGAAAATAACTCAGTGGTACTCTTCAAGCATATGGAACATCATGAGTAACCAAATGGTTGCTTCAGTTTTAAAATAGTTTTATTAAAATATAGCTAATGTACAATTTATGTTTGTTTCAGGTATACACCATAGTTATTCAACATTTACATATCCAAAGAAGTGATCACCAAAATAAGTCCAACAACCATATGACACTGTACTATGCTATCACAATATTAGTGACTATATTCCCCATGCTGTACATTACATCCCCATGACTTATTTGGTCTATACGTGGAAATTTGAACCTCTTATTTCCCTTCACCTTTTCGCCCCCTTTTTAAAATTTTCAATTACAGTTGACATTCAATGTTATTTTGTATTAATTTCAGGTGTACAGCATACTAGTTAGACATTTATATAATTTAAGAAGTGACTCCCCCTGACTAGTCTAGTACCCAGCTGGCACTACACATAGTTATTACAATATTATTGACTATATTCCCTATGCTTTACTTTACATCCCCATGACAATTTTATAACTACCAATTTGTATTTCTTAATCCCTTCACCTTTTTCACCCTTTCCCCCACATCCCCTTCCATCTATCACTCTGATAAATCTAGCACCCATCTGACACCATACATAGTTATTACAATATTATTTACTATGTTCTTTCTGCTATACTCTACATCCCATGACTACTTTGTAACAATCAATTTGTACTCTTCTTAAACCCTTTCCCTTTTTCACCTACCCCTCCTAATTTCTCTCCAATCTGGCAACCATCAAAGCGTTCTCTGTATCTATGAGGTTCTTGTTTTGTTTTGTTTTGTTTGTTCATTTTGTTCTTTAGGTTCCACATATAAGCAGAATCACATTGAATCTGTCTTTCTCTGTCTGACATATTCCACTTAGTATGATATCCTCCAGGTCCAGTCAAGCCCCTACTGATATCAAGAAGTCATTCCTTTCTGTGGCTGAGCATTCTTTCATTGTACTCGTATAAATGTACCACCTCCTCTTTATCCATTCTTCCATCAACAGACACCTGGCTGCCTCCACATCTTGGCCATTGTAAACAATGCTGCAATGAACATATAGATACACATGTCCCCTCAAAGTCGCATTTGGGGTTTCCTCAGATAGATACCTAGAAGTGGGATTGCTGGGTCCTTCTTTGTCTCTTATTATAACCTTTGATTTAAAGTCTATTTTGTCTGGTATAAGTGTTGCTACACCAGCTTTTTTGTTTGTTCGTTTGTTTCCATTTTCATGAAATATCTTTTTCTATCCCTTTACTTTCAACCGCTGTGTGTCTTTCAATTTGAGGTGAGTCTCTCGTAAGCAGGATATGTAAGAGTCTTGCTTTCTTTTATATTCAATCACTCTATCTTTTGATTGGAACATTTAATGCATTTACGTTGAAACTAACTGTTAATAGGTATGTAATTATTGCCATTTATTATTCATATTTCTTATCTTCTTTTTCTTCTTCTTCTTAAAAAGTCCCTTTGCCATTTCTTGTAATACTGGTTTCGTGGTTATGAACTCCTTTAGCTTCTTCTTGTCTGGAGAACTCTTTTGATTCTACATGATAGCTTTGTTGGGTACAGTAACCTTGGTGGTAGGTCCTTGCTTTTCATCACTTTGAAAATTCGTGCCAATCCCTTCTGGCCTGCAAAATTTCTATTGAGAAATCAATTAACAGTCTTACAGGAGCTCCCTTGTAGGTAGGTAACTGCTTTTCTTTGCTGCTTTTAAGATTCTCTCTTTGTCTTTAACCTTTGGCATTTTAATTATTCTGTGTCTTGGTGTGGGCCTGTTTGGATTCATCTTGTTTGGAACTCTGTACTTCCTGGGCTTGTACGTCTATTTCCTTTACCGGTTAGGAAAGTTTCTGTGATTATTTCTTCAGCTAGGTTTTCAATTCCTTACTCTCTCTCTTCTCCTTCTGGTGCCCCTATAACATGAATGTTGGTAAGCTTGATGTTGTCCCAGAAGCCCCTTAAAGTCTCCTCATTTTTTTGGATTCTTTTTTCTTTTTGCTGTTCTGATTGGGTGTTTTCTGCTACCTTGTCTTCTAAATCACTGATTCAGTCCTCTGTTTCATCTAATCTGCTGTTGATTTCTTCTAATGTATTCTTCATTTCAGTTATTGTATTTTTTATTTTGGACTGTTTTTGTTTCGTTTTATGTTTTCTATCTCTATTTTTATGTTTCCTATCACTTTGTTGAAGTTCTCCCTGAAATCATTGAGTATCCCTATAACCAGTGTTTTGAACTCTGTGTCTGGTAGATTGCTTGTCTCCATTTTGTTTAATTCTTTTTCTGGAGCGTTGTTCTGTTTTTTTATTTGGGACGTGTTTCTTTTTTTCCCCATTTTGTTTGCCTCCCTATGTTTGTTTCTATGTATTTGGTAGGGCTGCTATACCTCCTGGTCTTAGTAGAGTAGTAAAGTGATCTTATGTAGTTGGTGTCCTGTGGGGCCCAGTGGTGCAGTCTTCCTGGTCACCAGAGCCGGGTGCTCCAGGTGTGTCACTTGTGTGGGTTGCATGTGCCCTCCTGTTGTAATTGAGACTTGGTTGCTATTTGTACAATCAGAGGGATTCACCCTTGGGCTGATTGGTTGTGAGGAATGGCCATGGCTACAGTGGAGGAGTTGTGGTGCAGGGGCTGAACCCATGGGGCAGGATTCATTTTAGCAGGGCTCTGGTTCCTGCCCAGCCTGCTTTTCATGTTTGTCATCTTTGGAGGTGGCCAGGTAATGCTCCAGGGAGTCCAAAGCTATACTCCTGGCCTGATTGTTTCCAGGGCCTCCTGGGAGGGGTCCCACTGCAGGCTAAGTTCAGCCACAGCCTGTGTCCTGCCTGGGCCACCTGGCATAAACCACAAAGCAATCCACAGGTGGCCACCACCTGTGCTGGGCTTGAAGGTGCTTCAAGAGGCCCAGCCATGAACAGAGATTACTTGTGGGTAGTACCAGGCTTAGGGCTGCTCAGCAAGAGGTATGGGACACACAAAGCCAGATGCTTTTGTGAACGTTTGAGAGATTTTAGGAAAGTCTGCAGCATGAGCCAAGGCAGGCTGTTTGTACAGAAAATCCAATGAGAGCCACTTACGTGGCCCTAAATGTTGCGTAGGACAGAGTCTCACGAAATTACCAGGATAGTTATAATTTTGATGTGGCTATGAGAGCAGTTAAGCACAGTGTTTATCTACTCCACCATCTTGACCGGAAAAACCCTGACTGGTTGGTTTTTTTTATCACAAAAGAAGAATTACCTGGAATAAATATGAAGAAAGTTAGATAGGATGTTGAAATAAAATTCTGAAGGTCAGGTTGGAGAAGTCATAGATTAGATTTCCAAAAGCTGATTTGAAAGAGTCAGTGGACAGCATGAGGGAGAAACTGACTGTGAACATCCATATGTGTCTTGTCTTAGGACTTCTTTCCTATTGTCTGCAAAGTGAAGTGGCATGGTTTTATTTAAACTGCTGCCTGCCTTTGTCTGAAAGCTTAAGTATCTTTGGAAATTAGACATTAAAACAAAGATTATTTGCTGTAACATAAACCATATTTTGATCATCGGAATTTGTAGCAGTTGTTTCAGGGTACCATGGGATTTTTCTTTGTTTTCCATATTTCCCCCTTAAATTATACACATTTCCTGACCTTTTGCCAAGTCCCTAGTAGTGAAACATTATTTATGAGATCAAGCACAGATCATATGAAAGAAACATCTGTTGTAGCTATTGTTTTTCTGAAGTTCAGGTTGCCCAAGAGGTCTACCAGACAGCATTTTCCAATCCTTGTTTTTATACAACTGGGGGATCTTGGTGGCAGCAAAGGATAAAAGGCTATTAAGTTAGTGTTTGAGATGTTTGTGTCCTGAAGGTATTTGTACTAAAAAATGTTTTGAAAGAAAAAAAAAAATTTCATGGAACTTTTTAAATTTTTTCTGCTTTTTAGCCAACTAGGGCTATAAAACTCATCATTGAGAGTGAATAAGGAAAAGCCAAAGAGAGGAAGGGATGGAAAGCAGCTGTTGCTTTAATTGTTTCTTGATTTCCTCTTCCTATCCCTATCTATTGCTTCAATCCCCAATATGTTCCTTACCCAAGCCTCAAAGCCGAGCTCATGTTCAGGAAAGGAGAAGCTTCTTTCCAGGCCTACATTCTTCTGTACTCCTGTTTTTCCTACCCCCTGCCTCCTAGTTAGCTGTCAGGCCTACAATTCTCTTTTAAAATAGATCAAAAATGGGAAAGTAATTTATATTTTAATGACAAGGTTTGGTTATGTGTTGGGCACAGAGAGTTTATAGCCCTGGGAGGTAATTACTCAGGTTGAAAGGTGCTTCGTCTCTTCAGGTTGCAACTTCCAACAAGGTGATGTTCTCAGTGAAACTGGTGTTGGCAAAACCACCTGAGAAATCACGCAAGGAAATTTCATTGAAGAACATTTCCCTTGTTCTTCAATAACTAAATTTAAAATTAATTACAAATTTATTGCTTTCATTAAAATAGCCCAACTGAAATCCTTAATCTGCTGTATAAAATTTGCTATGTAGGATGTAACAAAGGATTGTCAAAAAAGCCCTGTACTGGGGGTGTTTCGTAACAATAGCACTGCAAATCATTATATCTGTGACACTGGACATGTTCTTTAAATTTTCTTCAAGTTTGTACCACATATAATTCCATACGATATAAGAAAAATCAGATTTTTTTTTCCCACAACTGGCCTGGTCTTTGGCATAGAATCCATTCTATCAGAAAGATGGGAGAATCGTAAATAAGTAGGAAAATTATTTCCTTACTTTTATTTTAGAAGATGTTCTCCTCTTAAAGATAAATGAACTATTAATTAATTCTCAGAATTATCATCATAACCGTACTATCTATGACAGCCATTTTCAAAATATTGTACTATCCCAAGGAATAGAAAAATGTACTTTTCTAAGGATCAATACAGGAGACTCATAACTGTTATAAGGAATAACTAATGATACTAATAATAGACATGTAGTATGTAACTTTTAAAACTTTCATTTTGAAAAATTTTAGGCTTACAAAAGAATTGCAAAATTAATTCAGAGAGTTTCTATATATATACTGGATCCTGCTTCCCAACATCTTGTATAACCTCAGGGTAATTCTCAAAACTAAGAAATTAACTTTGGTACAATATTCTTCACTAAACTGTGGATTTTATTTGAATTTCACCAGCTTACCACTAATATTCCTCTTGTCTTCCCAGATGCAGTCCAGGATACCACACTGCATTTAGTTTCAAGTCTTCTGTGTCTTTCCTGATCAGTGAAAGTTCTTTAGTCTTCCCTGTCTTTAATGATGGTGATGCTTTGGAATACTGCTGATTAGTTACTTCGTAGAATGCCCTGTGGTTTGTGCTTGTCTCATCTTTTCTCATAATTAGATTAAGAGTATGCTTTTTTGGCAAAGATGCTAAAGAAATGCTATGTTCTTGTAGATGTATCATAATGAAGGATACATGATGATATGAATATGGGATGCTTGGTATTTATTTTATCCTATAAGTTATAATCTCATGCTGTTTTTGTTAATTTTATTTCTCAAAACTCTCCAGCTTTGGCCAATAGCAGCTCTTTCAGTTTGGTTTTTATGATCTTTCAATTTGAGTTCTTCCTTGCTTTATGCCACCACAAGAGACTCTAGACTCATTTTGCCTTTTCTTTCCCCAGCTCTGGAATCCATCATTTTATCAAAGAGCCCCTATTCCTTTAATTAGGGAATGGTATTTAGAAATCAAGATCTGAGTGCTAGGAGTGCTTATTGATATTAAAATGTCATTAC
>NW_017731584.1:2263189-2278550 GCF_001890085.2 Hipposideros armiger
TTCTCTCTAACTTTTCTATATTCTTTAATTATAACTGCTTTCTCTGAGAGTAAGAAAGTTTACTTTCATCATCTATAATATACTTATTTCTTTCTTCAAACCTAGTATACCCAAAAATTAGTTTCAGAATTGCTGACCCATACTCTTGTGAGAAACAAATCAGCTAAATATAGTAAAAACTTTTTCTTACAGTTCTTTCTGCCTATGACTTACACTATTCAGTCAAAGTACTGATTCCCAAAGTAACGTAGGGTAGTAATTTTCTTCCCTATTCCCTTCATTGTGGATATTTTATTCATTTATAATACAGTTGAGTTCATCTGTTGCAGTGTGCACTTCATTTTGCTTTCCCCTCATTCTGGTTGAATATTTTCTATCTAAAGACTATATAAACTACACAAAACTCTGTCTAGCCTGAGATCACAAAGATTTTCCCCTATATTTTCCGCCAGAAGTTTTATGGTTTTCTATTTTACATTTTGGTTTATGATCCATTTTGAGTTAATAAAATGTGGGTGAAGTTTTATTATTTACACTGGACACACAAATGTAGTTTTTTTCCAGCACCATTATTGAAATGACTATGCTTGCTTCACTGAATTACCTTTATACTTTTTTCTAAAATCAGTTGATTATGATGCTCTGGGTATATTTCTGGACTCTGTTTCATTAATAACATGTCCTTTCACCACTACCACACTATCTTGATTACTGGAGCCTCATATGAAATCTTGAATTGGGTAGCGGTAATCTTCATGTTGTGCTCTTCATTTTCAAAACTAATTGGACTCCTCTAGTTTTCTTGTTTTTCTATATATGTTTTAGACTCTGATTATCAATTATAAAAAAGAGCCTCTCAGGAATTTGATTTTTACTGAGTTGAATACGTGATCAATTTGGAAATACTTTATAGCTTAACAATATTCAGGCTTCTAATCCATGAAATAAATGTGTGTGTGTGTGTGTGTGTGTGTGTGTGTGTGTGTGTGTATACATATATAAATTCTTTGATTTCTTTCATCAGTGTTTTATAGTTTTCAGCATACTTATCCTACACATGTTTTGTTAGATTTATACTTAAGTATGTCATTTTCCTGTGCTGCTGTAAAATTACTGTATTTTACAATATTATATTCTAATTATTCATTGCTAATATATAAAAATACAAGAGATTTTTACATATTCACTTGGTATCTTGTGAACTGTTCAAACTGACTTATGAGATTTGAAAGCTTTTTAAAGATGCTTTTGGATTTTCTACACAGACATGTTTGTGAATACAGACATATTTGTTTTTCTCTTTCCAATCTGTATGCCTTTTATTCCTTTCCAAGTCTTATTTCACTCTCTATAACTTCTTGTATAATATTGAGTAGAAATTGTGAGAAAGGGCATCCTTATCTTGTTTCCAATCTTATCTGGGAAGCATTAAGTCTTTCATTAAGTATAATGAAATTCAATACATATAATTAATTTCATTACGTATCATGACAACTCTCATTTTTAAGTAAAATCCCTTTATCAGGTCAAGGAAGCCTTCCTTTATTTTTTTGTTTTCTTACAGCTTTTGTCATGAATCAATGTTGAATTTTGCCAAAATCTTTTTTCACATCTCTTGAGATGATTGTTACTTTCTTCTTTAGTCTGCTAATACACTGAATTCTTTGAATTGATTTTCTAAGGCTATACCAAGCTTGCATTCCTCAAATGAACCCCACTTAGTTATAATCTATAATTATTTTATATATTGCTGTACTTGATTTGCTAATATTTTTATGAGGATTTTTGTGTCTGTGTTTATAATGGATATTGATCTGTAGTTTTCTTGTCATGTTTTTCTTTGGTATTATTATTAGAGTAATGCTGATCTTATAAGAGGAGCCCGGCAGTATTTCCTCTTCTTCAATTTTCTAGAAGAGTTTGTATAGATTTGATAATACTTCTTCCCCAAATATTTGATAAAAATCACCTGTGATGGCATTTGGGCTTAGAGTTTTTTAGGTGAAATATTTTTAATTATTTTTAATTAATAATGTATAGGTATAGGGATATTCTGTTTCTTGTTTCTTGAATGAGTTTTGATAATTTGTACTTTTCAAAGAATTAGTTGGTTCATTTAAGTTGTTGACTCTGGGCATAGATATAAACTCTATTTATATTTTTATTGAATCAGTTTTGTTTTTATTGCTTCTCTTTATTTTTATGTTTTTTTTCCCTTTTAAAAAAATTATTCACATCTTCTCTTCTGTTTGCTTTGGATTTAATTTTTGTTCCCTTTCTACATTCTGAGGCTGAAAGCTAAGAATATTGATATTCAACTTTATATATTTCCCAAAATAAGTATTTAATGCTATAAATCTCCCTCTAAGCATGGTTTTAGCTGTATCCCACACATTTCAGTAGGTTGTATTTTCATTTTATTTCAGCACAAAGTATTTTTAATTTCCCTTGAGGCCTGCTCTTTGATGTATGAGTTACTTCAATATATATTATTTAATTTCTAAGTATTTGGAGATTTTCCAGATATCCTTTTGTTTTGATTCCTAGTTTAATGCCTTTGTAAACTTCTACTATGTGTTATTTCTAGACTTTTTAATTTGCTAAGATTTTGTTTATGCCCCAGAATATAGTCTATGTTGGTGAATGTTTCACATGTACTTGAAAAAAATGTATATTCTGCTGTATTTTATCAATAAGGTCAAGTTCATTGAACATGTTTGTTAGGTCTCTCATGTCCTTATTGATTTACTTGTTCTATCAATTCCTCAGAGATAGAGGTGTTGAAATCTCAAGCTATAATTATTGATTTGCATACTTCTTTCAGTTCTATTGGTTTTTTATTAATATATTTTGAAGCTCTGCTCTGAAATATATAACATTTGATAAGATATTAATTAAATATAGATTGACACACATGGATGTCTCTCAAGATGATTAGATACAATTAAAAAATAAACATTTCCATTCATAATTTTTGAACATGTTGAAAAATTGCAGGCCTGTATCTTGTACTTCACATTAAATCAAAAAGCTTTTCATGGGCAAAGCAGAAATTAAAAAGTTCTCGAAGGAAAGCTAATCCTTTTTTAGTGTTTCTTTAATACTATCTGGTATTGTCAAACACTGAAGGCATTTATTATCTAACAAATGGTGTCAATTTTTCAGTAAAACTCAAGCAGTTTGGTTATTTCATGCTTGGTTCTAGAACTGACATATTTCATTTATTTTTAAATGTCTATCTTTATAAACAGTGACCTTTAGAGGTGGTACTTGAGGAGTGTGGTAGGCAGGATTCTGGCATGACCCTCAAGATTCCTATCCTCTGGTATTCATGTCCTATCAAATCCCTTCTCTTTGAGTGTGGGCACTACATGTGTGAGTATGAGGGCATATCATTTTCATGATTAGTTTACATTAAATATCACAGGCAAAGAGACTTTTCAGGCGTAAAGAAGTAACTAAGTTTTCTAATCAGTGGACTTTAAGTTAATCACAAGGAAGATTATTTAGGTGGGCCTGACTTAATCAGGTGAGTCCTTTAAAAGAATATCTTGGGATCAGGGAAAAAAAATAATGTGGAGAGAAATGAAACAGCAGGTATGCTCTCCTGTTGGGCTTGCACAAGCTGTTTAAATATTTGAGTTGCCATAAATTCCTTGTTATAAAACAGAGAAAGGGTTTAAACCTTAGGGGAAAATTATTATTGGATTGGATTTAGCATAATCGACCCCCTAGTTTTATTTCCTTAAAAGGTTTAGAATATATTTATTGCACCAAGACATAGAGAGAATTTTGTAGGTTAAGAAGCATGACATGTTGTAAACTATTGTACTGGCTGCAATTGGGGGGGAGGGGGGATTATGATTGCTTCTAAGTGCTGCTGCAGTTGAAAAGTTTCTCATATTTCAGTGGTTATATATTAAGCCCCTAAACGGCAGGATCAAGTAGTAAAACTTGCCTCAAAGTGAAAAGGTCAACATGCTTTCCATAATATTGCAGAGATAGTGTTGTAATCAGAATGGTCTGACAGGGAAATTTAGTGGTGGATAATTGATCATGGGAATCCTAGAAGTTTCTTATTATAACCCAAAGACTCTAGGCCTAGAGATGTACCACAATGATGATAATTGCTACTTCCTCAATACCCAGGCCTAGATCAATTTATAACTCTGGAGCTAGTCCAAACAACAAAGTTTGTTTGACTTCAAGAGCTGGCAAGAAGGGCAGCAAATATGGTTACTTTCTTTTTAAAAACTTGATAATGTATTTTGTTTGACTCAGTTACATGAAATATTATCATTTTAACCTTTCGATTGGGCCCAGTGGGAGCTGATGTTACACTTGTGCTCAGAGGCAATGGGGTAGTGTGAGTTAGTGCCCTACTTTTGCTATGATGCTGTGGGTGGGAAACTGAACATAAACGCCTATCCAGCCCTCGTGCTACACCTGAAGAGCAGAACGCCTGCTCAAAGGAAAAACAAAACAAAACAACAGCAACAACAAAAATGACTAAAGAGGATACAGAATATCACAATATCCAAAATGTCCAGTATGCAATTTAAAAAATTCACTTATTGTACCAGAACTGAAGACATCACAACATGAATGAGAACAGACAGCAAACAGATGCCAACACCACAATAATATAGATATTAGAATTACTTGAAAAGGATTTTAAAGCTGCCATAATAAAAATTATTACACAAGCAAATAAGTATTCTATGGAAATTAATGGGGAAAAAATAGAAAACCTCAGTAAGGAAATAAAAGTTGTAAAAAAGAACTAAATGGAAATTGTGGAAACTGAAAATATAATAACCAAAATTTAAAACATGCTGAATGGGTTTACTAGGAGACGACATTAGAATCAGTGAACTTGAAGACAGATCAATAGAATTTTCACAGTCTGAACAAAGAGGAAATGGACTAAAAATAAATGAACAATGTCTCAGGTACCTGTGGGAAAATAATGAAAAGTTACCTTTCTTATCATTAAAGTCTCAACAGGAAAGAAGAGAGGCAATGGGACTGAAAAAGTATTTGATGAACTAAATGCTGAAAGCTTTCCTAATTTGATTAACAAAATACATATCTATAGATTTAAGAAGCTTAGCAAACCCAAAATAGGAAAAACCCCCAAAATCCACACAGACACATCATAATTAAACCTCTGAAAACTAATATTAATACTAAAACTAAAACTAATACTAATTATATATATATAAAATTATATATATATATATATATATATATATATATATATATATATATATATATATATATATATNATATATATATATATTCTTGAAAGCAGCCCTAGAGAAACAATCTGTAACTCCTTTAGGGAACACTAATTCAAATAATAGCAGATTTCTCTTTTGAACTATGAGACCAGGAAGAAGTGACACAATATTTTTCAAGTACTGAAAAAGAAGAAATGTCAACTGCAAATTCTATATCCAGTGAGATATCTTTCAGAAATTTAAAGCAAATCAAGACATTTTCAAATGAAGAAAAGCCAACAGAATTTCTTGCTAGCTAATTTCCCATTAAAAAATGGCTAAGGAGTTTCTCTAAACAGAAAGAAAATTGTAACAAAAGAAGACGTCACAAAGGAAAGAACATTGGGATGGGTAAAAATAGAGGTAAAATAATGATCTTATTTCTCATGTTTCCTAAATCATATTTGATGGTTTAAGCAAAACAAATTAATACCAATTACTGTGCTGCTCAATGTATATAGAGGAAATACTTAAGACAATTGTGTCTCAAAAAGAAAGAGGTTAAAGAAAGTTAAAGTAAGGTTTCTAAGCTTCATCAAATTCGGTAAAATATCAATTACAGTAGACCTATGATGTTATGTATGTATACTGTGATACCTAAAGCAACTACTAAGAAAATTCAAAACTCAATGATACTATAAATATCAAGATGGAATCCTAAAGAAATGTTAAAATAACTCATGAGAAAAAAACAAAAGAGAACAGAGAAAAGGGAAACAGAATGTGTATATATATATATATATATATATATATATATATAAATGTATACACACACACACACACACACACATGCATACAGAGGTTGCCAAAAAAATGTGTACACATTTTAAGAAAGGAAAAAATCTGTATTAAAATTATGTTATGGTAACCATTTTGAGCACCTCTTGTAATTGCAGAAGTCAAACGTGACTTGTATTCATCTTTTGTCCTTGGTATATATTGAGCATTAATATATATATATATATATATATATATATACCAAATAACAAGATACCAGACTTAAGCTTAACATATAAAAAATTACCTTAAATGTAAATAGTCTGCATACATAAAAGACAGTGGTTGGCAAAGTGAAATGAAAGACACAACTGTAAGTAATCTACAAAACATTCACTTCAAATACAATGACATAGGTAAGTTGAAAGTAAAAGAATGGAAAAATCTTTTGGGATTTTTAAGGGTTAAATAAGGAATTCTCAAACTTGATACCAAAAGCATGATGCATTATATGAAAAATTGATAAATTGGACATCATCAAATTATAAAATGTTTGCTTTGTGAAATGCCCTGTTAAAAAGATGGAAAGAGAAGCTGAACATTGGAAGAAAGAATTTGCAAATAACAGTGAACAAAGGACTAGTATCTGACATAAATAAAGAATTTTCAAAACTCAATAGTAAAAAAATAATCTAATTAGAAAATGGGCAAAAGACATGAATAGTTATTTCATCAAAGAGAATATACAGATGGCAAATAACACATGAAAAGTCGTTCATGATCATTAATCATTAGAGAAAGAAAATTAAAACCATAATGAAATATTACTATACATTTATCAGAGTAACTGAAATAAAAAATACTTAGGTAATAGAAATACTGGATTGCTCATTTATTGTTTTTGGAAATGTAAAGTGGTAAAGCTAGCCTGGAAAACAGTTTGGCAGTTTCTTATGAAACTTAATATGTAATTGTTATATTATGTAGCATTTTTGTTCTCGGGTATTTATTCCAGAAAAAGAAAAAAATGTATGTTTACATAAAAACCTATACACAGATGTTCATGGAAGCATTATTTTCAATAGCCAATACTGGAAACAATCCAGTTGTCTTTCAATGATTGGATGGTTAAAGGATTAAACCAACTGAGGTACTTCCATGCCATGGGATACTAGTAGATATGAAAAAGAACAAATATTGATACAAGCAACAGCCTGGATAAATTTCCAGAGAATTATGCTGAGTGAAAAAAAACACAACATTTTTGAAAAGTTACAAGCTGTATAATTCTACTTATATAATATTCTTGAAAGGATGAAATTATAGAAATGGAGAATAAATTAATGGTTGTCAGGGGCCATGGATGGAAATGGGGGGAGTGTAATGGATGTGGTTATAAAGAGATGAGGAATTCTTTTGGTTATGGAAGTGTTCTGTATGTTGACCGTATCAATATCAATATCTTGGTTTTGATACTTTACTACAGTTTTGCAAGAAACTTTTGCAAAACTGTAGTAAAGTACCTTTGAGGAAAGCTGGGAACAGGGTGTACAAATTTCTTTACATCATTTCTGATAGCTGCCTGTGACTTAATAATTATCTGAAAATCAAAGTTTAATTTTTAAAGTTATAAAGCATTTAAAATAATATAAGTACAAAAAATTGCTATTAATTACCATGCAACTTCATACCAGCATCCTTTAAAATACTGAAAAGAAATCCAGATTTAGTAAAAAAAGAAAAAAAAAGAAATCCCAGAAAAACAATCTTCGGGTATATCCTGTGCTTTGAGAGGGAGCACCCAGTGTTTTACTTCCAGACCTAGCATGGTTTATCTTTTAGCTCTTGAGGCTGTTGAAGTGTACGTGCTAATGCATTTTACACTCCTCAGCTTACAACATTGTAGTATTTACCCTCTTCCCACCAAAGCGGTTGCTCAAGTGTTTGTTCTCAGCCTTCCTTCAGTGGACACACTCTTACAGATGGCCAGTCAGCTATGGAGGTCATCATAAGTCTCCTGTTGATGACTCTGCCATCAAGGCCACTATCAGGGGAGCACTGCCAATAGGGTCAAGATGACAACACAAACTTCCCCGCACATCACGCAGTGTCTGGTCTTCTGGGGTAAAGTTTCCTAAGGGATTATTCTCCCTTTGTAGCAAGTTTATAAGCACATGATGCATAGCTCTTTGCTCTCCCTTTCACACTCATTCTGTATTTCCCAAATCCTCTGTAATTATCTCTACTTACTCTGCCATCCCAGCCTTAGACCAGACTTACGCGGTGGACTGTGTTATTGTACTTAAATACACTTTTCTCTGGGTTAGGCCTCTGAATCTTTCCACAACTTCACATGTATTCAGGGATGAGGGCACAGAAGGAATTCTCTATTCTCTTTCTCTTACTTAAACACATCTTCCTGTGTATATAAAAATATATTAAACTCCCTCTGATAATCCAGATAGATCACCCTACTCCTCTTCTACCGATGCTGCCTTTTGCCTAATGGGGTTAAATTATGAAAGGATTTGCCTAAACGATCTTGGAGGAGATATGACTGTGGAATTAATTTCTCTTAGAAATTAATATGCTTTTCCGTGTTCTGATATGAAGACTATGATAAAACTTCCAGGCGTGTACTTTCATATATCCAGAGAATCCTAATAATTTTTTTGGCTCCGTTTTGCAGGTAGAGTGCCTTATCTAAATCAGCTGGGGTTTTTTTTGCCTTATCTGAATATTTTCATTCTGTTTACTGAATTACCAGATTTTAACAGTTGTTGGTAGCACTTTGATTTTGTTGCAAATGGCAGGCAAGAATTCTACCACTGAACCACCAATGCCTGACAATTTTGTTGCAAATGGTTCACTACCATATATAGGCCTTAATCACCTTTTTCTTATTCCAGTAATTACATCATTGCTGCAGTAATAGATCTGCTTGTCAGGCATTAAGTTTGCTTCTACAAAGTCTTGGTGAATGCCTTCATGAAAATAAGCATATATATACTTTTCCAGCACTATCCAAAGGTGTTAGGAAGGTCTGCTTTACAGACTTCCCAGTGATGTGAGCTGGCTCGTATCCAGGAACGGGGAAGGAGAAAACAGTATTTATGAAGCTGCTTCACACAAAAATTCATCTGGAATCTGGACAACATACTAATTCTGTGGTCATATAATCACTGCTGTAGTGGACACCATTATTTTAATTTGTAAGGAACCACTCCCATATTCTATCCTGTTATATAAAAAATAACAGATATCAAATGGAAAATTGGACCTTCCTAATTCCCTTCTCTTTTATGATATCGGTGAGCCTATGATTTCTTTCACTCTACTAGTAAGAACTATTGATGAGCTTTAACCAGCAAGAACAGTGGGGGCAAACCTGGCGTTTCCAGGGACCCGTGCTGCCTGACGTGGGCCTGTGTGCTCATGCTGTAAACTGGCACTCCTTAATTTCCTAGTTGTGACTGTCCATAATATGTAATGGTTGGGCTGCTGCTATGGACAACCCTGCCTTGATGCTATTTTTCATGTGGACTTAAGATGAGTTATGGTCTAAAACCATCTCCTTAAGTAAGGAACTAATTTCAGAGGAATCAGAATTAATTAGAATGACAGTCACCTGTCATTTCCTTTCCTCAAATACCATACAGCCTCCCTCCTAAACCCTGATCCATTTTCATAATACCCTGGCTTGCTATCTCGTATTGGCACTGGGACACTGCTCCGGTCTTAGCGGTATTTTTTCCAGTTATTCCATAACATATTCCTTTTAATTCTTGTGTTTTGCTTGGGCATTACAAGTTGATTAATGAATACTTGTGGCTTTCTTTCTGTTCTCTCTCTCTCTCTCTCTCTCTCTCTTTCTCGCTCTCTCCCTCTCCCTCTCCCTCTCTCTTTAAATTTGTCCAGTATTTTTCCACTCCCTCTCATTATATGATAAGTGCTTTTATAATCCCCCACAGTTCTATGTATAGTCAACTCTTGATTATCTGAGCTAATGGAGGGGAGCATTAGCATGGATGATATCAGAGGACAAATAAATTTCCCAGGGGTTTGCATCAATTCTGTGAAAGCATCTAAGTCCCAGAGGCAGGCAAACTAAAATTTAAGAGAAGCGGAGAGCAGAGAAGCATTCTGAATGAAAGAGTGTGTTGTCACATTCTCACAGGGCCATGAACTGCTGCTGCAGCTGCTAGTGAAATTTTGTTCTACCCTTGCCAGGCAGTTGGAAGGTTCTCAAGAGAGGGACTGCAAGGATCTTTGGGCTTCAGTCCTTCTCCACTGCCCTCTACCTTTTGGAATTGGTGCTTGGCTTAGCACAATATCAGGCCAGGACAACAGAAATTTAATAAATGGATGCAAGAAGAATTAACAAGGAAATCTTGGCAGAGAAGTCACCAACACAAGGCTTTATGAAGCAGGGATGGGAAACACTGTTAGTGAAAGGTCTTACCTTGAGGGGAATACATGTTAATTTGCAGGTGCAGTGGTTTTTCCCTTCCCTTCAACTCCAGCTCCCAGCTCATACCTGAAACATAACAGATGCTTTATCAGTGTTGAAGGTGAACAAACAAGCAGGCAGAAAGAGGAAAGGGGGCTCTATATGTAATAGAAATTTCCTGAGTAATCGGAAAGCTACTATTCACAAAATTTACTTTCTGTATAATTGATCATTCTGATTGTGTACCATCGATATTTTAGGAATAGTTATAGGAAGGCCCTCTGGGTATCTGATTAGAAATGCTTTTCATTTTTTAATTGTTGAAAAAGAAATCTATGCAAAAGGAGATCTGTTTGGTTGCACGGCAGGAGGGTCAAGGTAATTAACATTCTTTGAGTGTCTGCTAAATTCCAAGAGAAGCTGATGTTATCAGAGTACTGAAAGTTTATCTTGTATTTGCTATGATTATCTTGACATTATTGCGTTTCCCTCTCATTGGTACCATCCCCAGCAGAGAGAGGTCATATGGTGTGCCTCCTGGGACAGCTGTCTCACCTGGCAGGAAGACCTCTGCAGAGTCTCCCTGGGCACAGGAAGGAAGGTGGCCACCTCTTGCAGGGAGAAGGTAACCTGAGACCTCGAGTCACACAGAGGCAGATGGGACAGGCACCTCTCCTTGTCCATGATAAGAAGCTGCATTGGACATCTCACCCAGCATCCTCCACTTTCTCTTACTCCCCCATTTTTCTTGGGACAGTAATGTCCCCTAAAAGACCTAATATTGTCTCCAGAGGTTGGAGAGGAAGTTGGGTGGATAGTACTTGACAGCAGGATTAGAGAGAACCTCCAGTGAAACCCCTTCCCTTTCTAGTTCTCTTGAAATAGACAAATCTCCATCCTCCTTCAGGGTCTAGGTTGTGACCCATGAGCTGGCCAAGGTGGCGTCTCTTAGTTATTCCTTAGGAAATGGTATATAGCCTACATGAGGCATATCCTATAGGGCCCAGTGTCACCCATAGAGACACCTGGGAAAAACTCCAGCAGAAGCCCAGAGTACGTGATGAGCTGCTCTGTCGTGCTTCTGCTTCCATAACAGAAAAGGGAAAAAAGGAAGAGCAGCCTTTAGGTTGACTATTGCTTAAATCAACTTACTGCTTATTCCGTGATTTGATAGCTGCTTAACCCTTGCCAACTGTGCGGTGTTACTTAGCACTACACTGTTTGGGAAATGTATGAATCTCATATTTTAGTAATGATCGTACCTGCCAAGAGCCCTGTAGCTTTCCAGGTTTGAATCCTCTTGACTGTCTCTGAATATAGAGGCTGGTTTTCTGACCTTCTTTCAAGGTCATTGGGTCTTTCTTTGTACTTTTATATCCTTTCAAAATTTTCTGCTTTCTTTTTGATTTTACTCCTTCTCAATTTATTTATGTGTGACAGCCTCAATCATCCATTTATCAATTCAGTAAAATCTGTCTTGCAGAATGTCCATTTTATCATTCAAGCCTGAAATCTGTTCTGCAATCCTTTTATTTCCCTCTTGAATTGCTTTCAAAGCCCTCTAGGGAGCTGGCCTGCAAAAATAGAGAATTCTCACATTGTTTCCATGAAAGGTGCTATATAACCACACAGCAGGATTATTGTTCCCTTTTCTCTTTCATTTTGGTCGCCCTGACTGATCTGCTCTGCATTGTGAGTGCAGTGGCCTTTTTTCATCTTAATTTTATTCACTGCTGTGGTTACTTTCTTTCTTTTGGAGACATCAGATAGGTGTTAAGTAAAAGACAGACATAGGTGTCACAAGGAAAGTCTAGGCACCTCCCATCCCTTGTCACTGATTTCTAACACTGACCATTCAGCTGAGCACAGCTGCCATGGCAATGAACTCTTCCCTGACTAGGCTCAATTTCCTTGGGAGTTTTTGCTTTGTGCATAGAGCTAGCATAACCTAATCAAGGCAAACTGCAAAATTAAATTAATTTAACTCGTTCATCTAGGTGTTTAATGTAATATTTTGACAGATCTGCATAAACTGAACTTCCTAAATTTGGCATAAGGGAATAAAATTGATGGATTCAAATTCATTTCTGTTAGTGAAATGCGGAGATTTGTAATCCATCAGCTGTTCTCCCTAATGCACAATCTAGACAGCTCATGCTGCCTTTAGTTGGCATTAAGTGCAAACACCTCTGCTTAAATAATAGTAGCTGCATAACAAAAATTAGCAAAGACCAGTTTTAAGTGAAGATTTGTCATTAAATCAATATATTTAAAAACAAACTGATGTCAGGAATGATGAGGGAGATTAAAAATTTTGCTATTTTTAACCCAAAAAGAAGAATTTGATATAGCTTATAGAAAAACATTAACTATTAAAGCCCAAGCAATAAAAAAACCCAATGAAGAAAGTCTTTGTGCTTGTGGGGGTGGCATATATCAATGTGGCCAGATGTTGATACTTCTGAGGTGGGGGAGGGGCCCAATAAATATAGTGTTTATTTATCAAGATGAATCTTAATGGCTTGAATAAATATATGGTGCTGGAGTCATAAAAAATAAAAATCTACCATGGTGTGAAAGGATATGAAAAGTGGCAAACTATTTATTTCTAGGTTTTCACAGTGTATATTCTTTTCATGCTGAGTAGAGAAGTTAAGCTTTTATTTGGAGAATTCTAGTTTGAGGACTTTTCCTTGGCCAGAAAAGAATGTCTTCAGATAAATACATACGTTGAGTGACGTTTCAGTTAGCCATGTTTGAAAACATACTGTAAAGATTTGAATGTTGATTATGAATCTAAACAGCCTGGATATTTGGACTATAAAATGATTAACAGGGATCAAATACATCATTCACACAAGAAACACTATTCTATAAATGTTTATTTATTTATTTATTTTTGAAATTTAACATGTTAAGAAATGGATAGTAAAAGAAATAACTTAGAATCACAGAACTTTGTGGCTCCAAGTCCATGTATTTCAATGAATCTAGAATACTTTGGTATCAGTGCTTTCTTGATCCTCCCAGAAAGTATCAAGGAAAGGTTTTTATTTTGTTACAGCCACACTTGACAGGGATATAAAATGCCATTGATTTTAAGATACATCTCGATTTCAGAGATTTCAGAGAATGTAAACTGTGCGTGGTGGGGGGGGGGAGAAGGAAGTTTAGAATTGATAAAATAGGGTCTCATAGAGATCAAACCCAGTTAAGTCATTTTACAAAGAATGAACTTAATTAAGGTCCAGGGTGCCTGGAGGTTACACAATTGCTTAATCATGAGGCATGGTCAGATCCCCTGGCCATCTGCTCAGCTTTTCTGATGATGCCCTGCACTCTGCCCTATGGCATTTTCCCCACTTACACTGTACTTACTCAAAAGTTAGTAAACTGTTCAAGTACAAATAAGCAGCTAAATAACTTCAACATATTTGCCAGTGTGTATGATGTGTTTGTGTGCGAGCATGCGAGCATGCACATGTACACATATAGGCACACACACGATTCATCTATCCATTCATTCATTTAGGTTTACAGAATTTCCCAATGTCTTTTTATAAGGAGCGCTATTATTAACAATATTTTATAGTTCTAAATTTTCCCATTCCACGTATTCAACAACCACGTTTAGTCATGTACTACATTTATTACTCAGGATTTTTGGGCATCCTTGTTGTGTCAGGAACGATGCTATATACCAGGGATGCGGCATTGTTCTATGCTTCAAGTATCATTACTAAAATGATTATGTATTTTCAATCATGGTAAGTGCTGTGAAGGAAAGTGAGTGCTCTGAGCGTGTATAACAGGGAGCATGGTATTAGTATTATTTGTACCTCTCTGAGGATGTGTTACTTATTCTGACATCTGAAGGATAAAGCTAGATGGAGAGAGGGGAGGCAAGCTTTCCAGGCAAAATGAACTGCAAGCATAATTGCCTGGAGACAGGGAAAACCTGAGTTTGTTTGTTGCTGGTATGAATACAGAGCTCCTTGAGAGGGTTTCAGACCACAAGCGTCCTACAAGACAAAAGGAAGGGAAGAAGACCAGGTATTGATTTTTTTAAACTACGGCCAAAACAACTAACTGGGCCGCTGAGAAAAAGTATTACTTTTGTGAACAGTGAAACAAGGATGAGAATGTACCTGAGGTATTTCGTGTTGTATTTTTTTCTTATTTATCTACTGCCTTTATCTCGGTGGTCTTGAATGTTTTACTCTTCACTTAATGCAGTTAAGAGCAATAAGATCAAGAAAAGTAGAGAAACAATAAAGCATTCAAGGACATTGAGATCAAGTTGGGGAAACATGCTTTAAAACCTTCTGAAAGAAAACCAATAGAAAACACCTAAGCCATCTCTCTCTCTCTCTCTCTCTCTCTCTCTCTCTCTCTGTCTCTCACACACACACACACACACACACACACACACACACACACACACAGTGAAGAAAGTATTATAGTAAGATCTGCCTTAAACTGATAAAGCTAGGGAACTAGTAGTTTCAGTTTTGCCACAGGGCTTTACTCCAATTTAATTTGGCCTACCTGCCTTAGACTGCTTTAGTTATCATAATAATGACTAACACTTATGGAGCACTAACAGTGAGTTGGATTTGGGCTGTCCAAAATGGTAGCCATTAACCACTTGTTATTGAGCATTTATCTGATTTGAGATGTGTATAAAGGTAATATATATACCAGATTTCAAAGACAGTTTTAAAAAATAAAATACCATACCCTAATCCTTGTTAAAATTGATTATATATTGAAATGATAATATTTTGACTATATTGGGTTAAATTAAAAATATTATTAATATCAATTTCACCTACTTCTTTATACTATTTTTCAGGTGGTTACTAGGAAATTTAAAATAACACATGTGCCTTTCATTAGTTTTTTAAGCATA
>NW_017731584.1:2278670-2281131 GCF_001890085.2 Hipposideros armiger
ATATATATATATTAGCTTCAGGTGTGCAAAGCAATGTAATAGGTAGACATTCACATCCTTCACAAAGTGATAACCCCCCCAAGCCATTGACTATATTCTCTATGCTGTTCTTTACATCCTGTGAATATATATATATATATATATATGTATGTATTTAATTATAGTTGACATTCAATATGATTCTACTTCAGCTTCAGGTATATAGCACAGTGGTTAGGCATCTACACAGTCTATGAAGTGATCCGCTGATAAGCCCAGTACCCGTCTGGCACCCTACATATCTTTACAACATTATTGATTATATTCCCCATACTGTATTTAATATCCTTATGAATATATTGTGACTACCGATTTGTACTTTCTAATCCCTTCACCTTCTCTCCATCCCCACCCCCCTCCTTTCATTACATTTTTATTGGATAGTGCTGGTCGAGTTTCTGGGAAAAAGGTATATATAAACATACAAAGTTCCCACTTTCATGATGCTGACATTCCTTTAGTGAAGACAAACAATAAGCTGAAGCTCAATAAATAACGGGTGCTATCAAGAATGATGAAGCATATTTACAAGGTGGAGGGATTGTGGGTGACATTTTGGAAAGTTGATTCAGGAGTATAGCTTTCTGATTGGAGCAGAGACATAAATACTAAGAAGGAAGAAGCCAAGCAAATTTGGGAGAAAGGCATTTAAGGCTGAGAGAGGAAGTCCATAAGCAAAAAGACCCTGAAATGGCTGTCCAGTGTAACTGGTATGCAATGAAGAAGGAAGAGAGAGATAAGAGGTAAGGGTGGAAAGGTGGGGAGTTGCCAAGTTAATCTTGTTGGCAAGAGTTTGGATTCCTGGATCTTATTCTGAATTAAACAGTGTAATAGACTGAATGCAAAAATGTAGTAATTATTCCCCTCCATGTACCCACATGCCTTTGTAAGGTTGCTCTGTAGTTCTTCCTCACAATGAATCAAGATGACTTTATGACTTGTTTTGACCAATTATATGGTTTCTGATTTCCATGCTTAGAGCTAAATCGGCCTTGCATGGTTCTGCTCTATTGCAACCTTCCTGGCTACCACCTAAGTCCAGGCTGGAGTGCTAGAAGATGACAAATTGTGTAGACCAGAGGTAGTCTATTTGTTAGTCCCAGCTGAGATTTAGAACTTTAAGTAATAATAATTAGCTATTATTTTAAGCCACTAAGTTTTAAAGTGCTTTGTTTTATAGGTAAAGCTATGTAGATGCAATATTTTTGAGTTTTATGAAATGAATTGCATGCTTAGAAGTGATAAAAAGTGATTCGATTTGAATACATATTTGAGATTAGGGCCAAAAGCATTTTCTAATGGAATGGATGTGAGGTGGGAAAGAAATAAGGAAGACAAGAACAGCTCTGACATCTTGGCCATAACAACTGAAATAATGGTGTTCTCTTGCTTAAACAGGGAAAACTTGAGAAGTAGCTATTTGGATAGGGAAAAATTAAGAGTCAGTTTTGCACATGAAAAAGAGATATTTATTAGGCATCCAAGTTGAGATGTCAAAAAGAAGATTGGATAAAGAGTTCAGAAGTGAAATCTGAGCAGGATTTTTAATTGTGGGAATAAACAACATTATAAATAGTATAAAGCCATGGGACTAGATGAGATTGTTTAGAGTGAAGGGCCAAGGACTCAGCCTGGAATATCCAATATTTGGTGTTTGGGAAGATGAGGAATATGTTGTATAAGAAGCTGAGAATAAGGGCTCAGTGAAAAATGGAGATAACCCAGAGAGAAGCGAAGTGAACTTAGAGAATTTCAAGAGAGACTAATCAACAGTATCCATGGCTGCTGGTAGGTCAAGAAAGCTGAGAAATAAGAAGTGAATTTTGAATTTGGTATTGTAGAGATTTTTGTTGAGTTTGATGAGAGCAGCTTCTGTGCAGTGTGACAAAAGTTTGCTTGAAGTGATCTCAAGAGAAAAGGGAGGTGGAAGAGAAGACAGAACCTATTTAAAAAATGATTCAAAACTTTTTCTGTAAATTATAACAGAGAAATGGAACCCAAACTAGATAGTGGCAGGGGTGGGGTTTTGGTTTTTTTTTTTGTTTTTTGTGTTTTTTTGTTTTTTGGATTTTTAGATATGAGTTTTTCTGTTAGAATAAAGGACTATTAGAATGCTAATAAAAATGATCCCATCTAGAGGTAAAAATTGATTATAACCAATATAAGAATAACATAGGGAACAAAGTCCTTGACTAGTGAGATTAGATGGAAGTCAGAGCACTGAAAGGTGTCAGGGGTGGTAGAAGGCAAAGCAGGGAGAGCACACTTCTAAAGAGGCAGGCGAGGGGAGACTCACTGCTGCAGGAATGGGGAATTTCTTTTCTGATTGCTTCTGTTGTCTCAGTGAAACCAGAAGCAAAACAATCAGGCAAGTGTGAAAAGTGGGGTGCAGGATTAGATGCTGGAAGAAAAAAAGTTAATC
>NW_017731584.1:2282671-2359881 GCF_001890085.2 Hipposideros armiger
TTAAAAAAAAATTCTTCTAATAAAAGTATAATTTTCTGCTTGCTTCATGCATGTGCATACATGATCACGAATAGTAACTTTCACAATGTTGAGAAAAAAATTATATAATAATTGTAATATGATTATTACAGATAATTTATACAAAATGTTTTGGTATGCTGACCACAGAAATCCAAGTAAAATAATTTTTTCTCTTCCATTGAGCAAAGATACTGTTTGAAGAATAAGAGATGAGATGGCAAAAGATGGCAAAAATTAGCTGTGAAATGAACTTTAGTCAAAATGAATTTTCATTACAAGTGGATGAAGTTTCCTTTGGATAATGAGCCTTTACTGCATTTGAAAGGTTCATATGGAATAAAAAAGTCATAGAGGAAATGTTATTTTTAAAATTACTGATAATAAATATTGAAAAGGTTGTCCATATCTGAAACCCTTGAATATAATTTCATGGAAAAGGATATTCTCTGTTTTAGGGTCATTGCTTCTGTTCCTGATGGGAATGCCAGCTATGGGTTGTGGGCAATGTCGGTTTATAGCTAACTTAAAAAATTGCACCAGGTATTTTAGCAATCCATTGCATTATTCATGAACTACATGTAGTTCTAAAGAATTTTTTGAAAAGCTCCACAGATCAATGAATGTTTTTAATAATGTTAATAATAAAATTCATAATAAATCTTCTAGTGACTGATTATTTCCTATGGAATACACTGAAATAAAAATTGGAACGTTATTCTAGACACAAAAATAAGGTAGAACCCCAAAAGTACAGTCGAAACAGATTCTGTTCACTCTTTAATATTGTTTTATTTTAAAAATTCTACCAATGAACTATGAACATCAAGATTGAGATATTATGAATATATGTGACATATTTTCTATATATGCATACTTGGTCACCTTAAACTACAACAGAGCCGAGCCAATTTCATTAAAATGAAATATATAATCATGGGATTTGTAAAAAAAATTATGCTATTTAAAGATGACCTTGTTACTAAGAATTTTCAAAGTGTCTGTCTTGGTAACACTATAAATATTAAAGATATTAATTGGGAATAGGTTACTCTTATTTTATTAATAAATAAGATATGATGATTGGATTTTAAGTTCTGAATGAACTATATAATACTGGATTTGGTGATTAATCCATTTGAAATGATTGTGAAACATGTTAGCCAAAAAATGTAAAAAGAGTTAATTGAGCTAAACACAACTTTTAGACCAGAGCACAATTTAACTAGTCTAATGATGAAAAGATTTGGCTCCATTTTAGACTTTCGTACCCACGTCTTTAAAAAAAAAGTTAAATTACCCATATATTTTCCTTCTTTATAACAACACATGAAATCGAAGAGATTCCAGGTTAGTAGCACAGTTTCAGCAAAAGCAGCAAAACTATTTGCTAAAATGTGATAGGTGGAACATAAGGGTTCTTTTAAATACTTAGAGCCAAATATTATGAACTTAGTGGAGCCATACCACTGAAAGTTATTTTAAAACCACTTTTACTTAAAAAAAATTTTAACAGAAGGTTAAGGAATCTATGTTATGAGAATGATGTAGTGCATGTATTTAGATTATTTATAAGATTTTTTTCTATCTGAAATTGTCCTCAGAGGGTTATGTCATAATATCTATACTGCCTCTTTTATTACTGTTTATATTTCGTCCATCTTCAATTACCCATTGTTTAAGGAAGGACACTGTCTGTTTCCAAGAATGTCTGAGTTCAGAGAAAGAAATATGTAATTCAGAGACTGAATGCATCCTTGACCATGTGGATGACTCCATGATAAGAAGTATGTTTCCAGTGGTGCTTTCCTGGCACTGTATCTCATGCCATAACATAGTGAAGTGTTTCGAAGGTTCACTTATAAATAGAACAGCTAATTCACAAAAACATCATACTTCCACATCTTTTTCAACACTGATAGACTGTAATTGACCTTGGCACATTAGCTATCCTTCAATTTAGGTTTTTTTTATTTATCTGTCATCTTACACAGAAAAGACTGATGTGTTATTAGTTTAGAGTCTCTCTACCTTTGCTCTTCCACTTTTGCTGACCTTTTTGTATGGAATGACTTCTCATCATGCTCTCCTATGATCCCAATTTACTCATAATTAAGTAAAGTGTAAAAAGTAAGACTGTAATATAGGTATGAATGCACATTAATATATTTATTCCATTATTATAAATTTATTTTATTGTTTATTTAAAAATTGAATTAAATAGTTGAAGATAGAGTGTTTCTATGGAAGGTAAGGGGTCTACAGAATATTTGTTTTTAAAAGTGGGGTGTTGGTTCTAAGAGGGTGGGTGTGGCTATAACTTATCAACAATTGTTAGGAATTGAATTAATGTTAACTTTGCTAGTTCTGATTTACGTCTTCTTGATAGAGCTAAAACCCATTATGAACTTTGTGTCTGAGAAATAATATTAACCACACTTCATGTAGCATGTTACATGTATGCTATTCAGCAGCCTACCTTTCTAAGTGAAAAGATAAAAGAACTCTAGATGTGCAAATTCTTAGTGGATTGTTCCCTGCGGTCTCCCTCTCCCACTAATTTGGTTAGTGGTAGCCTATATAATACATTCTTTAAAAGTGTGGCTTCAAGATTAAAACTCAATTCTTAACCATGACACATTTTTAGGACTCACTTTAAATTAATTTTAGGCTATCATTAGCAATGTATAACTATTCTCAGATTTTTTTATACTCTCCTGTTTTAATGACCTTTTTGTACTCAGTCCTGTTGTTTAATTTTATTCAGAGTTAGAAAATATGGTAATTTTGAACAACTTCTTGGTGATTCTGCAAATATAAAGGAAGTTTCAAAAAGGCAGATTTTATAAAAGTGAATCAATTTGATTCCAAAGCTGGTATTAACATACTTTAATGCAGGGGGAAGAGCAAGATGCATCTTAAGGTTATTAAGGGTTCGTCAAATTGACCTACATAAGCTCTCAGAAGTTACATGTTTCCTAAGGCCAAGGAACTGTTTCATGACCTTGAAGGGTCTATTAGTATTTCTATTTAAGTCATTACATTTTCAAACATTGGAACTGCTCAGATTTGGTTCACTGCACAAACCAATCACTTAGAATGTTAAGGAGCATGACTTTGGTCTCCTGGAGACAGCTCTTCTGTAACTGAGCCCTCGTTTGCATGGCCTGCCTACCATCCCTGTTAATTTTTTTTTCTTGTGTGTGTTTTTTTTTCCCCCATGTCAGCCTACATTACAAATGCAGCTGATAGAACAAACACCAACACCTACTCTTGGAAATTCTCTCCCTAGAACTCATTTGAAACACATGCTGAGGTTCTCAAATGGCAAGTTTTATAAAATGTCAGGGCATTTTAGAGTTGAAAGTGATTGTTGGATGCACATTACAATCACATGGGGAGCTTAAGAAAATACTAATGTTTCAGCCCTGCCTTCAGAAATTCTGATTTAACTTGTCTGTGGAATACTGGGGACATCTATATTTTTAAAAAACTTTCCGAGTAATTTTAATGTCCGGTCAAGTTTGAAATCCACTGGGCTAGTCTCATTCAATAAGATCAAAAAAGAAATTCAGAAAGGATTTGACATAGGAAATGTCACACAACTAGTAAAGCTGAGACTAAAGTTACACTTTATACTTTTTTGAAACTACCCTTAGAGAGGTGTCATCCCACAAAACTTCAGTCATTAAGTCCAACATGATATACTTCAATTTTGGAGCTATATACAGCTAGACACCCCTCTCTAAAGAACCAATTTCATCCAATATAATACACTGAAATACAGTCACATTTTAAAAATGCTAATACTATAGTTCCCATAAAAAGGGGAGAGGGTTGTGTTTTGTGCTGATTTATAAAGCATAAGTTTGGTGATCTCAAATAGTCTCTACCCTTGAAGAGAATTTTTAGAAAAACAGTATAACCTGTACTATGGTTCAATCCCTCCAAATCCTGGAACCTGGCAAAAAATATCTTGCTAAGAATTTATACCAAATCAATGTTTAACTCTATTATTCACAACACATTATCACTGTTGATTGTTCAGATGAAAATGGCCTCACAATTGCAACGGATCATATGATTTCATAGTGAGAGATTTTACAACTGTAATAGAAAGCCATAAAAAAAGAAATGGTTAAAGGTTTGACATTTAGCCTTTGTTTACAGTATTCTTTTAATATTGATGTTTATCTTTCAGCATCCAAAGCTCAGATGCACAATCTCCTCAATGGCAGTTGAAAATTATGCTTATTTTTAAACTTTTTGTTCATTTGTGTTCATATTATTGCAAGTTCTAGGGTTGACAGTATTTTATATGTTTTGTATTTTTGTCAATGATATCAGAGCCAAATAAATGGTACATTTACACTCTGAATGCACATGTCAAATGCAGAATTATACATGGAATTTTTGTACCTTGACCTGTCATTCTGTTTTTTTTCCAAAAAAAAAAGTTTCACTTAAGCTTGTTTTCCCCTGATCATATGTTAAAAATAAAGAAAAACAAATGGGTTAGTTCAACTATCTTGAAATTGGCAAATGTCTAGTTTGCTGAACCACAAAAGTATGCTCAGCTTAAATGTTTGGTGCATTATTATAGATTTCTAGAATCTGGCAAACCTCTGACTTAGGGAAGAGCAAATTGGAAAAAAAAAAAAAGCTTAAATTGTTTTATGTCCAAGTTATAAAACTTCATGAATAGTTGAAAAGAGGGGGATACAAGGATGAAAAGTGTGGAAAATCCCACTAAAGTGAAAAACAATGATTAAATGATATGTAAATGACTATGCAGACATTTTTAAAGCTTGTGATTGTTTTTACAAGTGTGTCTAGTAAAAAGGATTTGTTAAAAGTTGAGTTGAATACTGTGAGTTTGAATTTCATACACAAAACACACATATAGTGAGGAATTGAAAATTAATGAGAAATTAAATATCAAGAGACTTTAAACCAGTTTCTTTTTAAGAGATGTTAGAGGACAGAAAGGAAAGAGATGTTTTTGTTTAAAAGCAGAATTTGAAACCACTAATCTAGGATGCTGGCATAAGCATTCATGAATAAAAGAATTAAAGCTTTGTGATTATATATATATATATATATATATATATATATATATATATCAGCAACCACCATTTGTTATGGATTATTTAATTCAAAATAATAGAATGACAAAAAATGTATATTTTTCTTTGAATGTGAAGGAAAAGATTTAACTATTTGGAAATGGACTGAGCATGTTGTGAACAGGGGACTTGACTATGAGTTTATTTGATTGGAACTGAGAAGAGGTTTGAAAGTCACCCCACCCAGCCAATGCTTGACACTGATGCAACTTAAACAGCAAATTCTTTCATGCACATTGAGTAAATTATCTTGACATATTTTGTATTTTATAATTAGCGTAAACATAGACAAAATTATTTGAAAGAGTAACTTTCTCTTCTGGGTTTTCTGTTACCAAAGTCCTCAGACATTTTTATCTTTTGAATTTGAAGTATTCAGAAGAACAATCTAATATGAATGCCTTTCTTCTAGATTGTAAATTCCTCAAGGACCAGGGTCAGATCAGGTTTTATTTTTCTCCTGTATGCTTTTAAACATTTCAAAACCTCGCCCTCTCTCTAAGTTCAATTCCACAGCTAAGATTCTCATTGCTTTACTCTTTACTCTTTTATCCCGGCATCCTCTAAGCTGTGCATAGCATTTAGCATAAGGCAGATCCTCAATACAAGTATGTTTCATAAATGAGAAGATGAATGAATACATAAATTAATATTGCTTTTTCCCCAAGATCATGTACACAGGCTGTATTTGTATATTTTTATTTTATCCTTCCTATCTCTACTTAATGACTGCCAAAACAATCTCAAAGGCTGCTCAACATGAAGTAATAGGTATGTGTAATTTCATGGCAGTTTTCTGCATCTTCAGTCTGGGGAAGAAGGAGACAGATGAGTTAAAAGCATGCCTACATACACAGACCTGAATGAAGAGAATTCAGACCTTCCCTCATTACCTTCCCTAGCAGGCCTTTTTTTGATATTCTCAAGTCAAAGCAGAGAGGAGAATTGCACCTAATTGGGAGGACAGTAATAATATGTAGAGAAAGCTAAGCTTCTGGATAAGGGAAGACTAAACTAAACTAATACATGATGGTTCAAATCATACTTGTCACACTTTTTATCTTTGAAACTCTTCTTGGCAATCTCCATGATTGGCATGGGCAACCCCATGACTTTTTAAAGCTTCAATTAATACCATATTTCTGATGAAACCTACTTCTTTGCCTTTAGAACTAATTTCTCTGTTGAGTTTTGGTCTCATATATTCAGCCATCTATTGTGTATTTCTCTTCTGGCACCTGACATCTCAACTCCATAATTTCCAAAGCTAAACGATAGGTTCATAATGAAAAATTGCTGATCTGATCATAATTTCACTTTTGGTTGATAATGCCTCAACTTACCTATTTAAGCAAACCAGAAACTTGATTCTAAACAGAATCCTTTCACGTCTTCTCCAATCACATCACCAAATTCTAATTATTTTATCTTTGAAAGATGTTTCAAAACCTTACCCTTTTATTTAAGTTCAATTCCACAGTTCAGATTCTCATTGCTTTACTTTTCTATCCCAGCATTGTCTAAGCTATTCTCAATTTTTATTTCATCTTCTTCAATAAGATCTTCTTCCCTACTGCTGTGATTTACCTAAACTGTAGAACAAATTGTGTCATTCTGCTGTTAACATTTCTCAGTGGCTCAACTTTGACCATCTCAAGAAGTTCATGTGCCTTCTTAACAGGGCACACACAGCTCTTCAGGCTGGCTAGTGATTTGGGAAGTGTTTCAAACCTCTACTATGAATGTGCCCACTCCACTGCTCCCACTCTATCTTGGGTATGTGTGTGTGTGGGCAGGGGGAGAATTTAGAATTCTGTGCCTCCTCTCAATTCTTCAGTCAGGTCAGGGGCAGAGGTCCTCCTGCTCTCTTTCCCTAGGGCAGTGTCCTGAAATGCTGAGATATTGGCTGTAAGCTCCACTTCTTTCCCTCCTTCCTGAAGGAGATGTCTTAAGATTGTGCACATTCTCCCTACTTTGCAGAGCTGTGTCAACTGCTGAGAGCCACCAGACCCTTTTGCCGAAGGCAGTGAACCCCCCCAAACCCCTTCTCCTTTGGTCACATTAATCTGTTCTTAGTATCTATGAGTTTATTTTTGTTTTGTTTATTTGTTTTGCTTCTTTTAGATTCCACATAGGAGTGAAATCATGTGGTATTTATCTTTCTCCATCTGACTTATCTCACTTAGCATAATACCCTCAAGTTCCATGCATGTTGTCACAAACGGTATGATTTGCTTCTTTTTTGTGGCTGGGTAATGTTCCATTATATAAATATGTACCCTTTCTTCTTCACCCATTCATCAATCCATGGATCTTTAGGTTGATTCCTTATCTGGCTATTGTGAATAACGCTGCAATGAACATAGGTGAATATATCTTTTTGAATTAGTATTTTTGGGTAGATACCAAGAAGTGAGATATCTGGGTCATATGGTAGTTCTATTCTTAATTTTTTTTTTGTTTTCCATGGTGGCTGCACCATTTACACTCACACCAACAGTGTACAAGGGATCAGCATTGCTGGGTTGCAGGGTTTTTCTCCCTGGTAAGACTGTGTCTCTGCCTCTCTTTCCAATCTCAATGCTATCCTTTTATTCTTTGTTATGGAGGCTCTGATCATCTATTTTCAGGATCTTTTCAGAGGGAATTATTCCATATGTAGTTGTATATTTGTTGTGTCCCTGGGAGGGAGTAAGTTCAGGATCTACCTACACTGCCATCTTTGAAAAGGATGGGCTTATAGTATTTTTTTTAACTATTAGATTATAATGCTAAGTGAAATAAGTCAGACATAAAAAGTAGAGAACCATATGATTTCACTGATATGTGGTATATAAAACGGAAAACAACAAAAGAACAAGAAAAACGAAGAAACAAAAACTCATAGCCACAGACAATAGTTTAGTGGTTATCAGGGAGTAAAGGGGAAGGGGGGTGGTAGATGAAGGTAAAGGGGATCAAATATATGGTGATGGAAGGAGAACTGACCCTGGGTTGTGAACACACAATGTGATATATAGATGATGTATTACAGAATTGTACATCTGAAATCTATGGAACTTTGCTAACAATTGTCACCCAATAAATTTAAAACAAACAAACAAAAAATCTATTAAATAGTAAGTTAGCAAGCAATTGTGAAACTAAGACCACACACAGCTCTTCTGTGAGATGTGGTGAGCTCGATTCTCTATTCTTATTTCTTTTGTAAGGAACGATAAAGAAAAAACTGGAAAATGATTAAGATATTTCTGAACATTACATAAATTATGTTGGCATAATTTGGTTATAAATTATAATAAATCACATCTAGTTGTGATTAAATTCCTAAGTAAAGTCATAGTTTGAGAGATTTCCTGAAATAATTAATGTTAGTTTTAAGTAAATGAAATTAAAATTTCAAAGAGAAAATGGCATAATGAACATATTCAAATAGGGTGGGTAAAAAAAAATATGTCAAAAATACTTCTACTTCTGGTCACTTACCGTGAAACAGTGCTATTACACAAAACACACACAAACACACAAACTCATTTAAAAGGAACACACCCAAGGGACTGTGTAATGTTATGCCTTCCAGCTTGTGATTTCAACCTACTTGACTGGACTGTTTTTTAAAGAGCTATGTGATGACTGGATTACTCTACATTTCATCACATAGCTGGTGTAGACACCTACCCATCAGTTCATAAAATCAATTCAAACAAACAAACCCTTTTAATTATGACCAAGAGCTTTGCATATTTTTCCTATTTGCTCTTTAGTGCTTCTTCTAATACTTTGTTTAGCAGAGAAACTAGTTTTATATTAAACCTTGGGGCTCTGTAATGGTTTTATTATCAAGCATTTATGTAGCATTTTATGTCCTCCAAGGTAATTTATAGCCCCTATTCCAGTTTTTTCCATTCAATCCCTTTGAGCAGTAACCATAATGTTGTCATTTCCATTTTTACAAAGTTCGGAAAGGCACCTATGCAAGGGGAAGTGACTAGCAGGTCAGATGACAAGTTAATAGTCAAAAAGGTATTAGAAGTCATGATCTTTGGTTTGCCAAGTTTTTTGTTTGTTTGTTTGTTTGTTTGTTTTCTTTTTTTTTTCCTTTATGTTATACTGATTTGTTTCTGGCCTTTTGCTGATTTGTCTGTAAAGGATTTCTGTAGCTCAAAAAAGGATGAATTTCTTAAGTGATAGAGCGTAAGAAAGCAGAAATAATAGTGCAATTTATTGTAAAGTTTCAAAGTAATTACATGGTTAGTGTAGAAAAAAATATTATATTTAAAAGCATCAAAACTGCTTATGCATTCTTAAATTTGAGTAGCCAAGATGAATTTCTTTAAAAATCCTAAGAGGCTTGTGCTGGTAAAGCTGTTTGGCCACCAAGTTAGATTCATAATATTCATTTTGGGGAAAAAATGGAAATCAGAATAAAATTCCATGGTCTAAAATTACATAAACAGAAAAAAAAATGTTGAAAACACACAAAGCCAATAAAAAATTAATAAAACTTAATAAATGTGAATTTTGTATTTTTCAAATAGTGGTGTTAAGCTAGAAACTATAAGATTCTCTGGAATTAAGACTACAGGGGATATTTGAAATCCCCCTTTTTAGTTTGTGTGTTAAACCCAAGTTAGTTAAAATCATAATCTCTTAAATACTTTCATGATTCAGATGCTTTTTAAGGGCATTTGTTCACAAAAGAAAGTGCTCACTTTTTTCATCAGTTCGCTATTAAGTTGGAAGGCTTGTATTTGCATGAAATTCTTTCTCAGGAAAATGTTAATAGAAACCAGAATGTAAATAAGGGCAGGAGCTGCTCAGATATTTTTCAGTGGTCCTCATTGATAGGAAAATCTTATGTACATATTCAATGGATGAGCCTCACTTGCTCCTAGGCTCAATTTTCAACTAATTAATGTCATTCAAGCATTATATGCCTTTGAACTGGCATTCGATCACATTTCAAATCCTCTGTTTGAATGAATAGCACCTTGAGAATAATTCATTTTTGTATTTTATTTAGCCTAGGCGGTGTTTACATTTAACCTCCATTCACTTTAAATAAGTTTTTTACTACTCTTTTGGAGCAAGGAACAGCCTCTCTGGCTGTGGCAAATCTATTCTTTTCTTAGCTCTTATGTTATATATGTTTGTGTGTTTGTGTGGCTGTTTGTATGTTTGTGTGTTTTAGTGGGGGTCATCAATATGTATACAGAATTGATTGCAAAAAACCTCTCTATTACCAAAATGACTCCGAAACCTGTAAATAAAATATATTAACTTTGTTCATATTCAAGCTATGCTACTATATTAATAGAGTCACAAGACATTGTTTTGGGAACTATCCTTGCTGGTGATGTTTATTTTTTTATATTGCCATATGTTCCAAATTTCAAAAAACAAGAGGGAATCATAAGAACTAAAATTCATTAAATATTATCTGTATAACTTCACATACATTGTCACATTTAATCTTTTCAAACACTCTATTCACTACTATTATTATTATTGCCAATTTGCAGATAAGGTAACTAAAGTTCAGAGAAAACAGAATGTCTTGTCCAAGGTCAGATAGATAGGAAGTGATCCAGGAGTGATTTCAACCTTTGACAAAATTGATAGCCTAAGATTTTAATACCTATGCTGTACTAAATACAAATTATTTTCTCAAAAGGGAAAAAGTAAATGTTATATTAAAAATGTATATTCATAAAGCATTTGGAAAAGCAAAAATTACCCACAGAATAATGCCTTTTGATGGATTCTTCTGTTTCTTCTATGACTTCCTTATACAAACCTTGGGCAATTTTTGTTTTCCAAAGATGCCCATAGAAAATTCTCCTATTTCACATGCTCTTAGTTTAATGGATGCTACTTCTCCTTCATCAATAAATAGAGTCTTATCCTCTTGTTCTTTAATCTAGGCAGCTGGCAACTGCTCCCATAAACAGAATTTGGTGGAAATAACACTGCATGAACTTCTGAGGCTAGATTTTGTAAAGGAAAATTTATTCTGACACTTGGTGAAATGGTAAGAGGAAACATTATTCAAGACTACTGCAATAGGAACAGAGACTGAACTCAACTATAAATACAGAAAAGATTGCTGGGGATTTGTAGCCAATGAACAGAGCGAGGGGATCAATAGATGGAAAATTACTAAGAGAACACATCAAGAGTAGGGGTTTCTTGATAAACTGACCTAACAGGATTCTTGCCAAAGGTGGGCCAAGGACTTAGATGTCAAGGAGTGGGGGAATGCTTGTGAAAGTGACTTAGCAGGATACTTTGCTAAAACTGAATTTGACAGACCAAAGAGAGGACAGGGGCCAAGGAAAAAGCCTAGTTGAAAAGAGGGCTCAGAGAAGCCTGACTAAAGTTTGGTCAGAGGGAGTCTCAATCAGTTAGAAAAAGCCATGCATCTTCACTGAGATACTCGGTCTTATAACCCAACCACTATACTGTGAGGAAGCCCAAGACACGTGGAGAAGAAATATCGTTTTACCAGAGAGTCACCATCACTCACCAGATACCTGAGTAAGCATGCTTTCATTGCTTTCACACGGTGCTACCCCCCAAACACTGAGCCCTGATTCCTCACCCTTTGTGTCTTTCCCACTGAGGCCCCAGACATCATGGAGTTGTGGCAAGCCATCTAGCTGCACCTTGTTCAAATTCTTGTTGCATAGAATACATGAGCATAATTAAATGGCATTTGTCTTACATTTCTAAGTTTGGACTGGAATGTTATGCATCAATACAACCAGAATAAAACTCTTCTTGCTATCCTAATTTAAGCCTGCATTATCTTTCTCCTGGGCTATTGCAATTATCTCTAACAGCTCTCTTCCTGATTTTACTGCTGCACACTTCCAGTCTTGTCTCCACCTAGCAACTCAAGTTAGTGGATGACACTCTCAAAACCTTCCATTGGCATCACAGCTGTCACAGAATGAAAGGCAAAATCTCTTACATGATCTGCTTCTTAGGCCTTTGTCCTTCATCTCCACTACTCTCCCCCCGGTGCCCTTAGCCCAAGCCAGTGTGATGCCTCTCTTCTGCCTTGAACACATCCAGCATACTCCCTACTCAAGCACATGTCCTTGTTGTTCTCTGTGCCTCAAATGGACTTTCTCCAGGAACCTGCATTCCTTAGCTCTTGCTTATTTTGTTGACATAAGAAACATCCAAACCTATAGAGAATTTTTATGAGTTTATTTGAGCCAAACTGACCACATGCCAGAAAGCAAGATCCTAAATGCTCTGGAGAATGACAGTTTGCGTTTCTCTTGTATAAGCAACTGGAATTAATGAGGGGCCTTAAGAAAGATGACATGTGGGTGGGAGAACACCAGTCGGGGATTGGGCTATATGATGGTTAACAAGATTATGTGCTCCCTTGAGGGTGGTTATGCCTCTCAGGAGTCTGAAAAAGAGGATTACTCTAGCATTTCAAAGGTGTGTTACCTTAGATGCATAAGAATAATGGACAGGGCTGGCTTAAAACCCTTTATTAAAGAAGTTATAGGCCTGGAGCATTACTATCCACCATAACTTGACCAGTTAAGAATTTATAATTAGGTTACCCTGTGAGGTTACTTTCCATTGCTGGACTTGTCAGTTGTATCACAGAACCCCCTTTTCATCCACACCATCATGCCTTTGCTTAAATGTCACCTTATAGAAATTCATTGCTTAAATTTCACAGACATTGTATACAAAACATATACCCTATCATATCTATCTTATCCTGTTTCTTTTTTCTCATAGCATTTACCACCACTTAAAATATACATTTATTTGTTAATCTGCTGATTCTATATCTCTGTCCCTCCCTCCTGTGGGTTGGGAGCTTATATAGGTTTCCTTCCATGAGGAAATTTGTTTTGTTCAGAGCACTAACCCGAGTGTCTAAAATGTGCCTGGGACAAAAATGAGTCTTCAATAAATGTTTATTGACTAAATAAATTTGGACTACAGGAGTTATTTTAAAGAGTTATTTTTGTTATATTCCTGGAGATAAGTTTTTATCCATAAACATTATAGCATTAGGTACAATTTTAATTTGTTTCAGTATCTCATTGTACTTTCAAACAAACTTGGAGACAATAGAAATGTAATACATGGAGTGATTTTTTAAAGTTTCCATTTTATATAATATTTATAGAAAATTATGAAAGAGGGCTCACCAGATCATTAGCAGAGATGTTGGTCATGTTTTAGTTTTATAGGTAAATGTGTTGTGCAAAGGCTGTGGGGTTCAGGTTTCTGAAAGGGGAAGAGAAGTAAGCATTCAGCCAAGGTGTCAGCTTCCTATTAATGAAGGGAAATGAGGCATCAGATGCAGTTAGATGTGGAAATTTGACCTGCACAACTTATTGGCTCCTTTGTGCCTCAGTTTTCTGGGATTAATAACATGTGTTAAAAATGTAAAAAGGGATACATTTTTGTCAGAAGTTAATTTTACCTTTTAGACCATATTTGATTTCAGCTTCTCAACATTAACCATTGTTTCATCCCTAAGCAAAACAATATGCTTGAGGCCCAGGCTGTGGAGAGAGACAAGATTTGCTGTATTCCTTTAGCAATCCCTTCTCCTCCTCCTGGAGTTGACCTAGGTCAGAGTGTTCTGCCAATGTGTAGAGAAAATGGCTTTTCTGCTATTTATTAACAAAGCCATAAGGTTTGCTTGTCTATGATATAAAGAGCATATGATATGGGAAAGCTAAAATAGAAGATCTCAGTCCTGAAGAATTATGGAAAGGAGGAAAAGGAGACGGGAGAGAGTGAAAGAATAAAACAGGTCCCCGTAGTCTTAAATTTCCTGTCTTTGGGCTTGGAGAGGACATGATTTAGACAAATTGAGGGGGATATCTAGCATGGAAAGATCTCTCTTTCCATTCTCTCTCTGGAATTTTAGAGGGAATCTGTAACATCAAAGGCAAAACAATCTAGTCAAAAGAGTGAAATGTTGTGATTATTAGGCTGGGAGATGATCTATCAATAATTGTCCTTCTCAGCCTCTCAGTTTGCATGTGGGGTGGATGCTGATGAACAAGCCAGTGGGCTTGTCAGGTGCCTGCAATTGAATCCACAGTACAGACTGGGTAAACCATGAGATGTGGAAGCAAAAAGGTGCCTATGTGTGTGCAATCAGTAGAACTGAAGGGAGTTCAGGTTGTTTCATTCCAGGAGCATTGCCCAGGCCAAAATAAAGGCTTGCAAATGCACTAGTCACAAATTAAAGCCTCAAAAGTCAGGGGGTAGACAGGAATCATTGCGCCAGCATCTAGGAGATAATTACTATTGTAGTAGACCCAGTGATTGGCACAAGGTCAGGGCATTCTTCCAGTTTTCAAAACTGCAAGGTCAAGTCACCCACACACTCCTCTGGTACCTAATCTTTGAGAAAAGACAGGAGGAGGCCTGAAAGGGGAGAGCTCTTTAACCTAACTAGAGACCAGGCCCTAGAGGTGGTGTTTACATGATCAGATTGGATTAAATTTAAATCGCACATTTAGTTAGTTTTTCTTTTATTTTTTTCTTTTATGCTAACCAAATGTTGGGAGTTTTCCCCATTAGTTACCAAAACTAAATGACATTTTATTTTCACACCTGACTTTTTATCAGTGTTAATCACCATCACAGAGGATTGTTGAGAGAATCTGAAGTTCAGTTTACAGCACTTAGTATATTGCTTGGCATTTACTAGTTGCTAACAAAATGGTAGCTGTTACTATTTTTAAAAGTAAAGCAACATTCTTGTATTGGGAACAATATAATAACGGCCAAGGGATTAATAACAAAGCTATCTGCTGTAATTGGATAGTGGTCTTGGCTTTCAGGAAACAGGAACACCCTATCTTTTATGCCCCATCCATTTCTCCTTCACATGTCTGTGACCTTTAAAACAATAAACACACTCTCGTAAGAAAGGAGGCTTTGGGAAGCTTTAACCTTTAAACATAACCTAAAGATACCATATTTATTATTCATTCATTCTGGGTATTCATTCATTTTCTATAATCTTGTATTACTAAGTATTTAATGTAGAAGGGTTTAAAGAATACAACTTTTTTAATACCAATGCTTCCAAATGGATAGCTAAGGGTACTTCTACGCAGTGACAGTATTCTTAAAATTAGTGATGTGTTGCATTGCTGATTTGATTTTTACAATAATATTTAAAAAACCTATACCAGCTATTGACCAGAAAATGCATATACCATGATGACAAAGGCAAAGTTTTTTGAACGCTTCTAATGGCCATGAGCTGTGTTTCACAGGTGTCATTTTAGTAATCCCCACAACAGTTCTGTTCTGTAAATACAACTATGCTCCTCATTTTACAGATAAGGAAACAGAGACACAGAGACATTCAATAACTCTTCCAAGGTTACATAGCTAATAATCAGCACTGGATTTGGAGTTGACGCAGTGTGATTTCACTGTCGTTGTTCTCAATCACCCTGCTGTAGAGTAGAGATTTAATTCTTTATCGAGGACAGTCTGCTTTGCAACTTACATTTTGCAATAGAGTAGTTGACTTTAGTACATTTCACCAAAAACACCTTCTGCTTTAAACAAAAGAAAGAAATATTTTAAAATGCCCCACAGATAAGCTTTCAACAGATAATAATTTTAAATCATCATTTTGAAAATAATATGTCACACAAAAAGTGTTTTTGGTGTGGGCATTTGGAATAGGGTTTTGATAAAATTTTAACAAAGTTTTATCAGCAGGTTCTTAGCTTTAAAAAAAAAATCTACTCATCAGGAGATATTGTAGATATTGTTCCATTAATGTAAGTGGACCAAATTTCTTATAAAGAGAATTTGAAGGTGCTTTTTTCCCTATGGTGTCAGCATCTATAATTCCATTTCTTTATTAAAGGTGGTTTGACACAATGAGCAAAATTCAAAGCTGTTAGAGCTTTGAGCATAACTGATACATTTCCAAAATGAAAGCACATTTCTGAAAGTTTGAGGGGATTTTTATAAAAAATTATAGCTTCATGAGAAGAGGAAATAAAGTCCTTCTGGAACAAGAATGCAATTTTCATTTGAAAAAAAACACAATTTTTTTTTTTTTTTTTNGGCTGCTCAGCTCGGGCTGGACTCGAACCGCTGTTGCTCAGAGCTCAAACTCTTGAGCGAGCTCTTAACCAACTGAGCCACTCGGCCGGCCCCACAATTTTTTTTTCTTAAGGAATTCTAAAAGTAAATTAAGTGAAAACATATTAAGATAAGTTGTCCATTTTTAAAATAATGTTTCCAATTTTCCTTTTATCATTGAAGTAGTTGGCATGTAAAAAAATGAAAATTATTACAAGTTGGAGATTTGTACTTAATTTTAGGCACTCTTCAAGACAGTTTACATATATTCAATTACTTAATTCTCATAACAGCCCCATAAGCTCCCCCTTTCATAGACAATGAAACTAAGGTACAGAAAGATTAAGGAAGTTGTACAAATGTGGCCTAAGACTGTATTTTCTGCATCCAGAGTTGTCTCACTTACTTGCTATGTAATTTTGCCCTTAACATAATTCAAGAATATTTTATTTCTGATTTATTTTCAAATTTCCACAATTTTTTTCACTCATTGAATATTATTTTGTCAAGAATAAAGCTGAGTTTTGCATGATTTTTATAGAAAATGTAAAACACAGCTACCTCAGATATTTTATCTATTATTTCTCAAGAATATCCTGTGTTTGAAATCATAACTTGCCCCTACAGAGATGTAATTTGTTTTAATTAGGTCATCTAAATGTCAATTATTTATGTTGACTACAGCAATTCCTAATTTTGGGATTTCACAGGCCTTCACTCTTACCTGGCACTCTGGGAATCCTCTCTGTTTTGCATAACCTTAATTATATTACTTTGTTGAAGAGATGCAAGAAAAATGACATTCTTCTAGAGTGACTTCTCAATTAAATCAAAGCGATCTGATAAGATTAAAGAAAATGCTGGCAAAGCACTGAGTGGTAAGAAAGAAACTATCCATGTTAAATGAGTTACCAGGAATAAAGTGCAGAATTATATCAGGACACCATTCACTTAGCATAATTAGTAGTTTTTGTTACTAATGTGCTAAATGATTTATTAGCTGCCAATGATAAGTTGATGTGCTATAATAATTATTCCAAAATAGTATATCATGATTTACGCAGCAACTGTATTTCCCAAACATTTTAACCCTATTTATCCTTCTCCATGTTTTGGTAAAATAAGTATGAACAAATGTAATTCCAAATTTAAAGATAGAGACTGAGTTACATAGATGCTAAATAACCTCAGAAAAATCTCACAGCCACAAAAGTGAGTCTAGAGTTTTGAAGTCTCTAAATTTCCAGCCATTGTTCCATGCCTAAAACCATGGTCTCTGCACAGAAATAGTTTCATGTTGAGGAGAAAATAGAGAAGAAAGAAAGTAGAGGGAGAGAAAGAAAAACTAAAAATTGTATTATTCATTTTATACAAACACTGGGAAATAGATTATCTTCTACAAAAATAGAGCTGGTTATGAGTGAAGGAGAGAATAAAAAGTTTTCCTTTCAAATGCTCAAATGCTCTAAAACTTTTATTTTTTTTAAGCTGTGTGGGAATAAACCCTAAATGCAATCTTTTTTCAAGAAGTCTTGTCATGTAAAGAAGAGATTATAAATTGCAAAAAAGTGTGAGTTCCTGCTTGTGAAGACTTGTGACTTTAAAACACTAAAATAGTATGAGCTGTAAAAAGGACTACTGTAGTCTCTCCAAGTCAAGTATGGTTTGTTAGGAGCACAGAGGCCATGGGGTACAGAACAGTTGATCATATTTATGGGCTAATGTCTGTGATGCTGCATGGTGGGTTAAAGAATTATATAAGTGTTACATCTGCTCCTTAGAAAGTCATCTGTGAACACTTCCTAATTTTTTAATGCTGGTGTGCATGTGTTGTATGCATCACAATGAAGTGAATCCCTCTTCACTAACTCTTTTGTATTTGGGGTGAGTACTTACATTACTCAGCTGGAAGCTGTGGGTAAAATGTTCTCATGCACTAACTTTTTAAAATGCTTCCGCAACATATAAAAGATGTGACTAGTGTGAATTAGAATTAGACCTGAGCTATCTTAAATATTAGTGAAATCTGATTAAATGTAACATGATCATTAGAACCCAGACATTAGCCTGACTATAATCTCTGCTATATGTGTATTTATATTATTATTCAACCAAAGAATGTCCCCCAAAAGAAAAGCTATTAAACAATCTAAGAACTTTTAAACTGTGTTTTGTAAAACTAAACTCAAACTCAGTTTGAGAAGTTAGGAAAACAAATGGCAAGATACCCACATTTCCTTTCTTTCTAAGGAAAAGTCAAAGCAAATGCACTTATTTATCATTTTCTTATGTTATCTGTACATTAAGTTCTAATTCTGCTTGGAAGATGAAAACAATTTGGTCTAATAGATTACCTTGACTTCTTTCTCACCTAGGCTTGGTACAAAGAAAATATTATTTTGTAGTTTTCTTGACTAAAATTCTATTCTTTATTATTCTCACAAATGTGTTAACTTCTCTAAGGATATTACTAATCAATATGTGTATTCCACTCAATCTAGGAGAACATTATTTAGGATTCATAAAAAATTTGGCCTGACAATAGCCTTATGCTAATATTTACACGGGCTGCCAGTTCTTCGAATTTTATTTGATTATCCTTCAGAGTATTGTGGAAAACAATGAGAAGAGGTTATTGGGTACATTATCAGTCCAACATTATTTAATTTCCTTTTATATAGCTATATTTAAGAAGACAACATGGGTCTGGAATGTTGGAAATAATGTGTGTTTGGACAAGACCATAACACCATGACTTCAAAGGATTTTAAACATCATAGAAAATTAAGCAAAAATTAAGTCAAAGTTGTTGTGTATGGATAGAGGGGCTTTGGTGCATACAAGCTAAAATTGATGTATTTAAAATTGGGTACCTTTGTAGTTTTGGAGCCACCTGTAAACTTACAATAAAGCCTACTGATCTTGTAGTTCAGGGAAAATTTCTCAGCCTAAGATTTCCATAAGAAATCCAGATCAGCAAGCTATTAGTGAGCTCTCCTTTTTGGGTGGTCCACTGCCAGTGGTGCAATGGGGAGCATAGATGTAGAATGATACATGAATAAATGAGAAAGAACAGTGCATCCTTCTAGAGGGAGATGAACTATGGCATCAAGCTCTAGCCCAAAAGGGATGCCTATATGTTAAAATATGTCTTCTGCTTTTTCAATGATTATAGATTCTCAGGGTTGAAAGATACCTAAAAAATCTTCTAGCTCTGTTTTACAGAGAACGGTCTTTAGACTAGGCTTTATATGTAGTTCTGAAGGATGCAAGGACCTATCCTGGCAAAGCAAGCTATTGAATAGGCAGCTGCATACAGTTAACTTAAAGCAACCACCATTCTTTAAGTTTCATGAAAATGATGTAGTTACTGAAAGTGAAAACTCAATGGGCAGTTTATGCAGTAGATTGAGCAAAGCCAAAGAATTATTGGATTAACATACAGATCAGAGATATCCAGTACGTAGTAGACAGAGAAAAACAGAAAAAAAATTGGGAAGTAATGTTAAAAAGTATGGAGGACTGCATATAATGTTACAACATATTCATAACAGAAGTTTGAGAAACAAAAATATAGAAAGTTTTTAAATTTTTCAGCACCATAGGATGCCATGAAAAAAAAAGATGAATAAACAAAAACAAATTGACACATAGATGTTTTTGTAGTGCAACAGCAGTATATAAAAAAATAGCAGACAAAATGTATAAAGCAATCAGATAGAGAAGAGAAAATTGACTCCAAAAGACCATTATTATAAGTAAGGGTTAGCAAATTTCCCAATAGCTACAACAAAGGTCAGAAGATAATTTAACCTTAAATGAACATATTATAGGAGAAAAACAAATAGAAAATTAATGAGCAAGTAGTCAACCTATAAAAATAATAACAAAGGATGAGTGAATTAGGTAAAATAAACATGAAGTAATAAAAATAAGATAATAAATACATTTAAAAGGATGTAAAAGGAAAATTGAAAAAATATAAAGACAAAAGCTATTTTCTTTGAAAATGTAATCAAAATAGAAAATCATCTGGTATATGTCATCAAGAAATTATAGTTACAATTTTTTTAATCAGAGAAAACTTTAACCAACTTTATGTGTAATTAGATAATTTAGATAAAATAGAAAATTTTATAAATTATGTGTTTTAAAGCCAGCCCCCAAAGAAAGAGAACAGAAGACAAGCTACAGACTGGGAGCAAATATTTGGAAAATGCACATCTGATAAAGGACTGTTCTCTAAAACATATTTTAAAAAACTTGATTATAAGAAAACAAACAAGATTAAAAAATGGGCCAAAGTCCTTAACAGACACCTCATCAAAGAAGATATACAGATGACAAATAAGCATATAAAAAGATGTTCCATATTACATGCCATCAGGGAAATGCAAATTAAAACAATAATAAGATATACTATTACACCTATTAGAATGGCCAAAATCTGGGCCGGCAGGGTGGTGCATTGGTTAGGAATTGGCTTGAAAGCGCCAGCTCTGAGCAGCAGAGCCCCGGTTTGGACCCCACATGAGGGCCAGTAATGCTGTGCCCTCTGCAGCTGGGATGGTGGACAACGGCTCAACCTGGAGTTGGGCTGCAATGAGTTGCCGGTGATGGCATAAGCTGCAGTGGGGCTGCAGTGGGCTGCCGTAAGCTACCGAGAGTAGCTGGCAGCCAGCGTGAGCTGCCGTCCAGTGGCTGGCAACCGATCTGCCTCACCCAGGAAGAGCGCAATGATAATACCAACATGGGCCAGTGAAGCAACGTCCTCCACAACTAGACTGAAGAACAAAAGGAAAGCAACTTGTCTGTTCCCCTCCCCCAATTCCCCAATTAAAAAAAAAGAATGGCCAAAATCTGAAAAAATGACATCAGTGCTGGTGAGGATGTGGAACAATAGGAACTCTCATTCATTGGTAGGAATGCAAAATGACACAGTCACTTTAGAAGACATCTTTTGATGACGTCTTACAAAACTAAGCAAACTCTTGCCATAGGATCCAGATATCAAACTTCCTCGTATTTACCCAAAAGGAGCTGAAAATTTATGTCTACCTAAAAACCTGCACACAGATGTTTATAGCAGCTTTATTCCTAATTCCCAAAAATTGGGAGCAACCAAGATGTTCTTCAATAGGTGAATAGATAAATAAGCTGTAGTGCATCCAAACAATGGAATTTAATTCAGTGCTAAAAATAATTGAGCTATAAAGCCATAAAATGATATGGAGGAACATTTAAATGCATATTATTAAGTTAAAGGAGCCAATTTGAAAAAACAACAAACTGTATGATTCCAACTATATGACATTTTGGAAAAGGCAAAACTATAGAGACAGTACAAAGGCCAATGGTTGTCAGACATTGGGGGAAAAGATAAATAGGTGAAGCACAGAGGATTTTTAGGGCAGTGAAAATACTCTGCATGAGAATGTAATGGTAGATACATATCATTATACATGTATTTTCGTGTATACATGTAACTTCATTTCTTCAAAACCATACAATGTACAACATTACGAGTGAAAAATAGCGTTCCTCGGGTACACTGAAGAACATAGGCCATGTGAGCTCTGCTCCAGTGCAGACGGGGAAGGTAACCAGCTCACATTTTCAGCTTCTGTTTTTAAGGGTGGTCTTTGCCTCACACTAAAATTTCTAATAGGAAGGGTGCTAATGGGCCAAAAGAATGACAAATATCCATGACTAACAGGCACATGAAAGGTTGACTATTATCATTGCTTCTACTCTGCACATACAAGATGGATACGGTAAGATTGTGAAAATAAATAACAACTAAATGGATTGGGAGGGAAGAAACAAAACCTTTTTTATACACAGATGTTTTCATTGGCCAAAAAAATATCTAGAAATTCTATAGCAGCCGTTCTCAACCTTCCTAATGCTGTGACCCTTTAATACAGTTCCTCATGTTGTGGTGACCCCCAACCATAAAATTATTTTTGTTGCTACTCTATAACTGTAATTTTGCTACTGTTATGAATCACAATGTAAATATCTTTTTGTTTTCCGATGGTCTTAGGCGACCCCTGTGAAAAGGTCATTCGACCCCCCAAAGGGGTCACGACCCACAGGTTGAGAACCGCTGTTCTATAGCAACCATTTGAATTAATAAAGTTTAGAAGCTTGACTGGAAACAAATCAATATACAAAAAATCAATGGTTTTTCTATACTCAGCAACAGTAAATTAAAAATGGAATTTTAATAAATGTTTTATTTACAATAGCAACAGAAACAATTAAGTACATAAGAATAAATATGTGTTGTTAAAAAACTCTGAAATATGACATTATTGTGGGACCTAACAGAAGATCTAGAAAAAGAGGAGATAGTTCTTATTCATATTCAAGCACAATAAATATTGTAAAGATAAGAATTCTCAGATAAATTTATATGCTCAATGCAGTTCCATTTAAAATGTCTAATGTGATCTAAAAAAATAATATAAACTAAAAAAACTGAGTATGAAACTCACATAAAAGTGTAAAGAGCAAGAGATGATTGTAAAGCAAAATTAAATCGCTTGATGATCGAATCCAAAGTTATGCTTATCCCCATACTTATTATGCATGTAATGATGGATTATTAAAATAAAAGTTGCTGTAGGCTTCTGATAACCTTTTTCAGATTAAAGAAATTCCATTCTATTCCTAGCGTGCTATTTTTTTAATCATAAAAGGGTACAGAATTTTATAAAAAATTTGAGCATCTATTAAGATGATTATAAGCATTTTATTTTTCTCCTTTATTAACATGGTGAATAAGTTTCATGTTATTAACCTTTTTTTGCATGCCTTTGATTAAGTCTGCCTTTTATAATTTTAAAAATAATTGATAGTTTACTAATTTTATTATAGGATTTTTTCATCTAGTGTCAGAAGTGAGATTTGCCTACATTTTCCTTCTAGTACGGTACTTACATAGACTTGGGGGAGCTTTCTTCAGTTCTCTAGAATGGGGTTTATCAAGGAGGAATCTTGTCATCTTTGAAAGATTGGCAGAACTCACCTACAAAACCTGGATATGATTTATTTCTATTGTTTTGTGGGTAGATTTTAAACTACTGATTCTATTTCTTTAATGGTTTTAGATTTCTTTAATGATTTAATAGTTTTAGATAGCTCCACCTTTTCCAGACTTTAATTCCAACGTGACTTTGGAAGCATCTTGACTAATACCATCTCCATCCTCTCCAGCTCCTAAAACAATCCCATTTCACCCTCTGAAAGTAAGTAATCAGTAGCATCTCCTAGCTCTTCAGCTGTTTCTCTGAACATTACTTCATGTTCTTGTTCTAGTACCTGGCTGGGGCCCAGAGATACAGACTCCTGTGCAACAGCCTTGAATCCCTCTAATACCTCTTTCACACTCACAAACCCTAAAATAACCCACTGTGCTCTCTGGAAGACACAGTCAGTTATTATGCGGGACTTCAACTCTTTTTCCCTGCTGCTCTCTGGAGTACTGCCTCTTGTATAGCCCTCTCAAATGTTATCTCCTATTGTCCTCATGCTACTGTGCCAATGTATTAGGTATGTATCTCAGTCCTTACTGCTGCTTCATGAAAATTCTCCCTACCTGTAGTATCACTAAAATTTTAGAAATCTCATGTCATCAATATGTATTGCACATTTTCTGAGATGCACCAAGGTGAGTGGGGGTGCAGTCTTCTTCAGGTTTAGGTAATCAGGGTGTTCATAGTCTGTAGAGAATTAAATTGCAATAATAAAACTAATACAAATGCAGTTATGTTTTTTATTACTACCATGCACCTACAATTCTAAACAATGCTTAAACCTTTGGGTGCATAATTGTACACTATCCTTTGTTGCAGTAGGCACCCACCAACTCCTAGTCACTCCTTTCATTTATTTGAAGACTTTAGTTCCTAGGTCACTGTCAGTCTCTCCAACATGACCTCTGTATTAATTTTCAAGATTTCGTCACTCAAGTGGATAACCTTTCAACACACTGGATTCTCAGTTTGACCTTTCTTTCAATGATTTTGCATTCCACCCTACTTTAGCCATCCAGTTCCATTGTCCTACACTATTCCTTTTCATGGCACTGGCAACATGTTTATAATCTTAATTTCAAGCACCCCACTCTCTCATAACTATGCCCTATATTTCCAATTTCTTATAACAATTATTTCTAATCATACTACTTTTTAACTGCCCCTCAGATCCCTTCTTTCCTCAAGTTAAAATATTTAGCCCATCTGTATAACTGCTTCCTTCAATATAGGGTATATAGAGAAGTTCATTCTGAAAGGGTAACCCTCAACCAATAGGGTTCCAGCTTCCCTGTCCTTCAGTGGGACAGTTCTGATGTCCATTGTCCATGGATCTTTAGAGGGATCCTAGAGGGACTGAACTCCAGTTTCTCAAGTTGATAACTGGCTTAATAGCATACTCTTTTTTTTTTGTTTTGTTTTCAAGATTTTATTGGGGAATTGGGGGAGGGGAACAGTGTTGGGGAATTGGGGAGGGGGACCAGCCAAGTTGTTCTTCATTCTTCATTGTGGAGGGCACCAGTCGCCATCTGGCTTTCCATCGGCAGCTCCTAGTCACTCCTTTCATTTATTTGAAGACTTTAGTTCCTAGGTCACTGTCAGTCTCTCCAACATGTTGCCAGATTCAGTGGCAACTATATGGCAAAATTCATATTCCTAGGGATTTGTTGTTATTGTTAATTATTCTGATTTATGATTCTGTCTGGATTGATTTGGAGGAAGGAGTCAACATTTCAAACTAATTTTCAATTTTAATGGGAACCTGTGAAATAAAAGATTACCTCAGCAGGCTAGGGTTGCCCAAACCCTACACATTCAAAAAAAAAAAAAAAGCCTGTCTTCAGGGGGACTGGCCCTTGACTTGCTCCTGGGGGTATAACCTCTGGGCTCTCGGAACAGCCTACCTGATAAGGACATTTTAGCATGCCTCACACCTGTGGCCATACTGCATCTGTTTGACTAAATAGTTTATGCCAACAAAGTGACTTTAGCGGATGCCTCTTTCTGTATCCCTGAGGCTCTGGGCCACACTGTCTCAGTTTGACCCGTTGGAGGGGTGCTGGAGGCTGAATAGTGAAGGTTAGTCATGTGGGTGTTGCCTGCCTATGTGACCAACCCTCAGTAAAATCCCTGGAAGCCAAGGCTCCCTGCTTGACAGTACTTCCCGCATGTTGTCACGTATCATTGCTGGGAGAATTAAGTGTCCCTGTGCAACTTCACTGGGAAGGGATACTTGGAGGCTTATACCAGGTTTCTCCAGGACTTTGTCTATGTGTCATTTCTCTTTGCTTATTTGAATTTGTATCCTTTACTGTAATAAACTAAAGTCATGATTGTAGCAACATTTCAGAGTTTTGTGAGTTCTTCGAGTGAATTATTGAGCCCAAAGGTGGCCTTGGAACCCTCACACAGAACCAGATTGTCTATAACAGGTATGAAATGATTGGGATTTTGAAGAGTAGGGAAGGGATGTGAGGAGGATTTGTTTGGCAAGAATTGTGCTGCGACTTCTATTCACCACAAGTCTAGTGAGAAGAGTTTACCAAGATTCCTAAGAGAACTTAATATGTGTCTCCTAAAATGTGGCCGTTCCAGGGGTTCACTTGGGATATATGTCTTTGTAAGTTGCCCTGGAGGTGGGAATGATGATAAAGTTTGCTGTTGGGCAGAGGTTGGTGTGCACCCCTGAATTTGTTTAAAGTAATAATAGAATATGTGTGCTTTCTGTGTACAGTATGGCCTATGCCAGAGAGAGAGAGAGAGAGAGGCAGAGAAGCATGGAGTTTTCCTCATCCTGTCCTGGTGGGCTGTCCATAGAAGGAAGGAAACCTGGGCAAAAAGAGAAAATTCTATAGAGTTCTAATAGACCATACTGAAGAACCTGCCTTAACTCTATCAAAGGAAATTCAGGTATCAGATCATCTCTGATAAAAAACCATAAAACCACCCACCAAACATGCAGTCAGCTTTAAATACATGCCAGATCTGGGGAGCACAAAGCAAACTTAATGAAATTATCCAACAAGTTAGAAGTTTTCTGCCTTTACCTTTCTCCCCCCCACTCCCCCCTTCATGCCTGATGGGAGGTGATGGCACCCTGATGGGTAAGATGAGAAGAGGCCATGAAGCCTAGGACAGGAAGAGAGAGACACACTACAACCCTCTTCCCTGGCGTACTGCTGGATACAGGTCCTGGTAGAGTATAGAAAAATATTTAACTTCAAACCAAGTTTTGAATTTTGACTAATTCTAAGACTAGATATTTTTGATAACTGCATTGTGATTGAATTTTGATTACACCATAGGACTTTTTGTTGCATAAGACTGATCAAAAAGTTATAAGACCATAGTTTCATCCAGGGGCAGGGAAGAAACTTTTCCCACTAAATACATTTTTAAAGGGCTGTTGAGAGAAAAACAGCATTGTTTTACTCTTACACCCAAGAGTTTTCCTTTTTTACTGCATCTATAACACATACACTGGAACACTGGACATATTTGTAAAAATGTGGCTCAGGTTTCAACTTCCAATCTTTCCTCCCCTGTGGATTAATACAAACGCTTCAACAGGGATGACTAAGGGGGAAAAAAAAGGTCTTTTCTTTTGTTCTAACATTTTTGTTTGTTTTCTTTTAGCTTTCCTTTGCTTATCTTTTGTCCCAATGGATACAGCAGCATCAAGGTCAGGATCATGAACCGATATGGGTAGTTTGTATCATACGCCTTTTACTGTGCTCCTGTTGTCTAACTGGCAGTCTGCCCTGCATATGCATTGGATGCCCCTGGCATGATCTGAGCATCAAGACTGCAGAAGGGTGCTAGTGCTTGTCAGAGGAGGAATGGTTACCAGTGAGACTTTAGGGACTTGCTCTCAAACTCCTTATTTCTTCCCAGAAGTGTATGCTCTTGGGGGGTAAAGCAACCAGTTTGAGCAGGAGAATTGGATGATAATGGTCCCCAGTAGAATGAAGGGGGAAAGGATGCTGAGAGAAAGATTTGACAGCGTGGTATCATATTGCATCACAAATACTGGATTTTTCAGTGGGCCTTTGCAGAATTAAGTAACATTCTGAAAGACAGAAACTCTGTGCTTTTTTTTTTAACTGCCAGGAGTGCGCTATGAGCTTTGCTTAGTTCTTATCCCTTGGCAAAAGCGAACAGGGCCTCTGTTAGCAGAGTAAATTCCAGGAATCTGCCAAGGCAGCAGGAAACCTTTGGAAGAGACAGCCAGGGAGTGGCAAAGAGACTGTTATGAACCATAAATTTACTAGGTCCTTAACATGGGAGAAGTTGACCGTTTTGGGCAAGTACAGGCTATGAGTTTTTATACTTCAATACTTATCTAAATAGGGGCAGGTTGAAGTGGAGTTAAAGTGATGTGGACTTTGTGACCCTCGGTCAAATACCAGTTTTCAAACTTGATTTGTCAGTGGCAGGTGGGGCCACGCAAGTAAAAACTACTTTTAAGTTTAATTATACCAATGGAGCCACAAATACCGTGTTTATATATTCAAGGCTGTTAGTTGATGGATTTTACCTATATTAACCATTTAGGTAAAATAATTATTTGCCGTTCTATGACATTTAATTATAATGCTATGACTGATCTACATAGTTGAAGGGAAAAATTGCTTTATATGTCATTTAAGATTTGTAGGAACAGATTTAAACTGCAGAAGAGATTGCTTGGAAAAGTGCAGAAGTGGCTCCCAAGAACATTCGATTACCTTCTGTATCAAGATCATTTTTAAAAAATCGGCTGTATTATCGCAGCATAATTTCAAGGTGACCATCTGTCAAAGAGCTGCTGGGAAAAAGTGTAAAATGTCTCTGTCTTATTTGTGCATTTATTTTTATAAACATTTCTAATTTTCCAGAGGGTATTATAGGCTAGAATTTTAATGGGATTGTAATAGTCGGCGATGAGTAAATAACATGAATTCTCAGCTGATGTAAATCTCATGCCAGGTTTGAATGATGAAAGGAAAGCTATCATGGAGACTGGAAGCACGTTTATTAGCAGATGTTTGTTGTGCAGGAGACATCTACATGAATAACAAAGCTCGCCCCATTTGTATTGAGAGCTCTCAGTGTCTTCTTTTGCCAGGAAGTGCATTGTACTTTGGACTGAGTTGAGTCATAATTAAGCTATACTAAGAAAACAGTCAAGTGACAATGATTTGCAAATGATCAAATTATTGTGGGCTTAGCTTAGGGCTTCGCCAGCTGGAGTGATTTCTCTATTATAACCATATGTCTGTTAATAAATTTGATTCAAATGTAAAACAATTACAGATATTTTAGAGATTGGGCAGAGCAATTAAAAACAAATAAGGTTGTTCTTGTGTCTTGGTCTTAAATGAGGAAACTAAAATGATGCCATGATGACTAAATGCTGCTTGGCTAATGATTACAAGCTGAGAAAAAGCATTTAGCATGTTCTGAATCTAATTGTCTCAGATATCATGTGTTGACCCTTCACACAGGATAGCTTAATAGAATGGAACTTAAAACATGTTAGGTACTGTGTAGGCTTCAAAGGAATTCCTGTATTATCTTCCCGTGTTTTCTTTGCAAATGTTTCTATGACAGGGGAAGATAACAACCATTAGCAAAGTGGAATTACAGAGTCAATCACTTGGGGCATAAGACTATATTTGACTTTTAAAAGAGTATTGGCTTTGGTGATGGTAAAGGGGAACAAAGGGAATACCTGGGTTATTCTGTCATTATGGACTAACTCATTGAAGGAGAAAAGTCTTCACCTTTCCAAGAATTTGTTCATTTTTCTCTTTTCCCTAAATCTGCTCTTTGAGATACATTAATCTGCAATCTCACACTGTCTCCCATTGCATATCCTAATTTAAATTATCCAAGAGTGTTGGCTATAGCTCTGTGCCATCTTTATAAATTCATGATCTTACTAAAAAGATGTTACTGAAACTGCTGACCTCTCCCATCCTCACATCTTACAGCAACGTTCTCCTGACAGCTGTATTAGCAAAATTGTAAATCTAGTAAAGAACATATTAATATGGAAAGGTCAGTACATGTCAGAAATGGTAAAGTGTGGATAACTGATAGAAAATTACAAACTGGGAACTGCTTTGAATAGATACACTGACTAGTTTAATATATTTGAACTTCTGAAAATTTGTTTAATGGCTTGACTCATTGTGAATCGTTTGGAAATTGATCCAATCATTTATTCCTTTTTAAGGGGGTGCTTTTAACTCTTTATTTCTTCTTTCTCACAAGTTGATTTGTTCTTTTCTTAGTTTTTTTTTTTTTTACAGTAAAGTACTTATTTACTCATTGTAGAAAATCAGTATGGTTTCTGGAAGGAATAGTTATTGTTTAACCAAATGTTGGAAAATTTTGAGGGATAAATAAACATGTGGCAGAAGTTTTTTAATATAAAAAAACAAACAAACAAACAAAACCACTCTGAGTTCCATTTTTAAGAACAGCAGTATGTATAGGTTTCTAAAACAGTGTAAAAATTACTTGTTATCAGCAGAGCAGCCTGTGGACACAGAAAGTATTCAATAATTGTTTTTGAACAAATTATTTTTGATTTTAGAAACTAAAGGGATGGATGTAAGGGTATCTCCCTGGGTGAGATAATTAACAACTGTCTATTCCAAGAATAAACACTGTGCTGCTCTTATTTTGTGTTCTTAATAATCTGAAAGAGGGAGAGCCTAGTGAGAACTCCAAATTTTGGATGCTGATAATCTCCATCAAGTAGTCAGCAGCTCACCTCTAAGGATGTGCTCCTGATTACGTAAGGTGATGAAAACCTTACTATTACATTAGGACCATTGCATTTTTATGTTCATTTTCTCATTTATTCTTTGGAATAACTGTTTGCAATTTGATTCTATAGGCAGGAGAGTTATTGTTGCTTTTTCACAGATAAACTGAGGCTGTGAGAAATAAAGGATTTGCCAAGTTCCTTTAGCTATAATAGTAGGTGAAAGAAAGAATGCAGATTGAAACACAGGATGTTTGACTTCTAGTCCAAGGCTGCCTAACACAACAAAGGCATCAGAGGCCAAAAAAACATAGTTCACAAAGGATTTAGATAAATCTTTAGATGTCAGATCCATACCAGATTAGCAAAGGTCATCAGGTGTTCTTAATATACACCTCCTGCTCCCCCAGGCTAATGTCATGGAGAGTAGCCATGCAATCCTCCAGTAAACCCCTTGCCATCACTGTCAGAAGCAGAGTCCTGGACTCCAGGCCCATTGGCCTGTCCCAGTGAGCCATTTCTCAAGTTTTTATCTTTTGGATACAGAAGTATATCACTAGGGAGTGTGGAGGGGAAGTTGACTTTAATCTTAATTGCCTGCATAACAGTCATTTAAAAATGATCTCACTCTGTAAAATGTAAAACCCTACCACCACAATAGAAGTCAGGAATCCTAGAGCAGAGCAAAAGGTATTAGGAAAGAAAAGCCACACTTGCAGTGACTCTGTCTTCTGTCCCCATGAATTTGCCATGAAATCACAGATGCAGTTCCAAGCAGACCATGGCCAGGTTTCAGAAGGCATAGCCTGTGCAGCTATTTTATCCCTGCTCCATTTGTCTGCCAGGACAGGCCAGGTATTAATTTAAATATTATTCCTTTTTCCCCCCCTTTTTCCTCAATGTTAGAATTCTCCTTTAAAATCTTTGTTCAAATAACCTGTCTGTGCAAATAGCCCAGTGCATATTATGAGTACAATGCATGAGGCTTCTTTGCATGACAGATGTTTTGTTAATCAACATTTTAATTTTGCTATGATCATGCCATGATTAAACCAGTCATTCGACCTTGTTAAGGAGTTAGCCAATTCTCCTAAAAAAAAAACACTATGGAGTCCAAATCCTGATTTCAAGCATTGAGCATGTAATGTTTTTCTGCCAATATAAAAATACAGCCCAGCTTCATTAGACAGCATTTATATTCTGATGTTTATGTGTTGAAGTCGACTGTATCTCAGCAAATGCTATGTTATGCTTTCAGCTGCTTGCTTGTGCAACATTTAATATCATAAAAGACACAATGTACAAAAATGCATTTACATCCTAACCTCCTGTGGAGGTGGCATGGGGGGCTCCGAGGTTCTGGGTTGGTTTCACATGCAGACAGTGAAACTGACTCAGAACTTTCTTGCTTCCAGTCCTGAACAGAAAGTTCATGACTAACGTCTGCGCAGAAGACACTGCAATTTCTAGGACCCGTGCCATTACTGAGTTTTAAACATTTTCTCCAACATTTCAGTTGTACAAGCTATTTTTCAGGTTTAGAATCATTTCTGATACATTTCATGCTAGCTGGGGAAGATGATCAAGTATATAAATTCCATAACATGTCAAGCGTCTACACACACGTATATTCAGTGCACATGTGCTTTGGAGCCCGAAGGTTTGGATTTGAAGCCTGGCTAGTCCAGCTGCTTATTGTCCCTGTTATCTTGGGTAAGTTACTTTAGATCTCAGGGTCTCAGGTTCGTCCTCTGCAAAATGTGAAAATAAAATCTGCTTTGATTAACTTATATATCCCCAAGTGTTTAGCAAAATTCCTGAAAAAAAATTACTATTACTAATATTATTTTCATTGGCATTTAATGTGACAATATATGTGAAAATACTCTGAAAACTTTAAAACACTATGTGTAGTCAGTTACTACTGTAATTATTATTTCAAATAATGTTAACATCAATATGTACTAAGCAATACACAGAATTTTAGATTATATATCTATATTTAACGTTTTATTTTTCATTTATTTTTATCTTTTTTAAAGATTTTATTGGGGAACTGAGGGGAGGGGAATAGCGTTGGGGAATAGGGGAAGGGGAACAAACAAGTTGCTGTCCTTTTGTTCTACAGTCTAGTTGTGGAGGACATTGCTTCACTGACCCATGTAGGTATTATCATTGCGCTCTTCCTGGCTGAGGCAGGTCGCTCGCCAGCCATTGGATGGCCTCTCTCGGTGGCTCACGGCAGCTCACGCTGGCTGCTGGCCACACATGGGAGCTCATGGCAGCCCACTGCAGCCCCACTGCAGCCTATGCCATCGCTGGCGACTCACAGCAGCCCAGCTCCAGATTGAGCTGTTGTTCACTATCTTAGCTGTAGAGGGCACAGCATCACAGGCCCTCATGTGGGATCCAAACCGGGGCCCTGCTGCTCAGAGCTGGCGTCCCAAGTCAACTCTTAATCAATGCGCCACACAGCCTGCCTTGTATATTTAACATTTTAAACCTAAGTTTTAAAGCATCATGTGAACATATTTTTATTTATATATGTACATATATAAAATATGTATATATGCATATATATATATTTAATATCATTTAGCATGTGGATATCAAAATCTAGAAATATTGTGTGATCTTGGGCAAAGTACTTTCCTTTGCTGACCTGAACAGTTTTGTTTTGTTTTTTCTATTTTGTCCCTTAAATGAATATTGAAACAATCTGTATCATAGATTTATGGGGAGAATTAACTGAAGCAAGAGTACTTAGAAATAAGCCCTCGATAGACCCTCAATAATTATTAGTTGAATATGGATCTGACAAAATGAACTACAGCTAAGTTAACTTTGAAATCATCCATTTCAGCTCTAATATTATATTACTCTCCACAAGGAGGCTAAACTTTGGGTAAGGTGCACACAATGCAATTTACAGATGATAACTTACATAATCTTATTAACCAATGTCACCTTAGTAAATTTAATTTTAAAAATTTAAAAGGAAAAAATAATATACATATCAGAAAGAGTAACTTGATGTAGTAGAGGTAGAGCATATGCTTTTTATTTATGGAAGACCCTGAAATCTTTAATTTTTCACTAACCTGTGGGCAACTGTGACTCTAGATTTTGTAGCTCTGCACCTTCCCGGGAGCACAGCACATGGGAGCTTTTCAATATATATTGTTTGATGGATTCCTGCAAATTTTAAATGATGGGAGCAGCACTGTCATGGAAAGGAGCATTGGATGGAATTACCTGAGGGCATCCATAGCTCTTGGGCATGTTTTTTTCCTAGACAGCTGCAGGGTCTAGGCAGCTTTCAGTGCCTCCCTATGGGGATAGCACGCATGTGAGGGCACTGGCAATGTGGCAGGAAAGCCTGCTCCCACAACCTCCACCCTGCCCCAGGCCAGCCCTTCAAATAGTTAAATGGGTTGTGTTTACAGGGAGCACTGCTGTAATAGTATGTCCTCAGGCCATTGGAAACAGCACTTGTTCCTGTAAAACCCAAATGGGGCTATACCTAAAAGATGTGATAATTGGCGCAGGCCCAACCTTTCTATCCATGGAGGGTTAAGGAAACCTGTCATGAGCCTACTGTTCATAGGGATTTTCCAAATTAAATCCTCTCATTGGTTCAAAGATACCAAGTCAGGACACAGAGATACACTTGGATCTCTAAATGTTTTCTTCATTTAATTTTTCCTTAAATCTGAGCAACATTTATAGATTTCTTTTTTTTTTCTCAAAAAAACATATTTAACATATGTCTATTTCATTTAGATCCTAAGCTAAAGGAGAACCATGTTCTCTAGCAATGATCTATGTTGCCTAAGGGCTTGGGTGAATTTAATCATTTATTTGGATCTGTAGATAATTGCCTAGCCAATAAACTTTGATGTGGGAATATAAATGATTGCATTTGAAGATTGTATTTGAAGAGTTTATAATTATGTCTAAATTTTAGGATTTCTGTGAATACTTTAAAGTATATGCTGGAACAGAATGATTTTTTTTTTTAACTTGTAACTTTTCTAATTACCATGTGTTGGGAAAATAGTCAATCCTGAATTACTTGAAAGAGATTTTGCTTCTTTTCTAGAGGATTCTTTTAAAACTGGCAGACATGATTTAGATGAAAGTGAAACTCAAACAAATACATACAATGGACAATTTATGACCTAAGATGTTAAAAATAATTGACAACATAACTGCTGCCTATTATGTTAAACATGTCTTCTGGGGATGGTGATTAATGGAATAAGATCATTCTAAATGGAAGCCTCCAGTGGACAGGATACAGGTATATGATGACATTTATATCAGTAATGTGGTTAGTTGATTTAAGGCATTTTCATCAAATGTGTGAATAATCATAATTGCTATTAGTATAACTGCCACCGTGCATTGAACAATTTTATCCTAGGCTCTTTCATTTCATTTTCACAATCAAATGATGAGCTTACCATTATATCCTCGCTCAGCAAAGACATAATTTGAGATGTTAATTTGTCTTAGGTCATTCATCTTAAAAGTGGTAGAGTCAGTACTTAAATATGTCTGTCTGATTTAAAGCCCATGAAGTAATCTCTCTTATGACTTACTCAAGATTTAAAAAAAGAAAGTAATAATAATAAATAACAACTTAGAGTGTGTGCTGAACCATAATAAGAGTGAATTAAATTAAAATAAATATGAAGCTTATACTTATATTAAAAATCCAACTGCAAAATATATAAGATAAGAAATTTGATTAGTGAAATTTCATGTGAAACTGTGATGTGGCTTCCTAAAACTTTGACTGCATTACCAGTGTTTCTCCAAGGGCTTGTTAGCATTTGGGCAGGATGACTTTTCATTGTACAGAACAGTCTTTATTTGGCAAGAGCTTTAGCATCCCTAGTACCCACCACTAATGCCAGTAGTACACTCAGGCAATGAGAAAATGCCTTTACATATAACACCCTCTATATTGGTACTGCCTGAGTTGGAAGCTGCTGCATTAGTAAACATATTCAGGTTAGAAAAGAGGAAATAGGTTAAAGTTTACTTTGAACTGGTCAGAAATTATTGAGGCTATTTTTGTTACATTTAAAAAAGAAACTGTGCTATCAAAAGAATGTCCAGAAGATAGTTGATTCAAAATTGTTGGGTTTTGTGAAATATCCCAGTGTTTGTGTAATACATTTCCCTCTTTGCCTAATTAGTTTCCATTTTTTTCCCATTGCAACTAAACCATCCTAAATAATATTCTAGCACAAAATTCCTAAGACTTGAAATTGTATAACATAGCACTTCATATAAGAAATGACAAAAGAATTGGGATTATTTAGTCTGAACAAAAGTTGACATAAGATATAGTGTTTTCCAAAATTTGATACATAAATATGGCTGAGAAATTAGACTTGTGTTATGGACCCCAGAATTGAAACCAGTGGTTAGATGATAAAATTATTAGGAATGACCAAAAATAAAAGTGTCTTGGCAGGTGGGGCCTCCTTTATCATTTTATGTGTTCAGTAGGAGGTGACTGTGAATGAGATGGGAGGTGAGACTCTTGATGTCTTATTCAATGACTTTAGACCTTGTGATTCTATATCTTTTGGGCATATGGTCATTGCAGATCCCTTATTTTGAAATTTTTTTTGATGAAATATCCTCCTTTTCCTTCTACATTCTCTGACTATATATCAAGTAGTGCATTCTCTTGAAGACCTATTTTTAGTTGCACAGAAACTGCATAGATTTCGACAGAGATCAAACTAGTCAAACGGCAGCACATCAGGGTCCCCAGAGTTTTCTACACCTGAAAAGAAGAAAAGAAAAAATCCAAACACTTTATTAGCGACTGTACACTCTCCTTAGAACACATAGGCTTAGCCTGCTGTGTTCCCAACACTTAGACTTCCCTCCTCCGGGGAGGCACTCAAAGCCAAGCTCATCAGGGCTGCAAAACACTCTGGAAGGAACAAAGCATTCATGGTTAATGAACTGGTCCAGCAGGACTAGCCTGCTAATGGGAAACTGGTCCCCTTTAACACTCAGGTGAAAGATTTCCCCTGATCTCTTAGCTCCCTACTTTTTCTTGTTTAACAGAAGAAGGAAAATCTCTTTGATTACTATTCAGGTCTTATGAGGCTGTGGAATCTCCTACCAGAATCACTATAACTCTGTGACACACAGAATTGGCCCAATTGTTCTGTAATCAGCAAGAATCACACAAGGCACAACCACTTCGCCCCCCCCCCCATCTCCCTTGGCTCACGGTGCATTTATTCCCTTAAAACTATATACATGAAAGAGGAAATATAAGAAAACATCATGAGAGAGTCGGTTTAGTACAATTTTTGGTATTTTACTTCTAGAATAAGTATCTGAGTGGAAAAACTTGGACAATAGGCCCCACTAAGAAAAAAATATCCAACGCTGCTTGTTCCCCCTGTAAATAAGAGGATCATGCCTTTGTTCTGCTGTGTAATTAATCTCACCTCGCTCTCTTACTGCCATCTCTTCTTTTGACTTCTCACTAACTTTTCTAATGAGAGTCCGATAGACTCTTAGACTCTTTGCCTTTGTTTGTCTCTATATTACAGTCCTTAAGCTACATTGTCTTTGGTAACATTTCTATGATATTTCCTATGGTAATAGTTCCATCACAATAGCTTTAAACTATGGACTTCACTATCTATTTCCTGGATGCAAGCCTAGTCCGAGTCTAATTTCTCACTGCTTCATACGGACTCCTATTCTCATTGCCATACTGTGAAACAAAATGTTGTGTTTTTTTTATTTGTTTTGTTTTTTTAGCTGAGGTGGCAGCTCAGCGGCTGCTCAGCTCGGACCAGGACTCGAACCACTGTTGCTCAGAGCTCAAACTGTTGAGCGAGCTCTTAACCAACTGAGCTACTTGGCCGGCCCAAAATGTTTTAATATGCATTAGAAACACTGTGAATAAGAATGTTAAAAGTTTTTTAGGAAACAGTCATCTGTCCTCTAAGGCTAAAGAAAACAAGCATTTCCATATCAAATATTCACCCCCAGATAGCTATAAAAGATCAAGTCCCGTCCAAGCTCATCAGTACTGCCCTCACTTATCAATAACCATTCATTTCTTGTGTTCATTGCTCCTTAGTCTTGGTAGCAACTTCACCTCCAGGATATTTGTCAACCTTCACCCCTCTTCTCAGGAACTCATTTTTAAGTCTCTTGTGTAAGATTTAGGACCTACATAGAGCAACAGCTGAATCTGGATCTCAGTTATACTGATTCTCAGCTAAGGCTTTTCTCATATCGGTATGCTAGTGATGCCAGAATATATTGAAAATAAAACCTGGGCCGGCCATGTGGCACATTGGTTAAGAGTTGGCTTGGGAGTGCTGACTCTGAGCAGCAGGGCCACTGTTTGGATCCCACATGAGGGCCAGTGATGCTGTGCCCTCTATAGCTAAGATGGTGAACGACAGCTCAACCCGGAGCTGGGCTGCCGCGAGTCACTGGTGACAGTGTAGGCTCCAGCGGGCCTGCAGTGGGGCTGCTGTGAGCTACCATGAGTGGCTGGCAGCCAGCGTGAGTGGCCAGCAGCTGGCGGGAGCTGCCATGAGCCTCCATGAGTGGTCGCCCAGTGGCCAATGACTGCCTCACCTGGGAAGAGCACAATAATAATATCAATACGGGCCAGTGAAACAATGTCCTCCACAACTGGACTGAAGAACAAAAGGACAGCAACTTGTCTGTTCCCCTTCCCTGATTCTCCAATGCTGTTCCCCTCCCCTAATTCCCCAATTAAAAAAAAATCTTTAAAAACAAAAACAAAAAAGAAAATAAAACCTAATGACATCTCAGATTCCCACTTTGGCCAAAATGCAAACTAATCATGAAAGATTCCTGATTAAAAAAAAAAAAAATCAAGAGAACAATCGGGCTGTGAGATGTCTCCACAGAGAAATTTCACTTGACTTTGAATACTTGACTTATAGGTTAAAGATTGCTTGTGATATTCCATCTCTATTATGTAATCAAAAGACTAAATAAAATTTGAAATACTTAGCAGACGCACCAAACGTGTAAAATATAAAAGGGCCCCATGATATACATTGATGTAATTCAAGAATTATAAATAAGACACAGAGAAATGGGAAGGCTCATTGAACAAAGCTGTGGTAAATGGTGACTGATAATGTGAAAAAAATAAATTTTATAATATTATTCAGAAAAAAATTAGATCTGGTTTGTATCAAATATAGTATCATCACAAAACTGTAATATGAGTATATCTCTTGTATATATATATATATATATATATATATATATTTGACATACAATATTATACAACATCAGCTTCAGGTGTACAGTGCAGTGATCAAGCCTCTACCCCATCCATGAAGTGATCTCCTTAACAAGACATGTGACCATCTCACACCCTACAAAATATTTACAACATTATTAATTATATTCCTCGAACTGTCTTTCATGTCCCTGTGGCAATATTGTAGTTACCTATTTATGCTGTCTAATCCCTTCCTCATCTCCCTTATCCCCACCCTCTCCCAACTAACAGCCATCAGTTGTTCCTCTATATCTCTGAGACCACTTCTGTTTACTTTGCTCATTCATTCAGATTTTTAGATTCCACATATAAGTGAAATCATATGATATTTGTCTTTCTCCGACTGACTTATTTCACTTAACATAATAGTCTCTAAGTCCATCCATATCGTCCCAAATGGTACGATTCCATTCTTCTTTATAGAAGAGTAATACTCCATTGTAAAAATGTACCACCAGTTTCTTAATCCAGTCAATGAGTATATCTCTTGAAGCATTTGTACTTTGGGGAATGTTTAGCATTTGGAGTTTGGTTGGAAAATACTGCAGTTTTTGGACTGGGACAGAAGCCATATGAAAACTCTGAGATTCTTATGTAAATAACATGCCCTCAGGGATTTTTCTACATCACTTAACCATAGGAGCGATCTACCATGCAGTCTTTCCTTCATCTGGCCTCCTGGATTTGTAAAAGTGTTATAGAGCCTATCAAGAGAGCTTTGCCTGTTACTAAACTCTCTTAAGTTTAGGGCAGCTATGTCAGTCAAGCCGGCTACTCCAATTCTTTCTGCTGCAAAGATTCTCTTTGCTCAGTGTTTTTGAAGGTCAGTTCTGAAGTTTTGAGTTCGGAATTCCTGTGCGGCATGTGTGGCACATTTACTGTTAGTGGGAATGATACTGCATGAACATTCCCTTGTTGTTTAATCAATCGAGTGTGCATGAGGTTTGTTTTCAAGCCATCATTGGCTGACCCCCAATTTTGTTTTGGGGGTCTAAGTTAGGAAGTAGAGTATTGTCTTTAAGCCCACAGTCAAGACTGCACAACATGAGAATGACTTCTAATTCTGATACCAGGTCTATGAATTCTCCACATCAAATTTGCCATCTGATTAATGGAATCCTGCTTCAGAGCTTAAATAAGAAACCGTGGGTTGGTGTAGACAGAGTGGGAGACACTTTTTCCTAATCTACCATGAAGTGGTGTCCGCATTAGTGTAAATTTGTCACTGTCCTGGTACAGCCTCCAAATTTGTTTTGTGGATTTAGGGCACAGTAGAGTTTGAGATTGGTAGGTTTCAGAGAGGCTTTTTATTTTTTAAATGCCATTTAAACATCATCAGTGCTAAGATCTTTGACTATGGCAGGAAAGCTTTTCTGTAAGCAATAGATACAGTTCTGTTATTCCATTTCGATTTTTATGAAGACTGGCTTTGATATAGTTTCTAAAGAAAATGCAAATATACTCTATTATTTGGCCATTTTTCTTCTAAATCTTCTAGAGCATGTGGTTTAATTCCTAAGAAACTGAAGAAGACAGTTTAAATAATAAATTTTGTCTCATAAGAATGACTGAACTCAGTTCTAGATGCTTCCTATCTAATCTTACTTCAATCAGTTTCATGTTTTAGGCCTTGTAAATTGCAACCCACAATCCTGAAACGAACTTCTCCATTGATTAGTTTCAAGCAGCAAAATATTCACAGTGTTTTGCAAACAAAAGGAGACATATTTTAAGGCTAGAACGTTGTTTCACAGAACCCTGATACATGCCCATATGTGTGGTTGCAGTTGGCTTTTGGGGAACAAATAAAACAAATCTTCCCAGAAAGAAAAAAAAAAATATATATATATACCTGTTTCTTTGTCTCTCTTTCTCAGGAGCTCATAATAAAAGTTACAAAAGTACAATCAGGGCCTCCTTAGAAGAAGAGGTGAACATTTGAATTTTCCTGATAATCTTCCCTCTGTTTAGTCCTCTTAGTCATGCCAAGGTTTTGTGTGGAGTGGAGTAAGAATCAAATGATCAGGGCCGGCCGAGTGGCGCAATGGTTAAGAACTGGCTTGGGACGCCAGAGGGTCCCCGGTTCGGATCCCACATATGAGGGCCAGTGACACTGCCCTGCCCTCCACAGCTAAGATGCTGAACAACAGCTCAACCTAGAGCTGGGCTGCTGTGAGTTGCCGGTGACGGCGTAGGCTACAGCCCCTGTGGCAGTGGGTTGCCATGGGCTACCATATGTAGCCAGCAGCCAGCGTGAGCTGCCAGCAGCCGCAGTGAGCGGCGGACCTGAAGCCGGCGACTGATCTGCCTCACCTAGGAAGAGCGCAATGATGGTGCCAACTTGGGCCAGTGAAGCAACGTCTTCCACAACTAGATTGAAGAACAAAAGGACAGCAACTTGTCTGTTCCCCTTCCCCCAATTCCCCAGCACTGTTCCCATCCCCCCAATTCCTCAATAAAAATCTTAAAAAAAAAATGATCAGAGGAGGTGTGAATAGTTGTTATAATTTTGGAGGTTATACAAGTTTTGAGAAATAAAAATTTTAGTCAGGTTGGGATGGGGCATTAACTGTACTACGAGGCAAACAGAATTTTCAAAGATTCTTCCAGCCAAACATGTCTGTTTTAGCTTATACTTTCTAAGGACCTTGTAAATTTTATTATAATTATAGATGCTAGAGAATGAAAAACAATTAGCCTCACATGATTGTTCATAAATAAATCTATAACTTAAGCCTTTACTTCATACTTAGATGGATATTTTAGTTAAACCTATCTTAGTCCCTTTAATTTGGGTCTATTCACAGTGGTCACTCATTGTAACGTAAAGTGCCATAGTTTTCATTATAAAAATGATTGCCTACCCTTATATTATTGTATCACTAAATTAGCTATTGTTTCTTTTGTTAATACAGTTGACATACAATATATTAGTTTCAGGTATACCACATAGTGATTAGACGTGCATATAACTTACATAGTGATCACCCTGATAAATCTAGTATTCATATACATTTTTATTCATTATGGATCAGCAACTATATGTGATTGATTCTCAGGACAGCAAGTTGGAGTAAATGAAGATAAGCAGAAATACTTGATGTCTTCTGTGGCCTTTGTCTGGAACTGGCATAGTCTCACTTCTCCCACATTCCCTGATCACGTATGTCATATCAATTCCAACATCAGCAGGACAGAGAAATACACTCTGCCTGTAGCAGAGGAACTCTGAAGTCTTGGCAAAGGGTGTGGATGTGTAAACCTATTTAAGGGAAGTTGTGGAGAATCCACAGCAATGATTTAATACCACCCTGAAGGGAGAAGAGTTCTGCTGCTGATGTTTGAAATATCTTATATGTTCTTCCTTGCCAGCACTTTTGTGTCAGTGGTATAACTGTGCCTTTGTTCTGTGAAAAATACTTTCTGGGATTTGGTAACACAATGAAATCTTTGCAGGACATAGTCTTGGGACTTGCCAGGAAACCTAGTATAATGCAAAAAGGAATGTAGAGGTTTCACATAAACAGCAGCATGTGGGTACCAGTAGGAAATTAAATTATGAATCTGCTTTTAAAAAACCAGCTTAGCCAATGAGTTTAAACGTCCAATTATTGAATCAGTATTCTGCCTCTACCCACTCAATGTCCAAAAGCCATTTTCCTATTTTCAAGGAAAAATCACGACTCTGACCCAACTTTCCTTTTAAATCGACGATTAAAAATTGAAAAAAGAAAAATAAGAAGAAAAGCCAGTCCTAGTCTACATGTGCATCCAAACTTGTTTCACTTTTCCTCCAATCAGTGACTTATGTTAAAATCAGAGCACAGTAAGTTCCAATTTCTCATTTTCTACTAAAATAAGAATTTTGCGTTAAAAATAATGCTGGTCGGTCACTGCTAGATAGTACTAAAGTACTATGAAAATATCATCAATAGAGTAATTAATAGTTCTTTTAAAAACTCCAAAAGAGAGCTAATTATTTCCACTTCAAAGTTGTATGAATAAATCTTTCTTTTGTGTTTTAGTACCTATGTGCATAATTTTGTCTTGCATATTACAGGAATACAATAGAAGAAAATAGCACATGGAAACCATCTTTTTAAAATATGTGCATGACAATGATCACGAACACTGCAATATAATTCTGAATAAAATCTTTTTTGTTTTTTTATTTTGGGAATAAGCTGGTATCAAGATTATTCCGCAAAATCACCTAAGTGTAATTTAAACTATCTTATTTTCTCATAAATGGAGCTTAATCAAGGGAGCATAGTGGAAAGCATGAGTGGAAGTAACAGACAGGTATGAAGTGTATTTCTTGCAAGCTAAATCAAGTGAAATTAAACAGAAGAGAAGGCTTTTGGGAGCAATAACTAAGATATGTTTAGATTTAAGACATGTTTTACTACTTCATTATTTTGTTTTAATTGAGATAAAATAGCGATTACTAGGATACATACAATAAGAGAAACGCTATTGAATGAAGTTCGGCCAAAATCATGTTGGGGACAAACAATGGGGATTTAAGAGGCAGCAGTAGTATGTGCTTTTAAGTATTTTGGTCCAGTTCAATCGAAATCAATTTTGAGGGTACCTACAGCATACTTGACTGAAAGTATAGGAGACCAGAAAAGAACAATGCTTTGTTCTGAGACCTTAAGAAACTTACAGTGATAACAGTAAGTTGAAAAGGCAAGTGGTTGTTATTTGGCTGGAACAAATTTGGTTTCTCACTCTTTTACTTAGGGGCAAACAAACAAAGCTACCAAATAGCTGCTACAGAGATGTTTTGCCAGATAAAATGACATGGCTCTGGGAAGGAGGCATCTCCTGGGAAAGCAAGTTTTACAGATGATAGCTCTTGACGGGGAGAGTTTTAACTTTTACTGTTCTACTTATTCCATGAGACAGAGAGGCAAGTATGCATTGGCAGGGCTGTGATAATGAAGTGAAAAATAGAATATGTGTCAAATATTGAGCCACCCAAATTTCCTACTATTTAAGCTAAGTTGTGTTGGCTTGATTCCTTTTATAAATTTTAAAGCTTTCAGAAGTGGAAGTTATAAAATCAGGTAATTGTTATATAATGAAGTCAACTCACTAGAACCGAAGTAACCATAGATCCCAATAGTGAAATTCAGAAATTTTTCTGAAACTGGTTTTATAAAAATTAGCTTTATTTTAGAGTTTTATCCCCAAACTGCCAACTAATGTCTTGTGTTTAGTATAAAGTCAGTGTAATTTCCTACATCTCTTACTTCTGCAGGCAGTGCAAGCCAAGTGAGAATGACTGTTTAAAGGGAGGGCTCCAAGATCCTGAAAGCTTTTCAATCATCAAAGCAGTTCCTGTCATGTTTGATGTTTCCTCCTTACAAAGGCAGAAAATAGGACTCTTACATTTTTAAAAAGGTATGGACTGCAAGGTTGTAGTTTACCTTAAGTTAAACAGAAGATAGCACTGATCTTATATATCAGTGATTGGAGTCTAGCCTTGATTCAAATATTGTGTGTCAACAATTGTACTTTGAATTTCATGGGTATGTGTGTATCTGAGAACTTATTTTTAAAATAGTAATTGAATGAGAGTTTAGGATTTTGAGATCCTTTTGCATGTTTATCTTCTTTAAAACTTACTGAGTGTTCAGATTTAATATTCCCCTGAAAGTCTGTGGTAAAATGTTTGAGAAGGAGTCTTACCTTCTTACCTTCAGCTGTGAGTATTAACAACTCTTCTTCCAGGTCAGAAATACTCCTCATTATGGCCAAGTATCTTCCTGGAAAGGCCTTCCCTTAGTGCCGCAAATAACGCATCATCCCTTTCCCTGCCAATCTCTGTCCCCTGTAGTGGCTTTAGTTGTCTTCATATTGCTGGCATCTTACATGTTCATTTGCTTGGTTCTGCCTCTCCTGTCCTAACTAGAATGAATCTCTGTAGGAGCAGGGACTTTCATTTCTGTTTCGCTCATTTCTATATCCTCAGCACCTAGAACAGTGCCCAGCACAATTAAGTGCTCAATGAATATTTGTTTCAATGAATGAATAAACTTGGAGAGTAAGTGAGGCTAGTTAACTGCTCAGACACAGTCTCAACTCATCTTTTGTTTTGAACATGATAGTTCTCATGAGGGGTTGAAGAGGAAAATTAAATTTTTCTAGTCCACTTGACTGAATTTTACAAGGAAAAACATATGCTGTGGTGGTGCCTGAAAATTCTAGGAAGTTATGAATATCTTGATATATATCTCCAGAATTAGGGTTTGCTTTAGTAAAAAATAATAAATAATATATATATATATATATATATATGTATATCTATTTATCTATGGATGTGTATATATATGTGTGTGTATATATATCTATATATATATATATATATATCTTTACATGCATCAGTAGAGTGCTATACACACATACATATGCCACATAAATATACCTTAAAAATATGCATTTTGGATATTTTATTAACTAAATTTATAGTCATTTCTTTCTTTAAACCTATCTAATATTTATTTCTGTTACCCTTTCATTCTTGCACAAATTGAACTTTTTACAGTGTGTTAAATTGATCTAATATGAAATCCAGTTTAATTATTAAATTTAGTTCAATATTTAATTTGGTTTAATAAAAGTGATCTTGCATGTAATGTATGCATTTAATTGATATATTTAAGACAGGATAATTTTAAATAGGTTAAATATTTAATTTTGAGTAATTTTTTAAATTATTCAGGATTAAAAATAGGATAGATCTATGTTATCAAAGTAGTGAACAGATACAAGTCGTGATTTAATAAATGTCTGTTCACATTTGTGAAATTCTGCCATTGCTCAATTTCTGATCACCAATTTGTCTTTGTCTATGGTCTAACTAGGAATTTATTTTATTAAAAAGGAAGGAAACTGAAGGCCTTCAATATCATAAATTTTTTCCTTCTCTTTGAGACACCCAATAACAATATCATTTTACCTACTCTTTTTTACTTTTCTTATTCATTCAGATTTGTATTAATGCATGATGATTATCATGGTATCTTTTAAAATATAAGATTTAAAAATAAGTTAGCACTTCCTTCTCCTTTCTTATTTGTAAATTACATTTCTTCCAAAATTACTCGGTGTCAGTTTCTTAGCTACAACTGAAACTCCATTCTTCCACTTTTTATGTATAAGCTTTCTTTTCAAGTCCACAAATAATGGCTGATTGGTTCAGTGTCATATTTGATTGCTTTCCCCTTCTGGTCTCCGCTTCCGTCCAAATTTTATCTTCTCAATTCCCACTGGATTCCCACTGGATAGCTAAGGCTTCATCACCTTTCCTGGCTATATTATTACAGTTGTCTCCCACATGGTCTCACTGTCAGTTTCTTCTCTGAATGCCATCATTTCACTGTCCTGCACCCTGCTGGTGGTGGAATCCTATCCATCTCCATTGCTCAAATGATACATTCATATAACTGGGCATTGCAGTCAAAGTCTTCCAAAACAGAGTGCTTACCTACATATAGATTCTCAAGGCATAGGGTGTACTCTAAACTTCCTTTTGTTATTTTCTGATTGAGATTAAAGTGAAGAAAGATAAAACAGACATTAGTCTGCTATTTATGACAACCTATGTTAAATATAACACCCTTTCTTTCCCCTCTCCTCTTCTTTCTCCTCCTCCTCCTTCTGTGTCACTCAAAAAGAGATGTTCCAATGACCAGCACTTTGATGGTGTTGTAGGGTGCTGTAGGGAGGAGAGATGAGGAAGTATAAAGAAGCTTAGCCCCAATCAGAGGATTGGACTGTCATATGCTCATACTAAGAAAGTAACCAATGGAGGCTCAGAAGCAATCCACTCATGACTCAGGAGGAGCCATCATCAACTATCTCCACCTATAAAATATATACAGATGCAGTAACTTTCTACTTTGGGGTGAAGTTTGGTGATCAGGAGTTGGTTAATTGGTTGTCATTTATAATTTTCCCTTCGCATTCAAATTTATAAATATAATGATTTATTTTTTCTCCTTTTTAGTGCCTGGAGTGAAAGAGGGTTTAAATGTATGTGGATGGAGAGATCTTTATTGCATTGCTATGTCAGACAGACCCTAGAGTGAGACTCCATGATCTTAGCTGCTAGTATTCAGGTCTTTGTAAAATTTCCTCCTGTGAGTGCTGGAAGGACCAGTAACTTGCTTAGTAATATGGCAAAGGTGATGGGATAGTTACTCTTATAGTTATGTCCTTTTACAGATATATATGTGAATATATACAATTATCTATCTATCTATCATCTATCTATCTATCATCTATCTATCTATCTATCTATCTATCTATCTATCTATCTATCATCATCTATCTATCTATTCATGTCTTGCCAGCAGACTTGTTGTAAGGATTCTCCTCCTTGCTGGCCTGATGAAGTAGGCAGCTATTTTGGGAAAGCCCACATGACACGGAGTAATAGTGACCTCTGAAAATTACAGTGGCCTCTAGGTATGTGGGTGTCCTCTAGGAACTGAGGAAGGCTTCCTGATGTCCAAGAAGAATCAGGGACCCATAGTCCTAACAACCACAAAGACACAAATTCTGTCAACGGCCTGAATAAGTGTGGGAGTGAACTCTCTTTCCTATCTAGTCTCCGGATGAGAATGCAGCCAGCTGACATCTTGGTTGCAGCCTTGAAAGGCTCAGCAGAGGACCCGGTTGCACTGTGCCCAGACACCTGACCCACAGACACTGAGATAATAAGTGTTCATTATTTTCAGCTGCTAGCTCACGGTGATTTGTTATACAGCAATGGAAAACTAATACAGTTGTATAAACTAAATAATTTAGTTGAGGAGAAATCCCCCAGCACTCATATCACTACATTCCGCCATACATACGTTAAGATCAAGCCTTCAAAAGCTGCTTGTTGCAACACTAGGCCACTTATTCTTCCCTGACCATGGAATGTTTGTTCACATTTCTGTATACCAGAGGACTTTTGTTATAGAGTTTCCGAAAGTGGGAGACATATTACTCTTATCATAGGCTAGACACAGTAGGTAGATAGCATAGTATTAAATCAAATTGTATCACAACTTGGAAAAGTTTTCCTTTTTTTATATCCTTGGCATCTATCTTAGTTTGCTTGGGCTGTCATAACAAAATACCATAGACTGGGTAGCTTAAATAACAAAAAATTATTTTCTTATGGTTCTGGCTGAAAGTCCAACATCAAGATGCCAGCATAGTCAGTTTCTGGTTAGAGCTCTCTTCCTGGCTTGAGATAGTTGCCTTCTTGCTGTGTCCTCACGTAGCAGAAAGAGAGAGCAAGCTCTCTTGTGTTGCTTCTCTTAAATGTAGTAATCCTATTGTGAGGACATTACCCTCATGACCTCATCTAAAGCTAATTAACTCCCAAAAGCCCCATCTTCAAATATCATCACATTGGTGGATAGGGTTTCAGCATATGAATTTTGGGTGGACACAAGTCAGATTACAGCATCATTTTGTTATCTCTTCAAACAAGTCTTTAATTTGCTTCAGTGCCTTGTGTTAAATTCCTATTTTTAAGAAAGAATAAAGACCTGGACTGAACCTGACTGTTCAGTGTTTTTGGTAACAGCAGCAGCCAAGTAAAAATGACAATTTTACCTGTTTTCGACATATCTATTTTTTAACTTCACCTTTTCTTTGTATCAATTGATAATGGTTTTTCATTTTTTGGAGGTCCTGCAAAGTTTTCTTCTAAGGTATATTTATTTAATAAACCCTGAGACACAGGAAGAGAAATATGAAAAAACTACTAACATAGGTATTAACATAGGTCTTAGATGTGATTCATAGTCACTGAACTTTGGGAAACATCATCATTTGTATTATATCCCTCCTTCCCATGTGTTCCTCAAGACCTGCTCACATATGCCCTGCTCTGAAAGCCTTCCATACCCTTTCTTAATTAATTATGCCCTTAGTGATTCCATAGAGCATAACTCAAATTATTATTTGAGCATGTTAATTTATTAAAACTTTGTTTCTCTTGATTTATTATACATTCTTTGTAGACAAGCAATTTAATGTTTCATTTTTAAAAATATTTTCAGCTGCTAACATGGTGCCTTGAACATGGGAGAAATGTGTGAATCATTGGAAATAAGAGACTATTACTATATACAGGATGTAATACTGGCCAGAGTAGTGGTTATATAGATCAATAAGACACTTTATCTGTACCCTCTGACCTTAAAAGAAAATCACCTAAGTTAATCTTATTGGTAAATACATAACAAAAGACAGAGAAGACACAATTAAATAGGAGTGAAAGTTAGATACAAAATCACATTAAATATAGTCAATTAACTTCAATTCACTGTCTTCTTTAAAATTTCCAATTAAAGAATTTATTTTACTTTTCAAGAATTTCAGTTACAAAGCAAAAATAAAGAATTACATATAAGAAAAGTTTAGCAAGTCGATAAAGCTGTTTCCTTGTCACTATTGCTTCTGTAATAAATTTAAAAACGTTTAAAGCATTACCTTTTCATTTAATTCATCAACTGCTTATTGTATTTCTACTAAGTGTAAAAAAAGATACCAGTTTCTTTACAATTAATAATGTATAATATAGTGGTAGCTGATGAAGAATAACTAATTGACATGGGAAAAGAATAAAGAAACATAATAGTATTTCTCGATACTTTCCCTTAAAATTACTCTTATAAAACTATTTATTGGTAGTATTTTTCTAAAGTGTTGATCTCAATTAGGTGGAATATATTCACTTCTTTTCCTTCTTCCACTCTTTCTCCCTCCCCCCCCACCAAAAAAAGCCTTGTGTGTAAGTAAAGAATGTATAATGTCCAATAACAACAACAAAAATTTTTTACTGTGCTGTTACTTCTCAAAGGAAACAAAAAGGAAATTTTTTTTCCCATTTGAACCAAAGATGTGTCTATATGATACCAAATATTTGAATTAAAAAATTATAGAAAACTTTATGTATGTAAGTCAACATGCTTGCCACTATTAGAAAGAAGAGTGTTATCTAAATAAATTAAATCTTCAGTTTATTCTAGACCATGGAATGCTTTGGCTATCATAGATGTTTGTGGAGAAGACACTATTTGTACATGCCGTGTAAAAAGCAATAGGAGAGAAGAAAATCTGCTTATATTCAAACGCTTTAGCTGAACAAATGCCAACCTTAAGGAAAGAAAAATATCCAAATTCCAGCTACATTTTTAAAATTTTGAGGCCAAATATTTAGAACCTGAATTCTTCCTTTTTTCCCCCTAGATCTGAATTCTTCCAATTTTTATCATTAGACTTTGTGATCATGAGACACTAACTTGATTCTATCCATGTTGAGAGAAAATGTGGGAACATTTCCGAAATTATTCTCATTATTTAAGAGTGTTAATTCAGAAATCATCATGCTATGATTGGTTTAGCCACAATGTGCTTGTACTTGATAATATTATGGATGCAGTTTGAATAAAAAGTCTGCAGATATTCTCCGGTATAATAAATCAAAGGGGGATTGCCATAGATAGTAATATTTAAATGTACTTAGTCTGAGCAATTAAATTAAAATTTTATAGTGTTGCTCTGTAATGAGAAAGGGAATTTCCCCCCCTTACTATTATAGATCTATGTGGAGACAAAGGGCAAAATAAGTGAGAAATGTGATTCAATTGACCCTGAGAGGGAGAAGTTACTTCATATGTCAGTAGAGGTTTAAAACTCATTTGCCATGAATTTCTTGTTACTGCATTTTAATTATAGTGAGTACACATATGCTGACAGTGCATGAGATCATATTTGTTAAATGGACCTCAACTTATGCAGCACTCATCAGAAAGCCTCCGGGATTACACAACATATAGTCTTTGTTATGCTTGCAAAATAAAGGACAGCTCTATTACGTATTATTTCAAGGATAAGGATATGAACTCAGGAAGTGAATTTTAAAGTTTTAAATAATTAAAAAGCAAGAAGACCTAAACATCTTCTTCAAAAGGAAAGTATACAGATTAAATAACTTTTGAGGGATATAAACCACAATAGTCATTTGATGGTAGATATCTTTAATATCTACATAAATCGATATAAACATCACACAATAGAAAGTGTCATGCAAGATGCATACACTTACTAAACTGGGTCAGCTTTAGTTTCTGAGAAAATTAGGCTGATGAGGTCAAAGCTGAGGATTAAATCTCTGGGCAAACCGGTTAATTTTGCTGTGTTCTTTTTTTCTTTTTAAATGCAAAATCTATTTTATTATTTTGAAAAATTATTTTTTCAGTTACAGTAGACATTCAATATTATTTTATTAGTTTCAGGTATATAGGATAGTGGTTAGACATTTATATGATTTATGCAGTGATCCACTACCCTGTTATCCCCAAGTAATTTCAACTGTGCATACTCACAAAAAGAGCATCTAAAACCGGCCCCTAAGCCTGGAATAAACAGTTCAAGAATGTGCCCTATGGATGGGACCTACTCAGTATTCTTTAATTGATGGGTCAGGAGAATTATTTTTATATATGATTATTTAATTTGTTTTTGTTCTCACTTAGTAGTAATGCCATATAGAATGGATATACTATGAGTCTAGAATTATAAAAAGGGTAGTGCTGGTATGTGTGTTTTTTTATTATAAAACATTTTAGATATTCACAAAGGTTTAAGGAATGACTCAATAAACATCTATGCACCTCTCAATCATTTAAGACATAAAACATTGCAAATATCATTAAAACCCTCTATGATCACACTCCACTCTTGATTTCCCCTGAAAAAAATAGCTATTCTAAATTCAGTGTTTATTATTCTTAAGCATTTATTTACTCCTGTTACTATGTGAATGCACCCCCAATAATAAATAGCAGTTATATTATTTTTAAAATTTATAAAAATCAATGTCATACTTCATTTTCTTTCTGAAGTTTCCTATATGTTTATTACTTCGTGCTTTATTCCTGATACAATCCTGACTTGCAATGGTATGTCATATACCACTGTATGCTTATTTCAATATGTAATTTATTCTTTTGCTTGATCATGGATATTTAGTTTTTCAATGTTATAAATAAGGCTCAAGGGTGCGCATATTGCAACCACTCCTGAGCTGGTTGTTGTCTTTTGTCCACTTCAGAGGTGTTTCTGGCTCTGCTCAGTGTTCCAGCAGGCTGGATTTCCACTGACTATATTGGTTTGCTCCCTGCTCTCTGGCTTCCAAATGGTTTGGCCAATGGGAGGCACCAGCAAGACCTCAAAAGTGTACAGGTGAGAGAGTGGTTAAGTATTTTTTAAAATTACATTTTAAAAAAATATTTCTAAATCATAGACACAGACAATAGTTTAGTGGTTACCACAGGGTAAGGGGGGAAGGAGGTGGGTAGAAGGGGTTAAAAGGATTCAAATACATGGTGGTGAAAGGAGAACTGACTTTGGGTGGTGAACACACAATGCAATGTATATAGATGATACATTGTAGAATTGTACACTTGAAACCTGTATAATTTTACTAACCTATATCACTCCAATAAATTTAATAAAAAAATTAAAACAATAAATTAGAATAATTTTACTTTAAAAATAGTTAAGACTGAGTAATTAAGATCTCAATCATACATTACTAGTCAGCTCAATGCTTTAAGATGCTAGCCATTCCTTGGAGATGCCTGGGTTTTTGTCCTGCTGTTATGGTTTATCATTAATGACAATCTGCTATACCTTTGATATCCTAGTATCTATTTTTAAAATAAATTATGATGAAATAAAAAAATAAAAGTATTTTAAATGCACAAATCATAAATGTATAGATTGATGGATTTTTACAAAGTAAACACCTTAATAACAATTATCCAGATCAAGATAAGTCTGGTAACAGCATCCCAACATTCCTCCTAGCCATGATTCACAAAAGACAACTCTTATTCTTACTTTTGTCACTATAGATTAGCTTTAATTATTTTTTAACATGATAGTATTTGAACAATACAGTATATATTCTCTTATATTTTCTTTCTTTCACTTAATATACTATGTGTGGAATTGATCTATGTTTCTGTATGTATCAGTAACTGTTCTTTTTCTGTATTGTATGGTATTCCATTGTGTGAAAATATCACATTGAATTTTCAGTTCTATTTTTGATGAACATTTGGGTTGTTCCTATTTTTTTGGTATTAAGACTAATGATTCTATGAACATTTTCAGTACATTCTTTTGGTGTACATATGAATGTGCTGGTCTTCAGTTTATACCTAAGAATGGAACTGCTAGGTCATAGGGTATATATGTGTTCAGTAGATACTGAGAATTTTCCTAAATAGTTGTACCAATTTACTCTTTCATCAGCGGTATATAACAGCTCTTGTTGTCTCACATTGTAATAACACTTTTCAATTGTTAAGTTTTTAAGTCATTCTAATGGGTGTCATGAAGTATACTATTGTGATTTAGGTTGACATTTCCTTAGTGATTAATGGTATTGAGTACTTATGCTTATTGAAATGTAAACATTCTCTTTGAGATACATTTTTTCAAGCCTTTTGCCATTTTAATTGTATTATTTCTCTTTTTCTTCAATTCATAGGAAATTGTTTTCCTGGATATATGGATTGCACATGTCTGCTAATTTACAACTTGCCTTTCTGATTTTTTGATGATCTGTCTTAATAAACACAGGTTCTTAATTTTAGTGAAATCCAATTTACATAATTTCCTTTATTGTTAGTGCTTTCTTGAGTCCTCTTTAAAAAATATTTTCCTACTCCAAGATCATGAGTACATTTTTCTATGTTAAAACCTCAACATAGAAACAGATAAATATTTTTACTTGCCACAATTAGATCTACAATCTGTTTGAAATTGATTTTTCATTTTTTCCCATGAAAGGCTGTCTTGTAATATTTCTTACCTGTACTAACCTGTTAGGTTTTATTTCTACTACTTCAAACTTTTGATTTCATATTTCAAATATGTCTTTTGTAAGCAGCATATAGCAGGAATTTGTCCAATATTTGTTTTAAATTTTTTTTTAATTTTTAATTTTTTATTATTAGTTTCAGGTATATAGAAAAAGGCAATAGTTATCCTTTTCACCCCTCACAAAGTAACAACCCCTCTCCCATCATCCACTGCTTATATCATACTTATCTATTACAGTTCCATTGACTCCATTCCCACACTCTTTTGTTTTAACTGTCAAGTATCATTCAGATCATTTAAATTTCTTGTTATTACTGGTATATTTGCTTTTTTTAAACCATAGTTGTCTTAGACACTTGCTCCTCAAGAACAGTGTCATGACTCTTTTGAAAATTACACTTTGGTTAATCAGTAATTTAAAATTGTTTAATTTTTTTTTTATTTCCCAGTCAAGATGGCAGAGTAGGTAAATGCTTTGCTTGCATCTTCTCATGACCACATCAAAATTACAACTAAACTACAGAATAACCATCATTGACAATTATCTGAAGTCTAGCTGAACCAAAGTCCTACCTCTAAGGGCATACAGAAGAAGCCACCTTGAGACTGGTAGGAGGGGCAGAGATGTAGAATAGGCTTGTCCCACACCCATGTGTGACCATTAAAAATTGGGAGGATACCTTGCCTGCAGAGTTCCCTATTCCCAGAGGAGTTAGGGGTCCCAGCCCCACACCAGTTTCCCCAGCCCAGGGTCTCAGTGCTGGGAAGAAAAGTCCCATAACTTCTGGCTGTGAAAACCAGGCAAGATTGGGGTTTGGTGAGATGGAGGGGAGCTAGAGTCCTCAGTGATCCTCTTAAAGGGCCCACAAATGAACTCATTTGCTGACAAACTCACTCTCTCTAGCATCAGAGCTGGGGCAGCAGCTCAAATAGTGCCAGGGACATAGGGGAGGAAATAAGTTCTCTGTCTTCAGGGTGAGGCCATGGAGAGACAGCTTTCTCCTGGACAGAGGAGCTGGTGGAAGCCATTGTTTCTTTGTTGAGCCTTCCCCACTCCTGGTGTGCAGACTCAGGTGGCAGACATATCTGAGTCTCCACCAACCTAGCTAACACAATTTGTTTGCTCTGACCTGGTGATTCTCTGAGACCACATCCAACCCAATTTGAGGACCCACCCAAGCTGTTTCCAGTGGCTTTTCCATACCAATAGCCTGTCTTGGTTCATGCTACAAACTTTTCTAAAATCTCCCAAATGTTCATAAACCCCAACCAAGCAACATCTGGCTTCAATGTGTCCTGTACATCTCCCTGAGCAGCCCCAAGCCCAGCACTAGCAGCCTCCAGTCTCAGATCATAACTTGGCCTCTTGAAGCACCTCCAAGCTCAGTGTGGTGGCAGCCATGTGCCGATTGCTTTGTGGCTTATGCTAGGTGGGCCTGGGAAGTCACAGTCTGTGGCTAAACTTGGCCTACAGCAGGGCTCCCAGGAGGCCCTGAGGATGGCACACCTGGTGGCCAGTTTTGGACTGAGCAAAGAATCACCTGGTCACATCCAAGGATGATAAAACCAAAGGGCAGACTATGCAGGCACTAGAGTCCTGCTAAAGCAAATTCTGTTCTGTAAGGTCAGCTCCAGAACAATAGCTCCTCCACTCTAGTCACAGACAGTCCTCACAGCAACTCAGCCTGAGGGTCAACCCCTCCAATTGACATGAAAACAGCAAGCAAGGCTCAACTGCAACAGGAGGGCACACACAACCCATGCAAGGGACAAACCTAGAGTACCCTGCCCAGGTGATCAGGAAAACTGTGCCACTGAGACCTACAGGACACCTACTACATAAGGCTACTCTACTAAGACTGGAAGACATAGTAGCCTTACCTACTACATAGAAATAAACACAGGGAATCTGCCAAAGTGGAGAGACAAAGAAACATGTCTCAAATAAAAGAACAGAACAAAGCTCCAGAAAAAGGAGGTAAATAAAGGAAAAAAGCAATTTGCCAGATACAGAGTTCAGAACACTAGTTATAAGGATGCTCAGTGATTTCAGGGAGAAGTTCAACAAAGAGATAGGGAACATAACAATGGAGATAGAAAATAAAAAAAGAACCACTCAGAAATAAAGAATACAATAAGTGAAATGAATAATACATTAGAGGGAATCAACAGAGATTAGATGAAGCAGAGGACTGAATCAATGATTTAGAAGATAAGGTAGCAGAAAACATCAAATCAGAATAGCAAAAAGAAAAAGGAATCCAAAAAAATAAGGAGAGTCTAATGGGCCTCTGGGACAACACCAAGCACACCAACATTTGCATCATAGGGGTACAAGGAGAAGAGGGAAAGCTCTCCCCCTTTAGGAAGGAACTAAAAATCTATTTAAAGGAATAATTATAGAAAACTTACCTAACCTGATGAAGGAAATAGACATATAAGCCCAGGAAGCAGAGAAGTCCCAAACAAGATGAACTAAAAGAGGCCCACACCAAGACACATCTTAATTAAAATGCCAAAGTTTAAAGACAGAGAATCTTAAGAGCAGCAAAAGAAAAGCAGTTACCTACAAAAGAGCTCTCATAAGACTGTCAGCTAATTTCTCAACAGAACTTTTTATGCCAGAAGGGATTGGCACAAAATATTCAAGGTGATAAAAAGCAAGGTCCTACAATGAAGATTACTCTACTCAGCAAAGCTATTAATATCATTTAGAATCAAAGGACAGATAAAGAGCTTCCCAGACAAGAAAAAGCTAGAAGAGTTCATTACCACTAAAGAAGTATTACAAGAAATATTAGAGGGGCTTCTTTAAGATGAAAAAAAAAGAATAAAAATATAAACAATAAAATGGCAATAAATACATATCTAGCAACAATTACTTTAAATGTAAATGGATTAAATGCTCCACTCAAAAGACATAGGAGGTCTGAATGTATAAGAAAACAAAACCCTTACATACGCGGCTTACAAGAGATTCACTTCCATTTGAAAGACACACATAGATTGAAAAAGTAAAGAGACGGAAAAATATATTTTGTGAAAATGGAAATAAAAATTAAAAAGTTGGAGTAGAAATACTTATATCAGACAAAATAGACTTTAAAGTCCAGTCACTGATAAAGCCTTGTATGGTATGCAAGTTGGGTGAGGTAAGGTCTTAGGGAGTCACTATAGTGGGAAGAGTTGTGGCCACCAGGTTAATGTAGATTCTAATTTGGTGCCAGTGCTGAGCCTGGAGCTACTCAGCATAAGTTTCAGAGCACACTGAGGCCAGTTGCCACCCCTCTGGGCCTGTGGACTCTAATATGTTTCCAAGAAAGTGCAATGCAGGCAGGACTGGCTGCTCACAGGAGAAAGTGACTCCAGTGTTGGGGAAGTTGGGTAGAACAGGATACCAGTGAGTCAGCAGGGTAGAGCAGAGGAGCTTACCAAGACAATCAGATTCAGAGTTGGCCATATGGGGGAGGGCTCGACACAGGAAAGATGGCACCCGCCTGACTGCTGGCTGCTCGGGAGAAGGTTCCTCATAGGGAAAATGCCAATTGTTCTCCAATTCTTGCCTTGAAAAATCACACCTCAGTCTGCCTCCCATATGCCTCTGACATTCTCTGAGTCACCTTCTCTCTGCAGGAACCCAGGGTGAGTGAGTGCCTGTGAGCAACTGAGTCTATGCATAGGCCATTTAAGAGGACGTCTGGGTTCCCCACAATCTTTCTGTCTCACCTGGATGGTTGGAATACCCACTGTTTTTCAAAGCTAGATGTTGTGGGTACTTCTCTTCCCAGCACCAGTTCTCCAGGCTAGGGAGGGCGGTGTGGGTCTAGGGTCTCACTCCTCAGAGGGGAACTTCTGCAGCCAAGATATCCCTCCTGATTCTCAACCACTACCCAGATATTTGGGGCCAGCCCATTTCTTGTCTCAGCCCTTCGGCCCCTCCTACCAGTCTCAACGTTATAAAACTTAGTTATAAAACTTCTGTTCAGGCAGACTTCACATGGTTCTCCAGGTTGATTGTTCTATAATTTAGTTGTAATTTTAATGTGTTCATGGAAGGAAGCACACACAGTGTTTACTCTGCAATCTTACACTTCTGTTTCTAAATTTAAACAAGTTATTTCTATCACACAAAGTTCTTCTTTGAGAGGTATTCACTGTTTATATTTTAAACTGGAGTTGAAATGATTATAGATTTTGCTCTTTTTAATTAAAAGAGGGAATGCAAAGTCATGTTTGGATTATATTTATGCTAACTTTACTATGTGATCGCTGGGATTTAAGATTTATGATGTACATTTATAAGGAAGATCTTTTGCAAAGTCTCTGATGACTAGTGAACAAATATTTTATAATATATGGCATTTTTCTGAATGAACTAACATTATCATCAGTTTCTCCTGGAGTTTGAATCCTCATTGATACAAAGCAATTTTCATATTTGATTTAAATGACACCAAGGCACACAAAAACTTTCCCCAGTGTTTAAAGAATTTCAGAATTTTAGAGATTGGATAAAGTTCATAACTCTTCAAGTATCTGTTAAATTCACTTTCAAAATCAAGAAGCACTGTACCCCGTAGGGTCCCCCATTTCATAGTAGAATACATTTAATTAAAGGTTTAACTTGAAGTCAATTAAGGTATTCTGTCTATTTTAGAATAAGAGCAAATTGTGTATCCCTCCCAAACTCTCTAGGAACTTGGAGCAGGGTGTGTGGATTGTAAGGGTGAGTTTCCAACTTTCTCTCTGTATGGAAGCTATGTTTTTGCTGAATTGGGTTAATTTTTAAAGTTTGTTCTGCCTGGGTTTTTTTCCATTTCATACATTAGAAGTCAATCCTTTTCTTGACATCCAAAAGGAATGAGCACTTATCCATGCCTCTGTGTGTGTATCAGAGTTTACTAAAGCTTTGGGGAGGTAGAGAGGGTTTTCTTCACAACAACTTCAAGTATTTGTAAGTGTCCACAAGAACTTTTTCTTCAATCTAAAAACAATTCAAAGATAATGTCAATGCATGCTTGACAACTTGAGAGTGGCTACCATAGTATACAGGAAGTCCTCACTTAATATCGCCAACCGGTTCTGTGACTTTCAGTGAAATGACGTATAACCAATTTTACAATTGGTCAATTATATCTATTGTCCTTAGGGCATGTCATCTACTTATAATGAAATAACATTGAAGAAAACAATGTTATTCGAGGACCTGTTACATAATCATTTCTCTTTTTAGATCATACTCTTGTTAGTTAGTAGGGGTCTCCCTCCCTTTTCCTCTGACAGTGCATAGCTTCCGAGGCCTTAAGGGGAATAATCACAGGCTCACATGACATACTCATTTATGACACATTCAAGCGCTGTGGCATGCTTCTGGGGAAGGTCAGATCAATTAATAAGTTAGAAAAAATAGAGCAGTGATGAAAACAAAACTAAATTTGAGAGTCCAACTCCTTTGTTCAATCCTGGCTCTACCAGTTGCTAGCTGTCTTAGGCAATTATTTCACCTGCCTTTATTTTTTTGTTCTCAACTGTAACATTGGGATAATAATACTTATAGAGTTGTTTGCAAAGACTAAAGGAGTGAATACACATAAGCTGCTCAGAACATTAACTATCACATAGTAAGTGCTAAAAAAAATTATTATTTTTTAACTTTGAGGTCCAGTCACTCCTTATATTGCTTGATCAGTTAATGAGGGACTACATATTCATAAAGGGATAAATGGATAAAGAAAATGTGGTATATATACACAATGTAAAAAGAAAAAGAAAAGCTAGTTTTATAGGAAGAGTAGAATGGTAGTTACCAGGGACTAAGGGAAATAGAAAATTGGGAGATGTAGGTCAAAGGGTACAAACCTTCTGTTATAAGATTAATAGGTTCTGAAGATCTAGTGTGCAGTGTGGCAACTGTAGTTAATATGGTATTGTATATATGAAATTTGCTGAGAGTAGATCTTAAGCATTGTTACCACACAAAAGAGTTAACTCTGTGAAGTGATGGATGTGTTAATTAACTTGATCTTGGTAACCATTTCACAGTGTATATCAAATCATCATGTTCTATAGTTTAAATGTAAAAAGGTTTGTCAATTAGCCCTCAATAAATTTAGAAAAAAAAGAGAAAAATATTCAAAGAAGATAAAATGCAATGTAAATATATAATAATCAAAATAGTTTTTTCAAGCATTGTTTAAACCCACAGGTGGCTAGTAAAAATAGTCATTTCTGGGACTTACCCCAGAAGCAAGGTCCAGGCGCTTGTATACTAAAATTTGAGAGTGGACCACAGAAATATTTTCCATGACAGAAAGTGATGATCTGATACTCATTAATAGCTAGAATAAATATGTTGTGCAAGACACAGTAAATTTTAGGTTATAAATTCGAGTCAATTGGTTCTAGATTTTTAATTCTGTGTAAAAGAAATAATAGTTAAAAAAATTATATAAGATTGTACTAGCTGTAAAAATTTGTATTTATTAAAAAATGGCAGTAGAGAAAAACATTTGCAAATTTCCTCAGATATATAGACAATAAAGCATGATGTTCATGATGGTGAAACAAATATTAGAGAATTTATAAGATTTTGATTTTTTTTCCACTGGTTTGCCCATTGTATAGCATCATGCAAATATACACATATTTGAAGTATAATTTAGATCAATTGGTTGATGAAAAAAATTAAAAATATTGATCAGGAACATGAAAAAATCAATTGGATATTGATGTATAGTCAGGTAATGTAAGCTAAACCTGATAGCTTCTGAGAAAATATGTTTAAATGACATAAGAAATGATGTTTATGATGACTTGTCCATGAATATTTATGATCTTCAAAGGAGTAGCCTCTACTGTTTCCATGATTAGAATGGAAGTAAAAGGAGGACAGTGGGGACCTGGGGAAAGTTGTCCTAATATGTTAACTTGGTTTGCTATGTCATTACCAAGTTCACGCTTTTGCTGAATTTTTCATTGTATCAGATACTAAACGTGAAGCTAAAGTCCAGCATTTTCAGGTGGTAGGCAAGACAATGGGAAATAACTGAAAATCATCTGAACTCAGAAAGCATTTCTAAAGCTACACAAGTCAGTAATACATGGCTGCATTAATAAGAAGCCTGAAGTTGCTATGAGGCACTGAGCCATCGGTGTGTGCCTCTCCCCCTCTGAGGGGTTTAGTCATTTGGCTTGAAAGGCTTGTCATTTCAAGATTGAGACAGGTTTAAAGTTTTTCAGAGCATGACCTTTTTTTAATTCTTGATTAACTCAGAATAAAATTGAAAGCATAAAGAAAGACTTGAGAACAATTTCAAACCTTTTACTTAAAAAAAATCTTTTCAAGCTGCCATGCAGAACATTCTGCTAACTTATTTTTGCTTTCACGTTCACTGTAAAGTTTAAGGAATTTAACATCTCCCTACCTTGGGATGTGGCTCATGTAAGTGCTCTTTTACATTAACAACATATTGAAACTATCACTAATGGAGAACCAATTTGAAAATTAACTTCACACATCTTTTAAAAATAAAATTTTAAATAGACTAGTAGTCTGTAGAACTAATGTCCCATTAGTTTAACTTTTCTCTAATAGGTGAATGCAATTTATGACCAATGAGGCATTTAGCTGTCTAGTTTTTGTGTGCCTTAACTCTATGTACACTTGAAATACAGTCTTTTTGACAAATGAGGTTACTAGAAACTGAATGGGAATTCTTATTTGCCAACACAGCGGTGACATGAAGAATCACAGCCTTTAGCTCAAGGCTACTAAGCTCCTAATAATGGGAGAAAGGTGTTCCATCTTCACCTGCAGTAGAGCCACAATTACAATGAATAAAAATAGCTGCCAAGCCTTTCTCCAAAACATATTCATGACAGAGAGAAAAATATTGATTTTAAATGTCAAAAAATGAAATATCTTCTAAAGTGTTCATTTCAACCCAACTATTATTTTCCAAAAGAAACTGAACTGACTATAAAGTGTTTCATAGTGTTATTTCACATTTAACATATTTTTCAAGAAAAAATCCAAATCAAGAATCTGCAATTTTTCTCTCCCCACCCCCTCATATGCATACTCTCCTTTTTTTCTCTCTTGCTCTTTCGAAAAAAACAAAAAACAAACAAAAAATCCTTCACAATGTTTACAAAGAAAAAATGTTATTGAGAATAAAAATGAATTTAATTAATCTTTTATTTTAAGCAGAATATTCTAAGTTAAATAAGTCTATAAAGTATGAAATATGCAGAAGTGTTATTAATTTGATGAGGGCGTTGTGCTAAGTTCCAGTCTTCACGCTTCAGTGCACAAACTTAAACTTCTCTTTCTTATCAAGTCAAATCATGTTATTATACAAGTCATACAATACTAATAATCTACCATTGTAGAGCCAATTGGGATTGGCTATTTGCCACATCTTTACACATAAATGATGAAATTACTGTGACACAATGTTACAAATTGTCATCTTTTTTGCAATTGGTATCTTTAAGTGGGCCCCTGGTTAAAGGTAAGAAAGAAATTGAGTCATTTAAAAATGGTTTTGGACTCTTTTTATGCATCCCTTTCATTTCTCTTAGCACAGACTTCAGCCATTGCAGTGGTGATTCGTTATGTACAGGCCCCAACCAGGTTCTTGTAGGTGTAACCTGAGAGCATGTCACTCAGTGTAGGCTTGTGCAGTCATACTTCTTGCTTCCTGTTCTAGGGTTTCTTTGATGTTGTCCTAAGACCTGCTAAAGAAAACAATTAGCGTTCACTCATGAACAACTTGGAAGCATGAGGGTACTGATGTCCACAAGGGCATTTTGATCAGTGGGGACAGAAGCCCATGGTAATGCTTTCTCTTTTTATCTGTGGTGTGGATGTTTCAGAGATGCAGTTCTGAAGGTTCCCCAAAAGGTCCAGGTAAAGGTGCACACAAGTGACCTGTAGCAGTGGTCAGTACAATAATGCAGTCCTGACTGGCTTTCCCTCCTTCTATTTTGCTTCACGTCCACTTCCCGTGTCCTTCTGCCTGGTGTCATATTCTGAAGATACCAGCATACAAGACTTTTAATCTCTCCTCTTGGGGGATCGAGGGTAAGACAAACTGATTCCAAATCAGTAATATATTTTTCAGCATTGAAGTCCGTGTCCACATAATCAATTACTTATGTGCTAATACATTTTAGAAATTATAATAGTATAACAAATGATAACACTGAGATGGAAATTGTGATGGGAGATGGCTTATTCCCAATACTCTCTGCCAGTGTCTAGATGATCTGGGGCAGAACTGATAAGAAAAAGCTCTCTGCCATGGCTATTTGGGAAGTGCCTCTAAAGCCAGAGCATTCCCTGTTCTGAACTCTGGAAAATGCAATCTGAGGAAGTACTATTTCTGCCATGCTTTTAGGCTTCACTTAAAGTTTTCCAAAATTTTCAGTAGTAGCAATAATTCATAGTTCAAACATCATCTGCAGAAAGCCTAAATGATAATGCTAAAGGATATAATATGACACATCCAAATTATAAAATACCTTACAATTGAATACTTGAATGGTGGATGAGTTTTTAAGAGACTAGAAAATACATTTTTAATTCAGTTTATTTTTATATTTTTAATTCCCCTATCATTGTTTCCATATTATTACTGTGCTTGGTTTTATATCTATGATTTTAGTTTCAAGAATTTTTTCTAATATAAGTTGCATTTTTATATTTATCATCATTATAATTTTAAATGGATAAAAATGTAGAATAAAAACATTTCAAATATCATATTGAAGAGAACTCTAATTTTAAAAGAAAATATTTGCAACTGAAATTCTTAAGCTAAGTCACCACATTATTCTTTACAATTGAAAATCAAGTAGAATTTTTTTTTTAAGGAAATGAAGCAATTATTCTATTGCTTGGACTTCCATTTACATGATGTTAATAAGCGTAGTCCAACAATTTTGCTACAATGAATTAGCTAATCATCTAAATAAAAATGTTAAAAATGTTATATCAGTAGTTACATTCAATTCATTTAAAGCAATTGGCCATAAGTGGAATGTGGCTCTAGAACTCATATACAAAGTTTAAAATATAGCACTGCAGTTGTTATCAGGCTAAGATTAACATTCAGGTATACTAAAATTCTAATTTGTTAAAAGCAGGATATAATTTAAAGGCAATGAAGACCCCTTCTCTCCAAAATACTCTTTTTATTTAATTCTCCCTGATAAGCAGAGTTGAGGTAAGAAATAAAATTAATATAGGTAGAGAATTAAGTCTTGTGCATGGCACATACTAGGCCTTCTATAAATAATGATTATAGTTATTATTGCTATCATCATTTTTATAATTCTGAAAAAAGCCGTTTAGGAAGGATTCATTGCCTGAATGGATGCTCTGGCTTTTTCTTTTTAAGAAAAGGTGAATGAAGTCCTTTGATTTCTCACCCTCTGATAACTCCGTTGAGTAGAATACCAGGTAATGAGAATGTCTCATTTTTTAATGTGTTGTGAACTTGAGCCTACAGCATTGGCGGAAGGTTTAATGTCCCCGCATAGCAGGCTTGACAGAGCTGCAGGAGCTCCACCGACGTGTGAAACTCGGAGCTGTGGGCTGTGTTTTTATTAAGTGAACTTGGCTTTCCTGCTGCGTTTCTTTCTAAGCTCCTCCCTGAAAAACACAGGCCTCTTTAGCAAAATTAAGGACAGACGGAGTGATCTCTCTTTGGGCAGTAATCGTGTGAAATAAATTAAGAAATACACTTGCTCGTGCCAGCAGGCAGCAAGCACAAACTGACAAATGCTCACACACTCAAGTCACAGAACAAAAGCAGTGTGTGGTGTGACTTGTCTTTATTTCACCCACAAAGGTATACGTGTGTGGGGGGCGGGGGGGGGGAAGGGGGGAGGAGTAACAATTTCTCTCCAGAGAAAGCAGAAAAATCACTTAAAGGACTATAGGGGAAAATCACAGTTTGAAAAATAGATTTTTTTCCCCCTGTCACAGTTGCAAAAAATAATTCCACCTAAAATATGTAAAGTTTTATGACCAAACTACTATTCCAGAGTTAATCTAGTAAATCGTGTTGTCTTGAATATGCCTCATGATAACCTTAACTGCAGCTGTCAATGATTAATTGTTCTCCTCTTATATCATTATGATCGGATTTTTCTTCCAAGAGAAATGTTATCCTAGACTTAGGTAAAGTAGGGTTAGACAAGCCTACAGAGTAGTGTGACATTTTCCCAGTTTACATCAGCTTCTTATTTTTAGACATTGGTTAGGGAGGAAAGAGACTAATGTGTGGAACAGACCAAATATGGTAAGTTATTGTGGCATTTTGTTTGGAGCATCAAAGTCCCCTCCTGGAGCTGACACCAGAAAAATGAGAGCAGGCTGAAGGTACTATTCTTGGAATGATGTGTGTCTGAGCAGAAGCTTTCTGGACAGTATTTCTCTGTCACAGTTGCAAAAAAATATTAGATTCAGTTATTCAGTACAGTATTTAATAAAAGTTTATTGAGGGCCTCTTGACTCACCTTGACAATCCCTGAGTAGGCATAGATTTGTCCCTTTGGGGAAGTAAATACAGCCTTATTAAGAGACAGGGAGGACATCAGAGTTAGAATGAAGCTCTACTTTTTAATGAGAATGTGATTTCAGAAAGAGAAAGGGTACCCATCCAGTATGCATCCAGTGCACTGTATCCAGTGCGTGAGAGAATGAGCCCCAAGATCAAGGTATGGGAGGCCATGAGAGGAGCTACAGGAGCTACAGGAGCTTTAAGAGTCTCAGGAAGAATCATAGCTCCAAATAACAAGGAAATTCCCATGGATCTCTGTTGATATTTAGGCAGTACCATAGAGGGGAGAGGATGCTCTCTGAAATACACAGGGCTGTGTGAAAAGACACCAGATGAACCAACTAACAGGAGCATCTGATCCATCTCTGGAGAATGTAAACCAAAGAGTAAGGCCATTGGCCATCAGCAGAGTAAGGAAACTCTGCCATCTAAGGGAACAGGACAGTACAGGGCAGGGTTTCAACTGTAGGAGGACTAACCCCTTCTTGAAAACCTTGAATGCAATTGTCATGGTGGGTGGTGCTTCTTTGCAAAGTATGTTTTGGAAATTTTGAAGGCATTTTTGGTTGTCACAAAGTTGGATGAAAGACAGCCATTTTAGAGGAGTGATCTGGGTTGCTAGCGAGCCAGCATTGAGCAGGAAAAAGTTGACATTGCAAAATTGTCTTAATTTTTGAAGATTTTGATATATACCATCAGATATTTTTGTGATTCACAAACTTACTTTAATTTTCTGAGTCTAGAACATAACTCTTTTATACATATAAACACAAAGTTGTTTTTTTGCATGATCACAATGTATATTGAATTACCCACAATGCAAATATTGTGTAACTCTAGAAAAGACTGCACTTTAATTTGTCTAGACATTTACAGTACTTGTTTATCATATAACAGAAAATCACATTACCAACATAGTGGAATTTCTATAGCCAATAAAACACACTTAAATCAGTAAGCTTTTGTGACTCTTTGATTTAAGCTATTAGTAATAGGTGCAGGCATATAACCACTTCATTTCGTATTCTAGTACAGTTGTTCTCAAGTATATACATGTAAACTATACATTGCTTTTTGATAAATTATATTCCTCTTATTTCTCTTTTATGTGTCATAACATTATATTGATTCTTTGAAATTGTATGTACTAGTAGATTATATTATCTATGAATTTCATTTCAGGATAGTGGAGAGAATGTCAAATATTTGTAATAAAATGAGATGTAGGCCTGATAAGGTTGAGAAACCTCTCCCAGGTACTGTAATATTAGAAAACACTCTTTGGGAGACATTGAAAAATGAGAGAATACCCCAAAACTTGCATTTCCTGTACCTTTTCTATTGCAAGCCTAGTGTGAGGCCTATGATAAGTGACTTCACAATGTTTTTCTTTACATTTCCCCAAGACGGTTGTAATTTGTGGAATTTCTGGTAGTTTTGTTTCTTCTTATAACTGAAGGTTTTGGGGAATTCATTCGGTTATGCCTTTTAGTTACACTTTCAGAACACAACACAATTGTTCTGAAAGACAAATGCACAGTTACCTTCTATGTGAATGCAGAATATACAGGTTGAGAGAGTGTGTAGTTTACTAATGCAAATTGGAGGTATTGTTGTCAGCTGTGACTTTGATGACGAGAAAAAAATTATTTTCCCAAACCTGATATTTATCCCAATCTGAGGTTCCTGACAAGGGGTTATTAATGATGGAATCACTGAGACTTTGGGAAATACAGTTGACTACTGTGCCTGCTTTCCTGGGGCTTGGAGTCTACACTTAACTATTACTATAGACTAAATGTGTCCACTCAAATTCATGATAAAACCTAATCCCCAGTGTGATGGTATTTTGGGATGTGACTAGATCATAAGAGTGGAGGCTTCATGAATGGGATTAGTCCCCTTACAGAAAATGCCCCAGAGATCTCCCTCACTCATTCTGCCATGTCCTTTGAGAAACACGACCATCTGTGAAACAGAAGCAGGTCCTCACCAGACACTGAATCTGCTCACCAGACAATTGATCTTGGACTGGTGCCTCCACACTGTGAGAAACAAATTTCTGTTGTTTATAAGTCACCCAGTCTGTGATGTTCTGTTGTAGTAGCACAAAGGGCCTAAGGCAACTATAGTTCACTTTTTACAATCTAGAGGTGGCTTGAAGTCATATATATTCATCATTAAAAGTCTAAATCTTGTGTAAATAATATGTCTCCCAGATAGCAAAATGGGACATGTTAGTTAGACAACATATACTTTTTTGTCATTTTATTTAAAAGATCTGGTTTTTGAGTAGTTATTTCTGGCTTACATCCTCTGGAGAAAATGTTTTTTAAAGCTGTTTCATTGGCATAGTTGTTCACTTTCTTGAGACCCAAGTTAGGGCTATAGGATATTTATAATAGTGCAATCTAGATTCTGAATCTTGGGTATCTGATACATATTTTGTATGTTCTTAACAGACATGAATGGGAGCAGAAAGCCTATTTAAATTAATCAAACCAGTTAAATGTTTCCTAACCACTGACAAGCTGAGCTCTAGCTGAAGAAAGGACTAAGGACAGATGACCCTGATAGGGTAGGATGGGATGGGTTGAGATGGACTGAAGTAGAAGCTGAACAGGATAACTAAGAAATATGATTGAGTAATCCATAGCCAAAGCTTACTTGGAATGTCAAGCAGCTGAAAAGCTTTTACTGATCTCACTGAAGGTAGGAGGGTGGATTTGACAACGTTTTTTATTCTTTGGGCCCAGCCTGAAAGGAAAACAAATCATAACACAAAATTTCACGTCCAGATGTTTTTATATTTTTACTCTTTGTTTCACATATTTTTTTCCATATGCTGATTCCAATCTCACATTTTCACTCGGGAGCCAAGATTTTTAATAGTAAGTGAAGTGATTGAAATAGGGTAGATAAGTTACATGGAGAGTGAGCAGCAAAGGCTAGAAATAAGGCTAATTTTTCCACACCTGCTTTCCTTGAAATAGAGGAAAAGAGTATTATTAAATTATGGTTTATTTTTCTTGTTCTTTTTCCTGTTGGTAAAAATTTAGTAATAAGATTTCAAATTACAGTAAATTTTAAAATATTTATAAAGAGGATGAACATTTTTATAATTCAGTATAGAGTGATTTTAAGTTTTTCTATTATTCATTTATTGAATAGAGCATGTTTCCTAGCTTTGGAATTAGACTCTCATTTGGAATTAAACTAATAAGTATATCTCATAAGCACATAACTTGTGTTATAACCAATCCTAATTATTTTATTTATTCATTATCAATATTTATTAAACATCTATTACATGCCAGGTGTTCTGCTGGAGATATAACAGCTGACAATATGTAATTCTTATACTCAAAGAGTTTATAAGAAAATCTTACGGATGAGACAAAGAAATAAACCAGCAATGGTGATATAGTATGGCAAGTCTCACATCTGAGTAAGTCATCTGTAATATCATATAAGAACATCACAATCTCTTGAGGGAAGTTTGGGGAGGAGTCAGGAAAGGATTCTTAGACACCTAAAGAAGAGAAGCTAGAGTTCATCTAGGGGAGGTGGAGGGAGAGGACATAGAATGTGCAGAGACCTGGAGGCAAGAATACACATTTCAAATTCTGGGTACTGCGAGGGTCTCAATATGGCTGGAGCAAAGATGACAAGATAGATAAGCAACAAGATAGAACATCAGGGGATTTTTCCGTCATGTTAATAATTTTGAACTTTATCCTCAAAGCTTTGAATGCTTTGAAGGAAGAGAGAGACATGATTGGATTTGACTGCAATGTGGAAAACACACTTGAAAAGGCAAGAGTAGAATCTTGCAGCAATTCAGCCGAGAGAAAACAAAGGCTGGAGCCAGGTAGAGGTGTAGGTGGAATCGTCCTGTGAAGTGGGAACAGAGCTCTTGCTCAATCCCAGCCCGTGGATCTTCAGCTCTGCATGAAGCCCTTTTGGACACAGATAAAACAAATTGCAAGTTAGTAATCTCATTTCAGAAGGGACAGATCCTGGGTGCATATTTCAGAGTGCCAAAGCCTATTCAGAAAGTGGATACCCATGGGGCATTCTGGATCGAATGCCATGTGTGTTATAAAAGCAGACAGGTGCTTTGATAAGCTAGTAACAGATTTCAGCCACAAAAAAAAATCTACTTAATGAGGAGTGTCTGCCACACCAGTAACTTTTATGAAAACAAAGATTGGTCTGTGTATATCTATGTGTCTAGTGAATATTCATGCCTCACGAGTCACTTTAGCATTTTCATAGTCTGACCTTGAATGAAGGGGTCAGCTGCACCCCTCATTAAAAAAATGATAACCCTCTTTTCTTATGAGCCTACTTGGTATTGCAAATTGGAATTTGTTCAGCCCCTTTTGAAAATGATTCTTCAAATGACAGCCAGTGTACTAGGTGTCACCAATGCCAGTGGGCTTTGAATGAAGTCAACACCTACAGCCATAGCAACTTACTTTTTAAGCATTCCTTTTGTGCAAGTATATGAGTGCATATGTGATGTACACACATTATATAGTTATATTGAAGATACATATGTATGTTAATAGATGCATAAATGCAGAGAGTGAGTAAACTGAGCCACTCGAGAGCAGAATCATCTTCTAATGCATTCCATATAAATTCAGCAAGGAATTAAAGGGATTCTTTGCCAACAGAGTGGTTGATATGATAGGAAGACTGCTTTCTTTTGCTGCTTCCAGAACAAATTAACATTACTGTGGGGAGGAAAAAAGAAGTGGTTTGTAGCAATTCATACAATAAATAGCGGTAGTAGCTGTAGCTATTGTCATTGAGCCAAAAATGCTTTAATTTAAGTCATTTATACTAATTACTGAAACTGCAAGGGAATCATTAGGAATAAGTAGTCATAGAAATTCAAAAGGGAAATTTAATGGTGCTATAGATTCTACATTTGTATTCTTTATTTCATTTTATTTTTAAATGTTGTTATGAAGAGAGATTAGTCTGGGGTTTAGAAAGACAAGTCAGGATGATTACAAACAGGTGATCTGTGTATTGGAGTTAGGGGTAAATATTCATTATGACTGGAGAACAGAAATCTACTCTTTTGTAAATCATTTATTATGTTTTAATATTTTAGATATAAGCTACTTATTATGTCAGTCCAACCTGAAAGGAAAGCAAGCAAGAAAAAAGTTATGGACCACTTACCATGTGCCAGACACTGACATATGATCTCATTCAATCATCACAATGACACTGTGAGTGGTTAGAATTAATATCATTTTCAAATGAGCAATCTTAGACTTTAAAGGGTTATACCACTCAAAGTTCTCTGGCCACAAGTCCTAGAGGTGGGATTCCAAACAAGGACTATCCAGTTAGATCTCACAGTTTCTGTAGGAATATCAGCTCCCCCGTCACTCATCTCATCAATTTCACTGGGTGGCTGAGGACGTCGTCTTTCTAGTGTAAGATACAACTGTAAATTAAGAGCCACATAACCCAAATATGTAATTTGCAATTCCAAAGTTTCAGTTTTTGAACTGGAACAGAATTTGGAGATCTTCTAGTCCAAGAGTCCTACTTTACAGAGATAGCAAATGAAACTCACAGAGGAAAGTTGATTGACTTATGTCACTCCCATTGTTAGCAGTGGATTTGTGACTAGAATCCACATCTCTTGGGCCATGCTAAAAATCCATGTACTCTGTTACAAATATTAAAACAAACAAACAAACAATCAAAAACTAATGGTAATGAGATTAAATGCATATCCAAACCAAACATGTCCTGTTTTGCCATGTTTAAATTTTTAGTTTTACTTCCCAAAAACTTATGGTCTATAAATATTTTAATGTTTTGCCTTTGAGTTTCTTTTGCTGAGTCTTCTCTTCATTCTTTTTATTGTAGTAGCACTGTGTGTCCAGGAAAACTCCTGTTTTATGCAAAATGGGCTTAGAACCAACTTTCAATGATATTTTCCATATCATTATTTTATATGGTTTTTCAAACAACTCTGAGGCTTAGACAGTAGAAATTATGATCATAATTTTGCAAAAGTATTTGTAACCCAGTTCCACAATTAACTATAATCTTAGGGACCACTTAGACTTTTTACTGTTTAAGTATATTTATCTATAAAGGAAAGAAAGCCACTTGACAAAATAAGTGACCCATATGTGTCATCTGTTCACTGACTTATTCAAACTCTAGTAAAAGCTTAGTACTCTGAGATATTAAGTGATTTGCTCAAGGTAATCATTCTAATGTCTGCTGCTCTTAGTATTATACCCAGCTGCCTCTCTTCTTCTAGCTTCCACTGTTCTTTCAGGTTCCCTGTCTTATGCATTCTTTTCAAACTCTGCAATCTTCCCTTCTCATTTCCCTAAGCATCAGCATCCATAACCTGCATGGCGGCCTCCACAGACGACTTCCTCTTCAAGCAGCAGGTTACCTACCCTCACAGGAAAGAAGCCGGGGTTCTTGAATCATCTGACTCTGCCACTTGCAAGCTGTGTAATCTTCCTCAATCAGGTTTCCCTTTTCTAGGGTCTGTAATTTCACCAGTTATTCTAGGGGTGATGGGATAAGATCATCTCTCATAATGTCTTAGGATTGCCCCTTATACACAAAGGGCATTTGAAAATTAGCAATATGGTTTCTAAGTTGTTATTTTTTAATAGCACATCAAACAATGTCTGAAACATAGTAAGGCATCAGGAGGGTACCTATTTTAATTATCTGGAAAGAACAAAGACAACATAAGTTTAGAAAACTTAGGTTAGAGGTAAAGATAATTGTGAAATACGTACATATTTGTTAGCTCTTTAAAAATACCTACTTTACATATGTTAATTAAAATGAATGATTTGGAACCCATGAGAACCCTCATTTCATTTAGAGAAAACTTACTTTTTGTGTATTCATGGGAGTCTTGTAGATTCTAGCCTTGTGGAAGGTCTATTATGGTTTATTCTGTTATGTGTAAGGTATGCTTTGAAGTAAATTCTGCCATCCTGTGAGTTATGCTAAGGCTGGAGAGGTCATAGTTTCCATTCTTTTTGTTTGCTTTGTGTGTATTGCTATCAACAGGTTGAGCTAAAGTCACTGAGAATTGAGTTAGGGGCAGGAAAGTATGAAAATGAGTTAAGTAGCCTACATACAATAGGCAAATTAACAGCTAAAAAATAGTTAAATTGAAAGGAACATAACATAATGAGCAGAGTAGGAATTACATAAATTACTATTTTTCTTTAATCTAAAAACTGGGATACTACTGAGATAGAATGTTGGTTTTCTGGAGTGCATTTGGTAAGTTACTTCAGTTTTTCCTATGAGAACAAGATGAAAATGCATGAATGTAACAACAAACAGACAGAAATAATTAGCTAACTTTTGGATCCTTCTTGATTCCAAAATGTTTTGAATTAATTGATGAATTCATAGGGTGGAGATATATATATGGTAGGCTCCAAGAGTACATAATTCAAAATCAATTTTGTTCTGAAGAAAGAGCTGACACCCTCTGTGTAATCAGTTCTGCTCCACAGGAGCCTTCCTCCACCTCTTCACACCTTACCAAAGTCTAGGTTTTTTTAATGTAGTTTTTTGTTGGGTTTTTTTTTAATATATATTATAGCCAGAAGGGTTTATATCAAGGATAAGCCATCAAGTTGTAGGGGGATGAAGAATGAAGGTCACGACCTTTCTATTTTATCTTTCTATTACTCCCAGTCTAAAACTGGCTCCTGCGGTAATGCCTATGTTTGTAAGAAATTCTTTTCACTGATCTCTTCTTTGTGGTCCTTATAATAGGCTACATTCAAGGGCATGTAAGCATCTCACGTACATGCACTGAAACTTCTTCAAGGGAGAAGAACCTGGATCCTGAGACCTGTGGGCTTCCACTTGATACCAGGAATTCTGAAGTGCTGGCACTCCAAAGAAATCATTCTCTTCCCCGGTGTCCTGATTAAAAAGGGCAATTCACAGCTTATTTTAAGAGGCCACAGACTCTAGATGCTAGGCCTACTTACCCTCTTCTCTTTCCCAGTAGTTTATAGAATATAACTTTGCTGCATTTTTACATATTATTAAGTAAATGCAGCCTGATGCTGACCGTATATTAAACACATGTGCTTTCATTACTCTGTCCTTATGTGTATGTACATGTGCAATCAGAGCTTTAAAATACAAATAGAATTCTTTGACAAACCTGTTTACTAAAAATGAAGGCATATATGCGTGTGTGTGTGTGTGTGTGTGTGTGTATATATATATATATATATATATATAATATATATATATATAATATATATTCTTTTGGGAGGCTCGCTTTAGTTTTTTTCTTTTTTTCCTTCTTTCCTTCATTCTTTCTGATATTTCCATTTAGCTCAGTCTAGTCACTACTCATTAAAAACTCTGCCAATGTGTATATATTCTTTAAGGCCCAGGTATGTTTATGTTTAAAAATTTCTCAGCACAAATCCTTCTACTTCTTCTTGAATATCATATAACAATTATGCATATGTAACCAAAAGCAATTGCACAGGTGTACTATTAGATAAATGAACTATCTCTTAGCTTGCCTTTCATAATCACATTTTCACCTCATTTTGTTTCCTGCCATCTATCTTTGAGCCTTTGATTTCTCTGTTGAATTGCATAAAATCTTCTGTGATTTGAAATTATTTCATCTAATGGCAGAGGGGTTTTTCAACCCTTCTTGAGTGTAGCTTTCTGAGCAACTGGAATGTCTGTTCTCTGCTTTGTAACTCCATTCTCTGAAAAACTTGTAATAGATCTTGCACCATAATACTTCACTAGATTAGCTTGTTTTATGAATTTAAAATGAAATAGTTTATTGAAGAAGAAATTTCTTAATAAGTTTTATTACTTATTATCTCACAATCAAAAGTATATTATGTGAGTTTAGATAATTTAGAAATAACATTTTATGAATGTAGTCAGATGGATAGGCAATTTGTCAAATATTTTTAATAGAACATGACTATCACCTTATTTCACATTAACTCATTTGATGTTCATGGCTTTTTAAATAGGGAACACTGATATTTTTACCTTCATTTTGCCTGTAGGGACTCTGATTCACAGAGATTATGTAATTTGCCTAAGGATTCTACAGTTAAAAAGTAGAATGTCCCAGATTAAAAAAAAAAAATCAATAGCAAAGCTTTGTTATGAACACACTGTATTTACTTTACTCATACTCATTAGATTTAAACTTCTCTAGTCATTGCAGCCCCCACCCTTTTTTTTTCACTGTTTGACAGATGCATGTATGAAAAATGTTAATTTACAAACAGCATTAGATTGGAATGTCTATCCCTAGGGAGATTGAAAGATTTATCCCTAGGGAGACATACATGATTTTTATAGTTTATATTTTCTCCTTTGTCTGTCTTCCCTCCCGTCCCTCTCTCTCCCTCATTTATTCATTATTAAAAAATCATATTAGGTACACAATTTATTTGAAGTATGGTTCTAAGAACAAGGAAACCAAGTTGAATGAAAAAAAGATCCTTGATCTCAAGAAATATAGTCTAATTGGAAAGCCAAATAAATTAACTATTACCATAGAGCATGCAAAGAGAACAAAAGGTAATGGGTTGGGTTGGTTTTGAAATCATGTGTGATGTGTATGGATGTGGAAGTTGTAGGTAATGTTTTACATCTCTTATTTTATATTTTTCTCTGATAAGTACCCTTAAAATGAATTACGTCTATTGACTACACATTATATCATTGTATTTCATATATTTTAAATTATAATAATGGTAGATACCTAGGTGGAGATCAAATTTAGGTTCTTTAAGTAAAAGTTCTCCATGCCAAGTTTTTTTTTATTCCCCACTTGAATTAAGCTTGATAAAAAATAAGATTTTTTTCTCTTTCTTGCCACTCACTAATATAACATCAAAGAGCTTTTCTTATAGGAATCATATTCATATTACCTTTAAGAATTTTGAGACCTTGAAGAATTAAAGAATGCATTATTTACTAGGAAACAACCCAAATTAATTTCCATCTTTACTGTAACAACGTTATTTATCATGTCCAGTAAATGTGATATGTAACAATTTCAACTAGTTATTTTATGAACTGACTTTGCACCGTAATTCTGAGGAAGAAGTTTTAAGGAGCATGCAGAAAGCACAAGCATGACTTGGAGATGAAATATATACTTTCAATTAAAAACAAAAAAAAGAACTGCTGTATATTGTGGCCATTTTTTTCTTTTGATGTATTTGGCTGGTGTTCTGTGCACCACAATACACTGAGGTTGTTTTGCAAAGGAATGTATGTGACTGCATCATGGGTCAGAGATTAAAATTTATGGCCACTATCTAAAGTAGTGTCTTTAAGGTTGTTAATGGAATTTTTATTTTACCACTTAAATATATATATTTGAAAATACAAAATCAACATTAACTTCATGTGAGGTCTTTAGAAATGTAACAAAAAACCCATGGATATTTAAGGCAAAATAGATATACTTGATTATTTTGTTGTCGGAAAGTGGGCCCTTCTCGGCACAAAGCCCAGGTCCTTGGCAACTCCAGCAAAGAATTGAACGAGCTGCCGGAGTAAAGTACTGAAAAAGTAGTTTATTCGAAGAGATAGTACATTTCAAAGAGTAGAAGCAGGTCCGAGCAGTAGTGAATGACTCAAGGGCCCATTATTAGAAGAGAAATTACATTCTAAAGAGTTTGGAGCAGGCCACATGCAAAGGTGAGGCTCAAAAAGGGAAGAAGCAGTCAAAAGGACCAGGGTGTCCAAAAAAGGTGGACTACCCAGGACTTGGAGTTTTTATCCTTTCTCTAGAATGGGCTTTTCCTCTAAGGGTGTGGGACCACTCGAATGGTACCTGTGATTGACAAGAGGTACAGCACATGTGCAAGTAACCGGTCTGATCTAGTTGGGTATTTTGCACCCATTTGTTTTCTCACAGGGATAATTAATTACAATACAAAAAGGAGTTTTGGGTGTAGAGGGGAGGTCACCGGGTGGTCACATTCTGTGGGACGTGCAGGTATGCAGAAACCCAATGCTTGCTTCTAACTGCCTGCTTTATTTTCCTCTTGAGAGACATGATTCCCATAAAATCTGTATGGGAAGTTGAAGGACAGGAGGTCTTTTCTTCTGTATCTACTTCCTGCTTGGGCAGGGGCATAGAGCTGCCCCTGTCTATTGGGGGATTCATGGAACTCTCACCCTAGATGATCTCAGATGGGAGGAAGGGGTCTCAAGCTCTGCCTGGAAGACCGTGTTGGCTTTAGTTGCAACTGGCAATCTTGTTGGGGTGTCCTCTGTATCCCCAAGGTCCCTGAATGAGGACAAATAGATTTTAATTAATAAATCTGTTAGCTCTCATGAAGCCTATGGCCATTGAGCCATCACTCGGGTGGCATCAGTTGTCTGGGCCCAGAATGGGTTTGGCATTCAGCTTATTGGCCTGGGGGATATCAGGAAGTTGCAGGTTTATAAGTAGTAATCTGAAGCAGGGGTAGGAGACTTCTATTGTTTAGGATGCGGAAACTGATTTATAAAGCAATCAAGAAGCAGGGGGATAGTAGAATTCTAGAATTCAGGCTAGGAGCAATCTTTAGCCTAGGATTCACAGACTGATGAGAAGAGTAATCAAAGCCAGAGGCTAAGGAACTAAGAAACTAGAGAGGAGACTTAACATTTCTATACTTAACATTTCTATAGGAAAGAAAACTAAGTCTTTTGGGGGGGGGGCACTTGGTTGGCCGGTAATAATTTCTATTTATTTTTTTATTAATTAAAGTCTGTATTTTATTCAGATTTTTAAAGTTTCTACCTAATGCTATTTTTATGTTCCAAAATCCCATCTAGGATACAATTTTATCTTTAGTTGTCGTGTCTTCTCTTGGTTGTGAGAGTTTCTTTCTCAGACTTTCCTTGTGTTTTTTCTTGTTGTAGTTTGTTTGTTTTAGTTGTAGGTATACAAAACAACATAGTGATTACACATTTATATACCTCACATATTGATAACTCAATAAGTCTATTACCCATCTGACACTGTACATAACTATAATATTAATGACTATATTCCCTACATTTTAATTTATATCCCCATGACTATTTTTTTTATAGTTGACATTCAATATTATTTTATATTATCGTAATTTCAGTCATACAGCATATTGGTTAGACATTTGTATAATTTATGAAGTGATTCCCCAATAAGTCTAGTATGCATCTGACACTATACATAGTTCTTGCAATATTATTGACTATATTCCCCATACTTTACATCCCCATGACTATTTTGTAACTACCAATTTGTACTTCTTTTTTTTTTTTTTT
>NW_017731584.1:2360186-2409095 GCF_001890085.2 Hipposideros armiger
AGGGCAGTGTCACTGGCCCTCATATGTGGGATCCGAACCGGGGCCCTCTGGCATCCCAAGCGAGTTCTTAACCATCGCGCCACTCGGCCGGCCCCAATTTGTACTTCTTAATCCTTTCAACTTTCTCACCCAACCCACAACACTCCTTCCCATCTAGTAATCATCAGTTTGTTCTCTGTATCTATATGTCTGTTTCTGTTTTGTTTGTTTGTTTATTTTGTTTTTTTAGATTCCACATATAAATGAAGTCATATGGTATTTGTCTTTCTCAGTCTGACTTATTTCACTTAGAATAATACCTTCTAGGTCCATCCATGTTGTTGCAAATGGTAAGATTTCATTCCTTTTATGGCAGAGTAATATTCCAGTGTGTGTGTGTGTGTGTGTGTGTGTGTGTGTGTGTGTGTGTGTGTGTGTGATAATATATATCATCTATTCTTTGTCCAATCATTTATTGATGAACATTTCAGTTGTTTCCGTATCTTGGCTATTGTAAATAGCCAAGTGAATATAGGAGTGCATACATCTTTTCAAATTAGTATTTTGGATTTCTTCAAATAAATACCCAGGAGTAAAATTGCTAGGTCATAAAGTAGTTTTATTTTTAATTTTTTGAGGAACCTCAATACTGTTTTCCATGGTAGCTGCACCGATTTGCAATCGTACCAGCAGTGTACAAGGGTTCCCTTTTCTCCATGTCCTCACCATCACTTGTTGTTTGTTGAGTTATTGTTTATGGCCACTCTGAGAGGCCTGAAGTGATATACCATCATGGTTTTTATTTGCATTTCTCTCATAATTAGTGACATTGAGCTCATTTCTCTTTAGAGAAATGCCTGTTCAGGTTCTCTGCTCATTTGTTAATTGGAATGTTTGGTTTTATTTTGGTATTCAGTTGTGTGAGTTTATATGTATAAATATAAATTTTGGAAATTAACCCTTCAAGAGATGTATCATTGGTGAATATCTTCTCCCATTTACTAGGATACCAATGTGTTTTGTTGATAGTTTTCTTTGCTGTGCAACAACTTTTTCGCTTGATGTATGTAGTATTTTGTTTATTTTTTTCTTCTGTTTCCCCTGCCCAAGGGGATATATCAGTAAAAATATTACTAAGGATAATGTCTTTGTGTTTACTGCCTATGCTTCCTTCTAGGAGTTTTATAGTTTCAGGTCTTACATTTAAGTCTTTAATCCATTTTGACTTTATTCTTGTACATGGCATAAGAAGATGGTCCAGTTTCTCCAGCACCATTTATTGAATAGATTGTCCTTACCCCAGTGTAAATTTTTGTTTCCTTTGTTAAATGACCATATAAGCATGGATTTATTACTGTTTTTTCTATTCTGTTCATTGATCGATTTGTCTGGTTTTATGCCAATACCATGCTGTTTTGATTACTATGGCCTTCTAGCATAGTTTGATATCAGATAACATGATACCTCCAGATTTATTCTTCTTTCTCAGGATTTCTGTGGCTATTTGGAGTTTTTTATGGTTCCATATAAATTTTAGGGTTATTTGGTCTAGCTCTGTGAAAAATGCCATTGGTATTTTGATAGAGGTGGCATTGAATCTATAGATTGCTTTGTGTACTATGGGCATTTTAATGATGTTAATTCTTCCTATTTGAGAACATGCTGTATACTTCCATTTATTTGTATCTTCTTCAGTTTCTATTTTCAATGTCATATGGTTTTTGATTACAAGTCTTTTATCTTCTTGGTTAAATTTATTCCTAGGTGTTTTTTTTTGTTTTTTTTTAATACAACTACAAATGAGATTGCTTTCTTAATTTCTCTTTCTGAGAGTTTATTATTGGTGTATAAAAATGCAACAGATTTCTGAATATTAATTTTGTATTCTGCTGTTTTACTCAATTCATTTATCAGTTTTAATATACATATTTTTTTCTTTTTGGTTCTTTCTATATAGTGTTTCTGTATAGTATCATATCGCCTGCAAATAATGATAGTTTCTATTTTTCCTTTCCAACTTGGATGTCTTTTATTTCATTTTAATGTTGGCCTGCTGTGGCTAGTATTTCCAATGCTATAGTAAATAAAAGTGGTGAAAGTGAGCATGCCTGTCTTTCTCCTCATCTTAAGGAGAATGTTTTTAGCTTTTCCCCATTGAGTAAGAGGTTAGCTGTGGGTTTGTTGCATATGACCTTTATTATGTTGAGGCATGTTCCCTTTATTTGCACTTTCCTGAAAGTGTTTATCATACATTGATGCTGGATTTTGTCAAACACTTTTTCTGCATCTATTGATGTGATCATATGATTTTTATTTTTCATTTTGTTTATGTGATGTATCATGTTGATTTGCAGATATTGAACCAAACTTGTATCCCAGCAATAAATCCTACTTGATTATGTGTATGATCTTTTTAATGTTTATTGCTGAATTCGGATTGCTAATATTTTGTTGAGAATTTTGCATCTGTTCATCAGGTATATCAGCCTATAGACTTGTTTGTTTGCAATGTCTTTGGTTTTGGAATCAGGGTAATGATGGCCTTGTAAAATGAGCTTAGGAGCCTCCCCCCCCCCTCTTGAATTTTTTGGAATAATTTGAGAGGAATAGGTGTTAATTCATTTCTAATGTTTGGTAAAATTCACTTGCGAAGCCATCTGGTCCAGGACTTTTTGTGGCTTGTTGATTACTGATTTGATTTCATTAGTAATAATTGGTCAGTTCAGGTTTTCTGTTTCTTCTTGTCAGCTTTGGAAGATTGTATGCTTCTAGGAATTTTCTGTTTCTTCAAGATAGTTGAATTTGTTTACATATAATTGCTTGTAGTATTTTCTTAATTTTTTTTGTATTTCTGTGGTGTCCATTATCACTTCTCTTTCATTTCTGATTTTATTTATTTGGGTCCTCTCTCTCTTTTTTTTTTTTTTTTGATGAGTGTGGTTAAAGGTTTATCAATTTTTTTACCTTTTCAAAAAACCAGCTCCTAGTTTCATTGATATCTTGTGGGTTTTTTAGCCTCTGTTTTGTTTATTACTGCTCTGTCCTTTATTATTTCCTTCCTTCTACTCACTTTAGGCTTTGAGCTTTGTTTGCTGTTCTCTTTCAGTTCCATGGGTGTAAAGTTAGATTGTTTACATGTGATTTTTCTTGTTTCTGAATGTAGACCTATATTGCTAGGAATGTCCCTCTGTATTGCTAGGAATGTCCTTCTGTGGACTGCTTTTGCTTTGCCCCATAGATTTTGGGTTGTTGTGTTTTCATTTTTGTTTGTCTGAAGGTATCTTCTGATCTCTTCCTTGATCTCACTGTTGACCCATTTATTGTTTAGTGCCTTGTTATTTAGCCTCCATGTGTTTGTGTGCTTTTCAGTTTTTTTCTATAATTGATTTCTAGTTTCATGTCATTGTGGCCAGAGAAGACGCATGATATGATTTCAGTCTCCTTAAATTTATTGAGACTTTTTTTGTGGGCTAACATGTGGTCCATCTTGGAAAATGTTATATGGGCACTTCAAAAGAATGTATATTCTGCTATTTTGAGATGAAATGCTCTAAAAATATCAATTAAAAAAATCTGGTCTAAAAAAAAAATCTGGTCTAGTGTGCCGTTTAAGACCACTGTTCCCTTGTTGATTTTCTGTCTGGAAGATCTGTTCATTGGTGTCAGTGAGATGGTAAAATCCCATACTGTGATTGTGTTACTGTTGATCTCGCCCTTTATGTCAGTCAATATTTGTTTTATGTATTTAGGTGCTCTAATGTTGGGTGCATAAATGTTTACTAGGGTCATGTCCCCTTGTAGGATTAATCCTTTTATCATTATGTAATGTCCTTGTTTCTTATTACAGTCTTTATTTTAAAGTGTATTTTGTCTAAGATTTGCTACCCCAGCTTTTTTTTTTCTATTTCCATTTCTATTTATCATTCCTTTACTTTCAGCCTATGTTTGTCTATTGACCTGAGATGTGTCTCTTGCAGACAACATATATATGGGTTTTATTTTCTTATCCATTCAGTTACCCTGTCTTTCAATTGGAGCATTTATTCCATTTACATTTAAATGTTTATTGACAAGTACATAGTTATTGCCATTTTATTATTCATATATTTTATCTTCTTTTGTTTATTTTGTTTGTTTCCCTTCTTCTTCTTCTTCTTCTTCTTCTTCTTCTTCTTCTTCTTCTTCTTCTTCTTCTTCTTCTTCTTCTCCTTCTCCTTCTCCTCCTCCCTCTCCTCCTCCTCCCCCCCTCCCTTAAACTATCTTCATTTTAACAAATCTTTTTGTTTGTTTATTTTTGCTCTGATAAGGTGTTTTTTGCTACCTTGTCTTCTAAATCATTTGATCCTCTGCTTCATCTAATCTGCTGTTGATTCCTTCTAGTGTATTCTTTATTTCAGCTATTGTATTCTTTATTTCTGATTTTTTTAAGGTTTATATGTCCTTCTTTATGCTTGCTATCTCTTTGTTGAAGTTCTTGCTAAGTTCCTTAAGCATTCTTATAACCAGTGCTTTAAACTCTGTCCCTGGTAGGTTGGTTGCCTCCATTTAATTTAGTTCTTTTTCTGGAGTATCTCTTGTTCTTTTATTTTAGACATTTTTTGTGTTGTTTTGTTTTCTCATTCTGGCTGCCTCTCTGTGTTTACTTCTGTGTATTAGGTATATCTCCTATGTCTCTTAGTCTTTGCTGGGTGCCTTTATGTAGTACATGTCTTGTATTGTGTAGTGATGCAGTCTCCCTAGTCACCTGTGCGTGTGTTCCAGGAATGTCTCTCATGTGTGTTGTGTGTATTCAACTGTTATAGTTGAGCCTTGATTATTTATGACATGTTAGTGGGTGGGATTGACTCTCAGGCCAACCGGCTGTGAGGATTGGCTACACCCATAGCATATGAGCTAGTATGTGGGGGCTGACTCCTCAGAGGGGTATTTGCCCCAGTAGGCTCTTGTGCCTGTTGAGACCATCCTTTGTGTGTGCCACTGTGGAGCTAATCATGTAGTGCTCTGGTGTGGTCTGAGGCTAGCCTCTGGGTGTGTTGTTTCTAATGCCTCCTGCGAGGAACCCCTTGCAGGCCAATTTCAGCCTTGTCTGTACCCAGCCCAGTGCTACCTGCTAGGAGATACAAAGCTATATGTAGTTTGTTGCTGCCAGCACTGGACCTGAAGACATCTGGGATGGCCTCACTGTGAACTGAGACTGGCTGCCACCAGTATCAGGCCTGCGACAGCTTAGCAAAAGGCCCAGGGCCACCTTTGGCCTGTTTTTACCTGATGGCTGCCATAGGGCTCCGCTGCTGAAAGAGCCTTTTTAGACATATGGGCCAGACTGGTTGATCCAGTGCAGACCTTTCCCTTGGTGATGCCACCCGAGTTGGATGACATGGGGGTCCCAGAGAGTCATGGGTTATGGCTGGTGGTATTTACAAAGTTAATGAAGATTCATTTCTTGCACTAGTGCTGAGCCTGTGGTCACCCCACAAAACACCCTGAGAACATCATAACCATTGTCACTCACTTCAGGCCACAGAACCCCAAAAGCCACCCAAGAAAGGCTACAGTGCAAGCTGGGGCTGACAGCCTGTCACCAAAAGTTTCCCAGGCTACTGTAGGCTGTCTGCTGTTGTACAATCCTCCAGCAGCTTGTGTGGCTGGACTGGATGCAAAGAAACTGGGCAGGACAGGGTCCTAGGAAGTCACCAAGGTGGTGCTCATGCACAGATTTTACAAGATTAATGTGGTCTCAGAAATGGCCTTTTGGGGAAGGGTTCAACACAGGACAGGTGCCCCCACCTGTAGACTACCCATGAGACAGTCTTCACACAGGGATAATGGTAGCTGCCCTCTAGCCCTCACCCTAAAAACCACACTACTCAGTCTTTCCCTGTATGTCTCTGGTGCCTCTTGAGTTACCAACCCTCTGCCAGAGCACAGGGCGAGTGCTTTCAAGTGACTGAGCCTGTGCATGGGCCCTTTAAGAGGGCAACAGAATTTTCAGCCACCTTCTGTCTCACTAGGTTGAACAGAGGAAATCCTTATTGATTTTCACTGCCTGATGTTGTGGGGATTCCTCTTCCTGTCACAGCAGCACTGGGCTGGGGATTCCAGTGTGGGGTGAGACCTCTCACTCTTCAGAGGGACCTCTGCTGCTGAGGTGTCTCTTCCAGTGCTCAACCACTACCTGTGAGTGTGAGGTCAGCCTGTTTCACATCTCTGACCCTCCTATCAGTCCCTGCCCCTACTACCAATCTCAATGAGACCTCTTCTTTATATCTTTAGTTATAGGGACTCTGTTCAGCTAGTCTTCAGATGATTCTCGAGATTGATTGTTCTGTAATTTAGTTGTGATTTTAATGTGATCCTGGGCAGCAGCAAGCATAACATTTACCTATTCTGACATTTTGGACCTTCTTCTATACTTGATTATGTTTTTGTTCTCAAGGACTGTCTCTAACAAAGTTAATCATTTAAAAATGCCGATTTTCCCCAGTTTAGAGTTGAGAGAATAATATCTTACTAAAACATTTCTTTCCCCCTTTTTTTTTAATTTGTTGTTATCCCAAATAAAATTTGACAGATGGCAGGTATCAAAATAAATGTATAGTGATATTCATGACTATAAATTTCTTTGCTCAATTATTTAAAATCTTTTAAAATGCACATAAGAAAAATTGATATATATATAATTATATAAATTAACATATATATGTTAAATATTGATTTTTAAATATAATTTTAGTACTTACATAATCCAGACATAGATCGGTAGGTGCTCTGATGTGGTTTGATCTTCACATTTTTATAGGTGTACTACATTTTATTTAAGGAAACAAGGAGAACTTGAAATATTTCAACATTTCTCACTTCCTCTAATCCCTAGAGATTACAGTGAATAATGCAAGTAAATTTAGCCTCATCTCTATCCGATTTGGTCTAGAGATCGAGCACCCTGAATTTAATTTAAATGAATATTTGATTGGAAAGATCACCTTAAAAGTTTAGATTATATCATTTACAATAGTTTTGCCAGCTTTAAATATTTTTCATACATTTATGAGTTAAGGAAACCAAGTTCTGGAGGCAATTAAAAGTTTATTAAAAATTATGCCACTAGTGGACGGCAGAGAAAAGATTTAAATCATGTAGTTATTTTCTAAGATGAGTGATCATTACAGTATTCTATACTTCATTTCACCTCTGGTTTTTCCCATCACTGACCTGGTAAGAAAACGCTACTTTATGAAAACAATTGGTAACAATATATGCATTCTGCATTGCCTTGTGCATGTAGAACAAATTATGCCATTGGCCATCATATACACTAATAAGGTCAGTGAAAACAGTGCCTTTTGAATACTGAGTCAGTTTTATTCCACATACCAATCTTGTGGCAGGCATGAAGAAATTGTTTTTAAATTTATTTTACATTCTTATTCAAAAGTGTTTTCAAATCACACATCCTTCAGACGTCCTTTAACTATTTTGCTGGGGCTTAGGAAAAATGCAAAGCAATACATTTTCAGGTGTACACTGTACAGTATAATTTGCATACAAATGTGTTTTTACTGAAAAAGATCAGGGCAGGGTTTTAAAAATGTTTCTACTTGAACTTTTAGGCATTGTGCAAAGTTAAATATAATATAAAATTTGGAATTCTCTCTAGTACTATGTACTCTATATGGAATAAGTTTTTGTTTTGCTGGTAGCTGAGTGCTAATTTCATTAAAGCTGCTTCAGAGTCATACGTACACCTTCAACAACTTTAACAAATTGAATCATTTAATATATTTCTATGCTCATACTTAATCAAGGACTTTCATAGCCAAATATTAATCTTTGATAGATATTTATAGTTGGAGATCTTGTTGGAATGAGGGGAGACTTTTTTGTCAATGTCATAAGACATTAATAATAACACATAAGACTTACAGAATTTTAGTATTTCAGTATAATTTAGTATATTAATGCATTAAAAATGATGTGAAAGATAAGAAGAAAATAATATTATCTACAAACCAAACAAGATGAAATGCATGTGGAGCACTTCTCGAAATATTAGGGAAGCTAGAAAACCAAGAGGAAATATAACAGCTAAAGAAGACTTATTCAGTTAAGTTAATTTCAGGGTCAATAAAGCTGGTAAGAGAAATAACAATAATTGAAAAAGACTTCTATAAATTTATAGTTTTAGATAATGATAGAATAAAAAGTTATGGTATGCCAATCCTTCAGATTAGCATGAATCTACGTATTAAATAGGATAGCTACAGAACTGAAAAGGTGAAAAGCTAGATATAGATTAGAAAGAAGTGGAGAAAGTGGCATTTGGAGAAAACACCTTGAAAAAGCATTATGTATTTATTCAGACATATCATCCAAAATTCATTCATTCAGGAAATCTTTCTCCAGAATTTGCTACATGGTAAGTACTGTTCTAGGCACCTAAGATTTACTAGTGAGCAAACATAGGTCTCTTGTCAAAGTTTTAGGATGACTGACTTCCTAGAACACTCACAGGATTAAGAGAAATAATTGTGTGGAATCTAGTTAGCATTCTCTTATTAATAGCTTTATTGAGACATAACTGAAATATAAAAAAAACTGCATTTATTAATTGAATACAATTTGGTGAATTTGGACATACACAATACCTGTAAAACCATTACAACAACAAGGTAATAGACATGTCCATCAAGTGCAAAGATTTCTTAATGTCTTGTGTGCATGTGTGTGTGTGTGTGTGTATGTGTGTGTGTGTGTGTGTGTATTTACCACTTAACATGAGATCTACTCTCTTAAATTTTTAAGTTCACAGTACAGTGTTATTGACTATAGACACTATACAGCACAGCAGATTTCTACAACTAATTAATCTTACATAACTGAAATTGTATACAAATTAAATGGCAATTTTCAATTTTCCCTGTCACCTAGCCCCGGTTACCACTGTTTCTCTGTGTTCTATGCTCTGCTTCTATGTGTTTGACTATTTTTGTTACCTCATATTAAGTGGAATCATGCAGTGTTTATAGTTGGACTGGCTTGTTTTACTTAGCATTATGTCCTCTAGGTTCATTCATGTTGCTGCAAATGGCAGGATTTTATTTATTTTAAGGCTGAACAATATTCAATTATATGTATATGCCACATTTTCTTTATACATTCATTCATCAACAGATACTTATGTTGTTTTTTATATCTTGACTATTATGATAGTGTTGCAATGAACATTGGATTAAAGATAGCTAGCTCCTGAGGTCCTAATTTCAATTATTTTGTGTATATTCCCAGAAGTGGGATTTCTGGATTATATGGTCATTCTATTTTTAATTTTTTTAAGGAAACTTTATACTGTTTTCTATAGCAGCTATATATTTTATATTCCCCAAAAAAGTGTATAAGGATTCTAATTTCTCTACATTTTCACAACACATTTTTTTTCCTTTCCTTTTCTTTTGTAATAGCCATCCTAACTGGTGTGAGAGGATATCTCATTGTGGTTTTCATTTGTACTTCCTTAATGGTTAGTGATGTTGAACATTTCTTCATACACATGCTGACCATTTGTGTGTCTTTTTTTGAGGAAATGTATATATTCAATTCCTTTGACCATTTTAATTATTATTATTTTTTTGCTGTTGGGTTATAGGAATTCCTTATGTATTATGAATACTAACCCTTTATCAGCTATATGGTTTGCAAATATTGTCTCCTATTCCATAGATTGCCTTTCATTCTGTTGATTGTTTCCTTTGCTGTGCAGAAGCTTTTAGTTTTATGTAGTCCCACTTGTCTATTTTTGATTTGTTGTTTGTGATCTTAGTGTCATATTAAAAAAAATCATCAGCAAGATCCATGTGAAGAAGCTTTTCCCTTACGTGTTCTTCTAAGACATTTATATTTTTGGGTCTTATATTTAAGCTTCCAATCCAGTTTATTTTTGAGTTTATTTTTGTGTAGGATATAAGATGGGGTCCAATTTCATTCTTAGCCTGGTATTTTGTACACCACAATACACCATTTGTTGAAGAGGCTATCTTTTCCCCATTGTATATTCTTGGCACCCTTGTTGATGATCAGTTGATCATATATGTGTGGATTTAATTCTCAGTGCTATTCTGTTCCATTGCTGAATTCAACAGCACATTAATAGGATTATACACCATGACCAAGTGAGATTCACCCTTGGGATGCAAGGATGGTTGAACATACACAAATCAATTAATGTGATACTTCACATTAACAGAATGAAGAATAAAACCACATAATAACCTCAGTAGATATAGAAAAAGCATTGACAAAATTCAATGCCCTTTCATGATTCAAAATAAAATAAAAAGTTTTCAGCAAATAGGTATGGAAGGAACTTATCTCAACATAGTAAAGGCCATATATGAAAAACCCACAGATAAGATCACACTCAATTGTGAAAAACTGAAAGTTTTTCCTCTAGAATCATTAACAAGACAAAGATGCTCACTCTGACATTTCTATTTTATGTAGTATTGGAAGTCCTAGCCAGGGAAATTATGTAAAAAAAAGAAAGAAATTAAAGGCATTCATATTGGACAACAAGAAGGAAAATGATCTGTTTGCAGATGTCGTAATCTTATATGTAGAGATTATATAACTACCATCAGCTATTAAAACAGTATGGTACTGACATAAACACAGACATTGAGTTAGCTCTTTATATAATAAGTTGATGTGATCAGGTGAGGTGACTAAAATTTTAACTATAAAAGGAGAAAGTGACTCTCCCAGTTTAAGTGTCTGTTGCATTTACTTGTGAGCCCATAAAGTGATTTTTGTCTGATTTTTGCTTTCAAAATACTATGAACTAAGTATACCTAACTTCAAAAAATGTCAGTTTAAAAAAATACTTAAATGCATAACTGAACTCACTAAAAAATGAGGGAAATTATGAAAGGCCAACAGTTACTGGAAAATTACGTGTCCTGATACATGAGCACTGGGATCTGTGCATACCCAGGCATCTGCCTATGTCAGATGGTCCACAGCATTGCCTGTCAGAGGGCATAAGACAAAGCCTAGAGCCTAAACAAAGTCCGAACTTCTAGAAGGGGACACATTCAATGAAAACAGAATCTAGGAAAATAACCCACCTTATAGAAGTGATTTTTAAAATATTAATAATAGCAATAACATATTTTTAATAAAGGTACTCATCTATAGTACTCTGGACATCGGTACGAGATGAAACTAAAGAAGGCCTCCCCTGAAAATTTGTTCTGTAATTTTGCCCTGATAGGGATTTGAAGCCAATATTTGTATATTTCTACTCTCTTTGTGGCCAGAACAAAAACAAGTCTAATATTAAGATGTTGAACATGTTGGGTTGCGGGAGACCAGCTCCCGCGGGGTCCAGGGGTTCCCTCAGGTGGAGGTGGAGTTGGCAAGGAAAAAGAAGAAAGACGCGCGGAGACACAGGAGCGCTTTTTAAAGAAGAAAGTGTCTCACTTTATTCTACAGCATGCCCCTTTTTATAGTGGGCAGGTGACCATTATCGCATCAATAAAAAGTTCTTTTACATAGTTTAGATCAGGGTTTTACTTCCTCATAATTCTTATGCTCCAGGGTACAGCTTGACTTTTTCTTATGCTAAAAGATCAACTTAACTGTGTTTTAATCCTTTTTACCTATAGTGACTATGTGACTAAGGCTAATCTTTTTACCTATAATGAAGTGACTATGTGACTACTCAACAATTATCCTAAACACTATTAGCTAAGCAGGATCTTAAGATTTATAGGGTGTGTACTTTGACCTTTACTAAGAGACTAGTGTGACTAAAATTACCTTTAGTGTATAAAATAGAATTATTGTGATATATCTATCAGAAGGGGTGTAAGATCTTCATCCTACTGGGGGGCATCCAAAGGGGAATTTAAATCTTCTAAGATATAAAGCAGTATCTGTTTCTCAGTCAGAGCTTCAGAATTTGTCACAATTGCAGTGTGTTTGGCCATGTCAGATACTGAGGTGCAGACGGCTCCCGGCATTGGGTGAACTGGAAGATAGATATAAATAACTGACAATTATTGTGTCATGAAGAAAAAAAATGAGATGCAAAATATTGAGAGGAGACTGAGAATCAGAGCAAATAAAGTGGACAGGTCTGGCATTGATCTAATAAGACCTCCTTAAAGGGAGATTTAGAGGGAATGGTTATAGGAATGGAGTACTAGGCACTACTTGAAAATGCAACCGACAATTTTCCAGAACTGAAGAAAGATATGTATTCTCAACCCTCAAAAGCCCAACAGATCTCAAACAAAATAAAATGCTAGAAATCTGTACTTACAAATACTGTAGTGAAACTCAAGAATATATAAGAGATAAACAATGTCAAAGTAGCCAAAAGAAAAGACAAATTCCTGACTAGGGAATGACAATTAGACTGAAAGCTGCTTCCTTGACAACAATGTGAGTCAGAAAGGAAAGGAATAATACCTTCAATGCCCTGAGGGAAAAAAATACCGTATTTCCCCATGTATAAGACACACTCTTTTTCAAAAAATTTGGGGCCTATAAACTGTGTGCGTTGTAAAAAAAACTACAACAATGAGTGCAAAAACAAGTGCGAAAAAGCAGGAAATGCGAGTAAAAAAAATCTACAACCACTGTATGAAACGCACCCAGTTTTTAGACCCCAAATTTTTCGAAAAAGGGTGTGTCTTATACATGGGGAAATACGGTATATATAATTTGAATTATAGTCCTGGCAAAACTATCAAGTAAAGAATAAAATGGAGATTTTAAAAAATTCTCACAAAAATTGAGAGAATTTACAACCAACACATTCTTGCTAAAGGGCTTCCAAAGAAATTCAGGAAGGGAAAAGATTTTCCAGGAAGACAGAGTGAGATAAAAGTAGAAACATATAAATCAAAACAAATATTGACCTTATAAAATTATAACATCATTAACTTGTGTTAAAATGAAATAAGAGAGAAGTAAAACACTGGAAGTGGTATAATTTAGGAGAGATAAAAATAAATACATTTATTATTATTTTTTAGTAGGAAGCTAAAGATATGGTAGGGACTTTGGTAAGTTATATCGTATGCTACATTTCAAGGATGACTATTAAAATATTAGAAATAAAATGCTAGTTTAAGGTTAGCAGAAGAGAAAACATTGAAGGGAAAAATCAACACAAAAAGGATAGCATTATAGAAATACATAGATTCAAAAATACAAAATATGTCAGTAATTAAGTATGTCAGTGGACTATTCTCTTAAAAACAAATATATTCAGAATTGATTTTAAAATTCTAGTCTCATACTATTTATAAAAGACACAGATGAAGCATTATTTTGTAGAAAGTTGTAATTATAAGAAAGGGAATAATAATATCAAAGAAAAACAAAGTAATTGAAAATTATGGTAGCTAAATTAATATAAAAATGTACTTTCAGTAAAATAATATCTAAGAAACTGTGTACAAGTTTCAACTCAACAAGGAGACATAATCATTGTACATTGTATATACTTAATAATATATATGTATATATATATATATATATATATATATATATATTAGGAAAAGATTATAATAAATGTTTCCTATTAATTGACATATTAAGAAAAGGAAGTAGTAAGGTTATAAAATTTTTGCACAGCACTATTAACAACTTTGATTTTATGTACATTTATACAATACTTTACACAAGAAGTAGAGACTGCAACTTTTCTTTAAGAATACTTAGACTTTCCCAAAAATGGACGATATACTAAGTAATAAAAACATCAAAGAATTGGAATAATATAAAACAGCCTGATCACAATGCTCTAGAGCTGGAAACCAATGTTATAAGGTAACTTTAAAATTCTATATATTTAGAAATTTAAAAACACAATTCCAAGTGATTCATTTCTCAAAGAACAAATCATAATATAAGTTAGAAAATAATTATAAGTGAATAATATTTAACATAAAATGTTTTAAAAATAGGATGTGGCTAAAAGAACAGAGGAAAAGTAGCTTTAAATGCTTATTTTGTAAAGAGGAGAGGCTAAAAAACTCTTAAGTGTTCAATTAAAGAATTCATGAAAAGAAAAACAAATATTAATGAATCAATGGTTAATAAAAATAGGAGAAATTAATAAAATAGAAAAAGTAATACAGAGGATTTATGAGGTACACCATTGTTCTTTGAGAAGATTAATAAAATTGACAATACTTTGACAAGATTGATAAAATAACATAGAGAAAGTGTTCAAATAATATTAAGAATGGAAACAAATTTATAACTACAAATGTTGCAGAAATTTTGAAAGATAATTAAAAAACATTATGAAAAAAGTCATGCAAAGATTTAAAAGCTTAGTCAAACACATTTCTAGAAAAACACAAATTACTAAAACTAAATGGGAAGTAATAGGAAAATTAAATAATCCTGTAATAGTTAAAAAAAATTGAATTGGTGGTTAAGAATCTTCCACAGAGATTATAACAGACACCGATAATCTTGTAGTAGAAGTCAACTAAAAATCCAAGGAAGAGTCAACTTGACAGTATACAAAATCTTCCACAGAATTAAAAAGGAAGGAATACTTGACCACTCTACTAATGTAGATATTTTAGCCCCCATTCTTAACCAGACAAGCACAGTATGAGAAAGAAAATAAACAGGTCAATTTCACTCATAAAAGTAGATGCCAAAATTATTTTTTCAAAAAAGAAGGCAAACCAAATAATATTTTTAAAAAGATAATACCATTATGTATAAATGTACAAGAGATGTGATGCTAGTACAATGTAAAAAAATCTATTAATGTAATTCACAACATTAACAGGAAGAGAAACAACATTCAAATGTCTGTATAGATGCAGGGAAACAATAATAATAAAACTGCTCACAGACTAGGAATAGAGGGAAGATTCCATAATCTGATGAACCTATGTAGGCCTGCAGCAAATATTGTATAGCAGTGAACTATTAGAAACATTTTCTTTAAAATGAGGGATAAGATTTGATGTCCACCGTCAACACTTCTATTAATGATTATTCTGGGCTTCTTAGCCAGAGCAGTTAGAAAATAAAAGATGACAAGAAAGAAATAAGGATTAAAAAAGGAGAAACAAAACTATTGTTTTGGAAATTGATATAATAGCGGAGGACAGAGACCAGCAAACAATGGCCTACAGGCCAAAACTAGCTTGCCACCTGTCTTTGTAAATGAAGTTTTATTGGAATACAGCCATGCCATGCTTATTCATTTTGATATTGTCTATGGCTGTTTTCATGCTACGGTGGCACAGTTGAATAATTGCTAGAGACCATATGGCTCTCGGAGTCTAAAATGTTTACTATCTGGCTCACTTACAGAAAAAAATAAAAAAGGCAACTCCTGGTCTACAGTCTAAAATTATTAGAAATAATAAAACAGTTTAATGAATTTGTAAAAAAAAAGTCAATAAAAATTAAGTGCATTACTTTATATTACAATATGACCTTAGAACATATTTATACACATATGTTTATACACACAGTCACAAAATATTTTACAAATAGAAATAAAAACAACAGAATGTCAGAAATCAAATTTTGAAGAATATTATTAAAGTCAAGTAAAGAATTTGAGAAAGATTAAATAGATGGAAAGAGAAAGGCCATACTCAGAGGAAGAACGGTCCAAAACTGGAAAGACTCAAGTCTGTAATCTCCCCCAATTCACTTGATTTCTATCAAAACTGCAACAGTGGTTCTCATGGAACTTGAATATATATTTTAAACATCTATACAAAAAAGAAAGAAAGAAAGAAAAAATTAAGAATGTTTAACACTTTTCCGAAGAAGAAGAAAAAGATTGGGAGATATTATCTTATCAGATAACATATTATAAAATAATATTATTTATATCAGAACACTATCAAGGCAGAGATAGAAAGACAAACCAGTAGAACAGAAAAGTAAACTCAGACACATATAAATATGGAAACTTGATCTATAACAAATGTGGCATTAGAGCTTAGTGAGGAAAAGATACAATATTTAGGAAACAGTAGAAGGGAATTGTTTATCAAAAAACATATACAAGCAATTTCAGGTGACTAAAAATTAATTGTGCAAGAAAGTATCTAAAATAACCTAAGAAGAAATATTGGACAAACCTTAATGAACATAAGGTAGAAAATTATCTCATTAAAAACACAAAATGCACAAAGCATAAAGGAAAAAGTTATTATATTTGAGTGTATTAAAATTAAGAATACCTGTTTATCAATGTGCACCATAAAAATACTGAAAGCACAAATAATAGTCACAGATTGATCATTTCCCAGTCAACCGACACTGTGTTAGTGTCAAAAATATGTAAAAAAACACCCCCAAATTATAAAAAGACAAGGAAATTCCAATAGGAAAATAACCTCAACAAAGAAAATAAAAAATGGAAAATAAACTTGTGAAAACTATGCTCAACTCATTAGTTAACATTTAATGTAAATAAAAATTACAATATGGACCCTTTTACATCCACTGGACTGGCAAATTAAGAGGCTGAAAATAACGACTCAGAAACTTATTCTTGTTGTTGACAGTACGCATTCACACAACTGCAATCCAGTAGATTCATCCCTAGATATACACCCCAGTGAAACTCCCAAGTGCACCGGGAAACATGCACAAAAATGTTTAAAGCAGCAGTGGCTGGAGCAACAAATTCCTAGAGACAGGATAATTGAGTGAACCATCCATCAGAATACAACTCCAAAGCAGAAGAAAGCTGAGTGAATAAAGCAAAGCGCACAAGAGCAGAAACAGTATGATTCCATGAATAAAATATCCCAAACATGCAAGACTAAAGCTAATCATGTTTAGGAATAGTCTCAGGGTATCAGGTAAAACCACGAGAAACATCAAGGAAATGGGCAGTCTGAAATACAGTTCAGTGTTCACTTCCCCGCGGAGAATAAATAGTGGGGATATTGTTAATGTTTTCTGTCTTACCAGGGATGAGTAGAAGCTGCTCATTAACTTTGTTGTTTTAATCTGTATATAGAGATTAGCCACAGTCTTTGGTACAAATGGTACAATTTTATAATACATAGTTACAAAATATTTTTGAACAAACTAGACAAGTGGTAAATAAAGAGCACGTTCCTCCAAAAGGTTCAAGTTAAAGATTTTGCCAGCAAATGAATAATAGTTCATTCTCAATATCACACACTAACAACTCAGGATTCACTTACAACCCTCCCCTATGGCTGTGTACCACCCCACCCCACTCCCATATACGTGATCACTACCGATTTTTTGATAGCTGAAAGCTTTGATGTGACATTCAACCTCTAGATTTTACATAGGGTAGGCTAAACAAGAAGAAAAACAAATACCACCACATACTATTTGTAATTCTTTGTTTTTCACAGTCACATTGGAAAATGTGCTGTATCCATTAACCTTTTTGCAAAGAGCAGAAGGTAAGCTAGTTAACATTTGACAGCTTTGCAGTCCATCAGCCTCATGAAAAATGCACTGCTCCCTCTATTTTCTGTATACCTGTCAGTGGCAGAGAGTTTGTTACAAGGAGAGCCATTACTATTACTATGTTTTACCTCTCCAATCCCCCATATTCTGTCAGTAAATGTAAATTGAGGGAGATCTTGACTTATTACCATATGCATTTTAATTTTCCCACTCAGTAACCTCGTATTGACCAGTTGCTTGTTAATGATTTCTTCTGTGCATAATAAACCAATTTTGCAGTTCTTGTAAAGAGTGCTTGATAGTGATCCTGTAGGATAGTCCAGAGTTAACTATCTTGTCTTTAAACACTGAGCAAGAAATAATGGAAACAACACATTCCTCTCCGGCCTTGGAAATTATCCAGCATGTTCCCATAATCACAGAATGATTAAAAATAATGATGGTATCATGGAATATTTGTGTAAGGGACAACAAAGATACAGGTGCCGTAATAATAATATGGTGGCAGAGTCCCAAAAGGAAAAAGGTGAGAACAGTTTCCAGCCTAGAGTATAATCAATCAGTAAGTGGATGTCCTCTCTGGCATATAATTAATAGCCTGGGATTTCACTCAGTAATTGGCTATTACGTAAACCTTCACCATTTGCTGATGAGTAACTCAGCCCTGTACAAATGCAGACAATAGAGCATAAACCCTTTCCTAATTCCTTTTTTAAGCTGTCTGTACCTATCTGTATCATTCTTAGCATTTGTATCAGTTAGGATGATTTCTGCTTCAGGTAACAGCTTAAATTAGCTTATATGTATATTCCTCTCACATAACAAGTCCTCACATGAGTTTCCAGGGTTAGTTAGTTCTACATGTGTACAATATCAGTGAGGAGCCAGGTTTTTCCTATCTTTTAACCCGCCATCCTCAACCTCTTGACATTTGTTTGCAGGCTTATTTTTTTTCTAGTCATCAGTAACCCATGTATCATGGTCTCAGATAATAATTTCCAAACAATTGAAAGGCAAAATGTGGTAGATTTATTTAAACTTTTTTTCTAGCTTTATTGAGGCATAAAGTGATATGTCACTTTGTATAAGCTTAAGGTGTACAATGTAATGATTTGACATATGTATATATGGTGAAATGATTACCACAATAAGGTTAGTTCACACATCTATCACCTCACATAGTTACAATATTTTTTTGCTGTGGTGATAACTTTTAAGATCTACTCTCTTAGCAATTTGCAAATATACAATGAGTGTTGTTAACTATAGTCACTATGTTGTACATTACATCTTCACAACTTATTCATCTTATAACTGAAAGTTTGTACCCTTTGACTACCGTCTCCCATACCCCAACCACCTCCCCTGGCAACCACCAATCTGCTCTTTGTTTCTATGAGCTTGTTTTTAAGAGATTCCAATTATGAGATTATTCAGTATTTCCCTTCCTCTGTAAGACTTATTTAATTTAGCATAATGCCCTCAAGTTCCATCCATATGGCTGCAAATAGCAGGATTCCCTTCTTTTTTATGGCTGAGTAATATTCCTTTGTGTGTGTGTGTGTGTGTGTGTGTGTGTGTGTGTGTGTGTGTGTATTATTTCCATGTCTTGGCTATTGTAGATAATGCTACAATGAACGTGGGATTGTAGATATCACTTCCAGATAGAGATTTCATTTTCTGCAGATATCTTGTATACCCAGAAATGGAATTGCTGGACCATAGGGTAATTCTATTTTCAATTTTTTGATGAAGCTTCATGCTGTTTTCCATAGTGTCTCTGACAATTTACATTCCCACCAACAGTGCCCACGTGTTCTCTTTTCTCCACATCCTTGCCAAAACTTGACATCTTCTGTATTTTTGAGGATAGCCATTCTGATAGGTGTTAGGTGATATCTCATTGTGGTTTTGATTTGCATTTCCCTGATGATTAGTGATGCTGAGTATCTTTGCATGTGCCTGTTGGCCATTTGAATATATTCTTTGGAAAACAATGTCTATTTAGGTCTTTTGTCCAATTTTTAATTGGATTATTTGTTTATTTGCTATTAAGTTGTATGAGTTCCTTATATATTTTGGATATTCACCACTCATCAGATATGTGGTTTGCAAACATTTTCTCCCATCTGTATGTTGCCTTTTTATTTTTCTGATCATTTCTTTAGCCATGCAGAGCTTTTTAGTTTGATATAGTCCTACTTGTGTACTTTTGCTTTTGTTGCTTGTGATTTTGGTATCATATTTATAAAATCATGGCCCACACCAATGTCAAGTTGCTTAACACCTATGTTTTCTTCTGAGAATTTTTGGACTCTAGGTCTTACATGTATGTTTTTAAGCCATTTTGAGTTACTTTTTGAGAATAATGTAAGTAGAGGTCCAGTTTTTTTTGTTTTGTTTTGTTTTGCATGTGAATGCCCAGTTTTTCCAACTCAATTTATTAAAAAGACTATCTTTTCTCCATAGAGTACTCTTGGCCCCCTTGTCAAAGATTAGTTGACCACATTATGAAGCCCGACAATTAAGTTTGTGAACTCACCCTAGAAAAAGTGCTACATACCTTATGGCTGAATATCACTATGGTCACCTTTGAAGTACTCCCCTTGGGAAGCTATGCACCGATGCCAGCGCCTAGTCAACCCTTCAAAGCAATTTTGGAACTCACTTTCTGGAATGGCCATCAGAGCTGTCTCCCTATTACCCTTGATGTCCTGAATGTCATCAAAATATCTTCCTTTCAATAGTTCCTTTATCTCTGGGTGAAGAAAGAAGCCATTGGGGGTCAGATCAGGTGAGTTGGGAGGGTGTTCCAATACAGTTATTTGTTTACTGGCTAAAAACTCCCTCACAGACAGTGCTGTGTGAGCTGGTGCAATGTCGTGATGCAAGAGCCATGAATTGTTGGTGAAAAGTTCAAGTCATTTTCCACTAGCTTTTTCACATAGCCTTTTCAGCACAAATAGTAAACTTGTTTAACTGTTTGTCCAGTTGGTACAAATTCATAACGAATAATCCTCTGATATTGAAAATGGGTTAGCAACATCATTGCAACAAGTTTGCCAACTTAATTGTCAGACCTATATAAAATAGAGACAATTTTACTTTTTCCTTTCTGATTCAGATGCCTTTTATTACTTGTTTCTTGCCTAATTGGTCTGGCTGGGATTTTCAGTACTACTGTGTAAAATAGGAGTGGTACAAGTGGGTCCGCCTTTGTCTTTTTCCTAATCTTAGAGGAAAAGCTCTTAACTCTTTAATGTTGAGTATGATGTTAGCTGTTCTTTCCAGACCAGATAGTGCTGCTGACTAGACTCTATGTTTGGGCAGGGCTGTAGGCAGGGTTTCACAGTTGGATAAGGCCCCAGTCTGTGCTCTGTGATCAGGTGGGGACACAGGTTGTACCCCTAAGTTAGGCGTGGCTGTAGGCTGTGTTCTGTTGATGGACACGGTGGCTGGCAGGGCTCTTTAGGGGGAGGGGCCTCTAGATGTATCCCACAGTTGAGTAGGCATAGAGCCTGTGCTCTGCAGTTGGGTGTGGTCACTGTTAGATCTCCTATGTTGAGTGGGGCAGAAAGCTATGCTGTGCTTTTGGGCAGGGCCACTGTCTATGCTACCTGGCTGGGCCAAGCTACAGGCTGCATTGAGCAATCTGTCAAGGCTGTAGGGTAAGCTCTGCAACTGGGCATTAGTATATCCTGGGTTCAGAGACTGAGCAGGGTTATTGTTCAGGCTTCTTGGTTATGGAAGGCCAGAGGCTATCCTTAACAGTTCAGCAGAACAGCTGGCCTGGCTCCCAGCCCAAGTGTGGCTGCAGCATGGGTTCTGCAGCTCCTAGATTCTCTTGTCAGCCCTCCTGGTCAGTAGAATCGAGGCTCTGTACAGCATTTGGGCAAGATTTCAATTTTGCTTCTCTGTCCAGGTTGAGGTATGGACAGTATGGTTTGTTGAATGGGGACCTGAATCAGCAGAACTGCCAACCAAGCTCTCTGGCCAGACAGGGCCACCAGCTCAGCTTGGCAGAGCCACTGGCTGGGATCTCTGTTTAGGCACTGCTACAGGACGAATGCCATCTGCCAAGATCTGAGTGCCAGTTGCCGTAAGCTCTGCCCCCTTCTCTGTCTCAATATGATCCACAGTGGCCAAGCCCCATAGATTCCCCCATGATCTCTGTCAAGCAAGACATAAATGGACCCCTTTAATGCTGGAGGAGCTGGATGTCCACCTTGGGCTCTCTTTTCCCATTGGAGAAACCATTACTCCCTGGGGTTCTCTTGCTATAGCATTGTGCCAACCTGTGGGATGGGCTATCTGGTCAGAGTGTAGCCATTCCTCTCTCCTTTCTAATGGGGTTCTTCTCAGTGTCTGTTGTCCAGAAGTTTGCTTCAACCTCACCTCCAGGTTCTTCCCAGAAGAACTTTTCAGTGGTGTCTTCTGTGTGGAGAGTCAGTGCTGCTCTTCTTGTGAGGGGGACCAAAGTTGGGAACAACTAATATTGATATCTTGATGATGTCACTCCCTCTAGACTCATACTTTGTGTATCTTTGGAGCAAAAAACTTTCCCAAGAATGCGTCCCGCCACCCCCAGTAGAATCTTTCTTATGTTTCATGATTCAGAATTGGGTGATACCCATTCCTACATCAACAATATAAATGGATTAATTTAGACTAAGATTTACTTCCTGACCTGCTGTCAGTTGAAAGGCAGGATGATCTGCCTGATAAAGGAACAAACTCAGCATCTTCTTGTGTAGATGGCTACTGAGTTGGGGGACAAAGAGTTTCTGCCACAGAAATGGAAAAGGCTTCTAGAACTTCCTATGCAGAGCCATTACCTAAATCTATAATACATAAAAAACTCAAGTTATCTTTATTCATTTGACTATTATTATCAATTTTTTTCTTAATGATCTACAACAAAAAAAATCATTATAATTTTAAAATATGTTCCGAAGTCTCTAAGTCCTTTAGTAAAGTTATTTTTTCTTCTAGTATCCCCTATTTAGATGTAAATGAAGAATGCTTTAGATTACAGATTATTTGTCAACAATTTTGAAAAATGCAAAAAGAAACAAAAAACCTCTAGATACTTTGTAGCATTGCTCAGGGAAGGTATTTAGACTTGATTAAAGGAGAGCATAGGGCAGAAGGAAACAATCCCAGTTTTTGAAAAAAAAAATCAACATTTGGTGGAAGAGGGATCCAACAGGAAATTCAGGAAAAGACAGTGAACAGAAATTTGATATTTATCTAGTTATTATGTTTACCTCATCATGTTCTTAAATGGAAATATAAACTATAATCTTATTGTGGAATTTGCACACAGGGAAAATGTGTGACAAAGAACTCACTAAGCTTCTAGAAATAATTCTCTGCATTTGCATCATTTTTTTTTCTTTTGATGCTTTCTAAGTCTCTAAGTGGCTCAAAATGTGTAAAAAGGAAAATAAATATGGGGAAAACAAACTAATGTTTACAGAGTACCCATTGCACATCAAGTGCAGGACTAGGAATTTTTATATACCCTTTTAATTGTTCTGAGCATAACAAATATGAAAAATACACATGATGACTGTGATGTTTTATTTGGAGACATTGTTGATCAAAGAAATGATGTAATTACCTTATTTCTCACAGGGGAGTGTGTGACAGAATTGTGAATGAAACAGAAGTGTCTCTGATCACACAACCCATGCCTGTCCCAGGACACAGAAGGTCCCAGCCCTCTTCTTTAAACAGCCACATTACCAAAAATGTTTAAGGAAAGAGATAAAACAAGTAAAAACATTTTGAGTACTTTGGTATACAAAAATTGATTAAGTCTATGAATTAAGTAATGGTAATAATGGTGAAGTAAAAAAGTTTTAAGTGTTTTGTCAAAGAGGTTTCCAAATTTCTTTTCTCCTTAATTGCTGTAAATAAGGAGTATGAAAGCAAGAGGCAACTATATTTCTTTAATATCAAAATTTGATGTGGACATTTCCTGCTTTTTAGAACATACATATTTTATTTCTATGGTTATAGAACACACACTTTTGTAATGGAATCTGCACTTTTTGGTGAGTATTTTAAATGAGAAAACTGAAAATGGAGGAATGATTACCTTCTAAGATAGACTGTGGAAAACAAAGTGATGGGGAGGTTTATCAGGGGAGAGAAGTGAGGATGGTGGTAACGAGAAAACACCTTGAAGGGAGGCTTTATCAGGTACTGTTCCCACGTGTTTCACATTGTAGCTCAGTGTGCCAGCACCAGGCTGCTCACCACAAGACAGAGGGAAGTTGGAATCTGAGCATCACTGAAACGGGGATTTTTTTTCCATGCCCCACAATCGCCAAAATAGTAAACAACAAAGTGCCCTTAATTCTAAAAACAATATCATAATGCGCTCTTAATTCACAGGTTCACAGAGTTTGTCAGCCTAATATATATTACAGTGTAAGTAAGCATAAATATATAATATAAATATTAAAAACAATTTTAAAGATTTTAATATAGATTATTGGATGGTAATCCAAATGCATGAAAAAGGGTTCATTCATTTCCCTACACAATTTTATTTTTTTCATTTGCAGATTCCATTAGATGTATAAAATATAATGACATAGAACTGATATTTGAAGTTATTACATGTATGCAAAACAAATTTTAACATATAAAATTATAGTTAGGAATACAAATGAAAGTTATTTGGAAAAATAAAAGGCATTTGCAAGAACAGCATATAAAAAAGCACTAGGGTACTTTTCATTTACAGTTTTCCTTCACAAGTTTTAAGTTCTAAGAGACTAGTGTAAACAATAAAGATCATTGTCTTGGCATATAATTAAACTGGTGAAACTGAAAACTTTCTTTTTTATGTTTATAGTTTTTAATTTTATTTTTTATAAGTCATAGATGCACATGATAAAAAACAAACCATCCTATCTTCTTGGCCTCCTCCTCCAAAGCAACTGCAGTTACTAATTTAAGGTGTATTCTATGAATTGTGTGGGGTTTTGGCTTTTTTTTTGGTTGTTGATTTTTTCCATTTTTTTAATTAAATTTATTGGGGTGGCATTAGTTAATAAGATTATATAAATTTCAAGTGTACAATTCTATAATACATCATCTGTGTATTGCACCGTGTGCTGAGCACCCAGAATTTAGTCTCCTCCTGAACTCTTTCTCACCGTGGAACCTGTCACCACCATGTATTAAGGAGGTGTCCTCCATGTCCAAGGATGTCACATCATTAGGGGTACATTTTACCTATTTTATCTTTTTTTTGTGGTCCTTCACTTCAAAGTTATCACATATAAGGAGATGTTATATGTAGGATGGTGGTAGAAAAGTCCTTTCTGGTTTTCATTGTACTTTATCTGAAAGGTCTTTCATTTAATTATCTCAGCTGGAAAGAGGCCACCTCTTGTGAAGCAATTTCTCTGCACCATTCCCATGGCCCTCAGCCCTTTCACCTTGATTTTGTAGACTTATGTGCATATCACTTCTTGAATGTAAATTTTATGGGGGGCAGGACCCTTTTCTGTTACGCTCATTCAAGAAACAGTAATTGATCCTGTGACAAATGTTGTAGGAACTTAAAGATGAATAAGACCACTGGTGGTCTAATCAAGGAGAAAGATAAGAAAACCAATAATTATGACCATGCCAGAAGAGATATGGACAAGAGTAATGTTTCCAAAACATAAATTTAGCAATATCAGATGAGAGTAAACGGGGGTCAAATATATGATGATGGAAGGAGAACTGACTCTGGGTGGTGAACATACAATGTGACATATAGATGATGTATTACAGAATTGTACACTTGAAACACATGTAATTTTACTAACCATTGTTGCCCCAATAAATTAAAAAAAAAAAAGAAAGAAGAAAGAAATCTGACAAGAAAATACAGAGCAGATAGTTGGCAACTCTGCTCAGGGATTAAAGATGATTTCACAGAGGCAGTTGCCTTTAGGATGAGTCTGAAAGATAGGCATCCAAGGAAGAAAAGGATTTTGAAATAAACAGTATTGATGAAAGTACTAGATTATGACAACTGTGGCATGTCTAAAGAACTGGCAGAAATTCAGTAAATCCATCATAGGGTTCACAATGCTAGAAAGTTTGTGTTTTATCCAGAATCTACTGAAGAAATTTTAGCTGTGACACAATTGACAAAATCAGGTTTTCTTGGCAAAAGAATAAGATCACTCCTGTGTCCTGTGGTAACTATAAAATATGTGAGGTCAATCAGACTGAATTAGGGAACTTCCGGCTGCAAATAACAAAAAAATTCAACCTAAGTTTATTTATAGCTTAAAAAATGATTGTCTCATAACCAATGTTAAAGTGGAATCTCAGTATGGGTTCAGCCAGGACTTAGGCTCCATTTCTCTCTGAGTCTTCTTTGGGCTCCTCATGAGTTGACTGTTCCTCAGGCTGGCTGCCAGATATAAGCTGGTTGCCATCAGTAACTAGGATTGTATAGTTACTCTTTTACATTTGAGAAGGAGCATTTTCCCCACAATGATTAGCTATGATTCTTTCAGTTTCATTAGCCCAACTTGAACACTACAGCATGAGGGATGATACCATGCATATTAATGTATGTCCATTAGTGCCAATGCTTGGAGCTGGTTAGTCGTATTGATCCTAACTGTATTGGAAGGAGGGGGGTAGCTAAACAATGGAGGAGACTTAGTTTCCAAAAGGAGATTATGAATGTTATAAAAAAAAAGATATAGAAAGGAAGAATGGCTGTTGGGTGGGCACAAGCAATGTAAATAAAATAATATATTATTATTAATATTGTTGTCCAAGGAAAAATGACAAGAAGTTCAATTTATATATTTGAAGTAGAAATAGGGAGCAATGGAAAGTTTTGAAAGTGTCAACTGATGGACTTTGACATGTGTGGAAAAAGGGGGAAATGAAGAATGACTCCAAGTTTTGTGGTTTGTGTAAATGGAAACGTGGTAGGGGAGTAAATGAAGGTAGGAAAACTAGAACACGGCTTAAGTTTAGAAAAATGAGAAAAGGGTAAGATTATGAGCTGCTTTGAATATATTGAGTTTAAGGTGCTTGTGTGAGTCCAAATTGACATGCTTAAAAAGTAATTTAATAGAGGGATGTGAATTTTGACATACAGATCTTGATTAAGAGAAAGACAGCGATAAAAGTAGAGATTAATGGTCATTTATACAAAGGTAATGAATGAGACTAACAGTGGTAGATTTGTTAATTGAAAGACAAACTGTCCACATACACTGACAATGGTTAAATTTAAAACTAGCAATGGAGACTGAGAACAACATATGCTTAAAGCAGAATCAGAAGAGTGTATTATGGGATTTTAATGTAATGATAGTGAGAATATCAGGAAGGAGAGGCTGGTCATTTACATATTATATAACTTTAGGTAATATATATTATTAAAAAACATGTCTAGGGCAGAAATAGGCTGTTTTAGACATTATGATAAGGGAAAGCCTCACTGAGGTGATAATTGACTGGAGACTTAATTTTAAACAGTAAGGAAACATTCAAATTTTGGAAGAAAAACGTTTCAGGCAGTCAGAATAGCAATTGACGTGAACTTAAAATGGGTAAAGAATGGTAAGAAGGCAAATATGGCCCGAGACACTTTTAGAAAGGTAGGTACAGATTAGAGCAAAGGGGGACTTATAAGCTATGGAATTTAGACAGGGGACTTTACTCCAAGTGTAATGAGAGGTTGTTGAAAGATTCTCAGCAGAAAAGTATTATGATATGATTTACATTTTCAGAAGAATATCCTGATTCTACAGGGATGAAACTCTACAGGGGGAAAAGAAAACGGAGCTTAATTAGCCATCTATTGCGGGAGTCCAAGTGAGGATGATGGTGGAATGACCTATGATGTTTGTGGGAGAGAGCTGAAAAGTTTTTGTATTCAAAATCTATCCTGAAGGTGGCAAAGTTCAAAGCATTTGCTAATATAGAGTGAAGAGAAAGGAGGGAGGCAAGGTGACATGTAGGTGCTAACCAAGATGGGAACACTAAGAAAAGAGCTAGTTGAAAGAAGAGGTGAACATTTCTGCTTTGGTGCAGATACACTTTCTTTCTATGTTTTGTAAACATTCAAGTGTAACTACTAACTAGATAGTGTGATGATATAAATGTGGAAGTTAGGGGATAGTTCCAGGTTAGAGCTATCAGGGGACCTAAATGAGGTCAGGCAATTAGAAGAGACAAACAAGCTAAGGTCAGCAGATTCCATATTCAGAGTTTTGAAAGATAAAGATCCCAAAAGTAGACTGAGAAGAAGTCATTTTTGTAGCAGGAGGAAAACTTTGAGGGTGCGCTGTCCCAGCGGCCAAGTGAAGACAGCGATTCAGGAAGGCAGGGTGCATCTTCTATTTCAAATGCTGCCCAGAGCTCGAAAAAAGAGAAGGACTGGCAAACAATCATGTAAGATTAATAATTCAGTGAGAGAGTTTCATTGGGTTGCTGGAGATAAGACATGGGAGAAGATTATGACAGAATGGGAGCTAAGGAATTGGAGGTAGCAGATACAGAAATCTTGATTTTGATAATTTTATTTTTTCTGTAATAAGAGAATAAAAATGGGAGATACAGTTTTCAAAGGCAGTGAGGTCAAGGAGTGTCTATTCCCCCCTGCCCCATGGTAGTAGTAGAGCATGCTTGCTGATACAAAGCACCTAAGTTAAATTTTTCTAAATGGAAAATGACTTTCTTCCAGAAACACAGTCTCAAAATACAGTCCCACTCTACTTTGTCCATTCTCTCTCTCCTGTTGGTGATACCATCACTGAGCTCACTGCTTCACTCACTTTGTGGTCACTCTTATTCAGCCAATTGTATCAGTCATACTGCATTGGGCCACTTCTGACCATATGACTCCTCACCTTAAAAACATTTAAATGAGGCTTCCAATATTTATAAGATTTTGTTCAAAATTCTTACTGGAATTAAGGCTTTCTCAAGTTTTTTCTTGGAAATCATCAAAACCTTCAAAAGTTTCAGATCTTTGGCTAATGGCAGAAAAATTCCCCATTGATAAAATTATCTGTGTTTCTGGTCATTGCCCAATCTGCTTTCAAGAGGCCAGCTTGAAGTGGATAATGTGGGCTGAGTGATAATGTTTCTCCTACATGAGACCATTCTGCCAAGAGTGAGATAATATCTTTTCTTTAGCAATTTTGTGAAGGCTCCAGGACACCAGTACACTGAGATATCCTGGTCTTTTTCTAACATGGCTCCAGACTCAGTGAATATATGATGTAGATCCCAAAATACAACTAGAAGACTGTTTTGCTGCCACCTAATCAGGACTGCCAATGTTCCAGCTTCAGTGAGCATTCTCACAGCTCCCCATTTGAACTCAACTAGTTCCATACTATCAAGTCATCCCTAATATTATTATCTGTAGGATACAATTTGTCATAAATATTTATTAGAGCTTACTAAGTGTCAGACACTGTTTTAGTATTACATAAATTATTTAATCCTCCTTAGTCTTTGAGTGAGTTTCAATTATTGTCTTTAAAGAAATCATGGTTTAAAAACCTTAAGTAACATGTACAAGATCACAATCCAAAGCCATTGTCCTGCACATTGCTATATATACATACTTCCTTCTTATCATTCAATTTATTCCAAAATGTATCAAGGAATACATTAGTACTCCCTTATCCGTGGTTTCACTTTCTGCAGTTTAAGTTACCTGAGGTCAATTGCTGTCTGATAATATTAAATAGAAAATTCCAGAAATAAACAATTTATAACTTTTAAATTTTTAGCTGCTCTGAGTAACATAATGAAATCTTGTGCAGTCCTGCCTGGGAATTGAATCATCCCCTTGTCCAGTGTATCCACACTCTATACGCTACTCAGCGTTAGTCACTTAGTAGCCATTTGAGTTATCAGATTGACTGTCAAGGTATCATCGTGCTTATGTTCAAGTGACCCTTATTTTACTTAACTATAGCACCAAAGCACAAGAGTGTGATGCTGGCAATTGAGACATGCCAAAGAGAAGCTGTAAAGTGCTTCCTTTAAATAAAAAGGCAAGTATATATAAGAAAAAGCATAGTCTATATAGGGTTTGGTACTATCTGCAGTTTCAGACATCCATTGGGGATCTTGGAATTATCCCGAGGATAAAAAGGGCTAGTACATGTTGGAAAATATATTACAATATGGGTTATTACTATAAAGACACCACCATCAAAAAGTCTCGCTAATTGTTTGGTATCACCTGTCCCTACAGAAAGTTTTGTTCAAAAATTACATTTTATTTTAGCCATATTATATGACAAAGAGTAGAAATGCCCTCATTATGATGGCTGGTCACTTTCTCTTATTCTGTCACACTCCCTTGCTGTGTGGGCCTTGTTATGGTTGTGCATTTTCCACCAGAGGCCATGAGTCAACAAAACTCTCAAGAATAGATTTGGAATTAAAATTAGTTTCCCTTTATAATTGCAAAAGACAGCACTCTAGCTGTGAAATGGATATATAAATTCTTCTTAAGCATCAATCAAAATAAAATAGAATGGGAATCTTCCTTAAGTAAGGGATAATTGTGCTTTCTTTATCTTATTTTTTAAATCTATTTCCTTTTTATCCTTTTCATGACCACCACCATGTTTTAATTCTTGTTGTCTGTTATATAAATTATTTCACTACCTATTAATTGTCTTCCATCTTTAGTTTCTTTTTTGTATGCATGACACAAGCCAAAGCTTTTTAAACAGTTTATCACACCACCTCTCCTAAAACTTGCATGAGTCCTGATTATGTCCTCCTGGAGGCTAAAGGTCATTTAGCATTTATTTTTCTATCCAGACTGATAAAAAATACACAGGATCATTGCTATGCTTTGTCCTTGTACATATATTTCTGTAAATGAAAAAATGACTAAATGAATGAGAATAAAGTATCATATAATGGATACATCACATATCAAGTGCATGTGATATTTAATTGTCCTTTTACATTTTTGAAATACTGTTATGGCTAATTTGAGAGACTTCATCAAGATCTCCCTAGTGGATGTAATTTGAATTTGTTGTGTGTTTTCATTACATGTGGTCACTGCCATAGCCTGCAATTGTGAGATACATGTACTAAGAGCACACTTGTGGAAGTTTTGAACTATGTCCACAAATCTTTGATAATAATCCCATTTCAAGATGGAGCCTAATTCCCCACCCCTTAAGACTGGATTTGATTCAATGATTTGCTTGTATTCTAATGTATAGAATATGTTGAAAGCGACAGCTGGCGACTTCCAAAAATACGTCTCACTTGGTTCACTTGCTCTGGGGAAAGTCAGCTGCCATATTTTGAAGGCACTCAAGCAGCCCTATGGAGAGGACCATGAGGTAGGGAGCCGAGGTCTCCAGAAAATAGCCTGTGAGACTGAGTCCATCTGACAATGTCCATGTGAGTGAGCTTGGAAGCAGATTTTCCAGCCTTGGATAAGTCTCCAAATGACTACAGTCCTGGCCAACATCTTCATTGTAACTTTATAAGAGACCGTAAACCAGAATCATCCAGCCAATCTACTTCTGTTTTTCCAACCTATAAAAATAATGAAAACGTAGATGTTTATTGTTTTAAGCCATCGCATGTTGGAATAGTTTGCTTCACAACAATAGGTAACTGAAACAACACTGGGGGCAGATTTTATTTGGAAATGAGTATGTAGGGGGATACAAGAAATATGGTCAGAAATAATTGATCTTATATCCTCCTCTTCATTTTTTTTTATATGTAGAAATTCATAGCCATTATATCAGGAATATAGCTACACTTTGCTTGGTGTATTTGGGTTGAAAAGGTGGAAAATACAGCTCAGACTTACATCATTATCATCATCCTTACTAAATAATATTAAAAATAAACTATTTTCAAATTATACTCTTGTATTCAATGATTTTTACAAAGCCAATGAATAACATTTCACAGCTCTTAAGGACTTAGAGCATACAGCCTTCTCTGTGCCACAAGTATTCTGCATATAATCTTTTTCTTCTTTTTCTATTTTATTTTTATAAAATAAACTATGTATTCCATTTATTCATTGGGAAATACATTTTCATAAATGAGATATATGTTTTGATAGTGCATATGAACTTGTATAGAATGACTGATTAATATTACAATCACAAAGCATGTTTTCAAGTTCACATGCCGCCCTTTTTAAAAATGAGCTTAAATTAGATATTAAATTTTATTTTATATCATACCAGATGATGACAAAACAATTTCTCAGCATATGGAAATGTTTTCACAATTAGCACAATAACTTTGTAAAGAGTAAAGCTATAAAAGAAGATGGACTCTTTAGTCAACATGCTATTTTATGTGTTTATTTATAGAAATAGATATAAATTGTGTTTCTATATTCCAAATACTTTTTGCTAGAATAATAAAACAAAAGAACTAAGTTTTTTTAAAGAAAGAATGCACATAAATGAATTTTTATGTCCTTTTTCAAAGCTCATTAAATAGAGCAGTGATTTTTTTCCCCATTCCTATTTTAGACAATTGCATTTTTTCACCCTCCTTTTACAAAAATGTGAGTCTAACCAATAATATTCAGTAGAAAACTAATCAGCCTTATGGAGAGAGACAGTTTGTCATTCTCCACTTTCCATATATACATTAATTTGGTTTCATTTGGTTTAGTTTCCACTTATCTAGGAATTGAAGCTTGCAATTTTTTTGTTTGTTTGTTTTTTTAGCTTATGAGGGAATACTATTTGTTTTGTTTTGTTATGGAAACTTTTTATTGTTTAAAAATCATAATTGAAGCTTTAAAAAACATGCAACCAAATACATGTCGCGATTTCAGCCCCCTACTTCCTGGGGTAAAGCGCAGGACATTTCCCTCCCATCTTGCTACCCACACCACCAGCCAGGACCCTGCCTCGGGGAGGCCAACTTCCTGACCTCCTGCCCAGCTTCTGAGGGAATTCTAAATGTGTTTTCAAGGCAAATAGAAAAGTTGTAAGCTGTATACACAAAGAAAATGCTCAACTATGGTAAAACGCCATCCTATGTGCTGTAGGGTGACTATATGCATGCTTGTTTTATTGTTTTTAATTTGCATATCTTCTGTCTGTCCTTAAATTAGATGCAGGATCTTAATAATTTCACTTGAAACTCAAAGCCTAGATTTTGCTGTGTGAGGAAGTTTCTGAATAAGACATCAAGTTTCTAGCCATCAGAGGATAATTTATTGATACTTGTCAAAAGGAAGTATCAGTCTAACAGAAATCAAGACAAAAGGAATGCCTGATGAATTTTCTTTGAAGTGCCTTTTATAAAAGTCCTTGGTAATACATATTGATGAACTCCAAATTGTCTTGCCTGAAGGGAAAAGAAAGTAGACTGCTTTACACTGTCTTATAAATATTCATCAAAAGAACAAGACTTATGTTTCCAGGCGTGAGGTGAATGATTACGGTTGTATGATTGCCTTGGAATCTGGATAATTAGTAAAACAGCCGCTGACAGTTGGAGAATTTTAAACTTGGTATTTTGCCGTCACTTCATTTGGAATCAGAGATAAAACTTCTTGTTCCAAAGGGAAGCAGATTTAAGGGGATGATGGATTGACACTAGTTCTAGCCAACAGCTGCCTCCATTGTTGGCTTATTTATTTGTTTAGCTGAAAATTAAAAGAAAAATAATTGGGTTTTGTCTTATTTCATTTTTGTTTTATTTATTTATTATTTGGTAATTTATTTTGATCTAATGAACCAGTACCACCCTTGCTAAGTAAGGATGATTTGCTGGATCTCTGTTTTCATTAAAACCTAAACGCTGTAGAGTGATAGAATAACTTCATCCAAATGTCCAGATAAAAATTGTTTTATTTGATTTTTGTGTGTGTGTGTGAGATTGTTGTTATTTTGCTTACCAGACACACTTTGGGATGAGCAATTAACTATGTTTTTTTGTTTTGTTTTGTTTTGTTTTTTTGCTTCTGGAGCTTATATGATTAAAGATGAAATTTGATTAAATGGATATGAAATATTTGATGTTTGATGTATGGTTCATATCAACAATCAGAAAATATCCATCATTTGCAAATTAGTTGTAAATTTTTCCTGACTTTTGCTTCGTAAGCCACCTTCTCACCTGTTAGGAGGAACAAACCCCAATCTCAGGGAACTTTATCCTTTTCAGTGTTTAGCACTCAAATGTAATTAAGCAAATATAATATCTTCTTTGAAGCAAATAGTTGCTCATCTTAAGTAACTGAAACTAATTATGTCTGTTGAATGGAAGACATATTCAGCAAGTGTTTGAAGAATGCTGTCTTCATCTTGAGTAGAAATTAACACCAATGTTGTCATCATGGTCAGAGGGCCACTCTACATTCCCATCTAACAGTTGATAGCTAGCAATATGTGGACCCAAAGGTAAGAAAGTGAAATTTAAATTGATGTGTGCCCAGAAGTAGAATGAGATAGAGGGAACAAAAAAGTAAAGAATAAGGGAATGACAGATTGAGTAAAATGTTCTCATAGAAAATGTTAACATGTTTTCTCCAAACCATCCTCTTTTTCTAAGGGAGATTTTACTGCTTCAAAGACCTTACCTTGGTCAGAAACATACAGAGATTTTGAATTATCCTGCAGCACTGAGCTGTGATAAACGTAGAGCGTGACAATGATGGTGATGAGGGCATTGGTGATCTTGAAAAGGTAATTTGATAGCTTGGTAAGTAAAGTTTTTTCTAAAGCAAAGGAATCATCTTGCACTCACTCTCTCTTTTCTTTTCTTTTTTTCCCTCAATCTTACACTTTGTTTAATGTGCTGTATAATTCATCTCATTCGGAATCTATGAAAAATAGTTTGGAAAAAAAGACTCTCATAAGGCATATGGTGTCAGCAGTCTGGAACATTTAAATCGATCATACAGAACACCTAGACGAATCCAATATGGAATAGAAACAAACCAAGAACAGCCTGTGAACTGAAGTGTCAGTATCTCTGAAAAAATCTATTATTTTTCTTTTATTTCTGAGAAACCACCACTGAGAAACTTACCAAGTATCTATGATATCATTTTTAGGCCATTTTTCCAAGTCTCCACAGAACAAATCTCCATTTAAAATATAAATGGAGGATTGCAGGGCAGAGAAAGAGAACTGACAATAAAATATTTAAAACTTTGCTTTGTTTGCCACATTAACCTGAAACCATGTAATGTCAAACACGGCCTCACAGTATGCATCCAATGGTGCATAAAAATATTATAGTTGAAATATTTCAAATGTCTAGATGCAGAAAACCACAAGGGAAAGGCTACTATCTAAAAATAATAGCTACTATTAATATTTGGAAAATATGGGGGAACATAACACTCACTAAACCACAGCCCTGGTTGGATTTCTGTTAGGGCACTGTGTCTGCCAGAGAACAATGTTTCATGTGAGACGGAATTTATAGTTGTCACTATGAGGGCGTATGATGCAAGGAAAGTGACTGAGTTATTTAACTTTACAAAACTTTTCTTGGTAGTGACTGAAGTGACTTATGTCCTGCTCAGTGGTTCGTTGAAGAAAACAATGAGCTTTAATTGTATTCAGTGGTAGTAGGGGGTGGGAGGGCTTGAATAAGGCCTGTATTCACAGGAGGAAGAGTATAGATGAGCATAAAGCACGCGCACATGTGCGCACACACACATGTTCACACTCCCCTAGGGTCATGTTAATTCCCATGCATACAAAGTATACACAGAAAGTTGTCATTTGTTTATCAGAAAATAAAGGAACCGTAGACACAACAAGCTGACATGGCAATAGTAAACAGGCTTGTATTTCATACTTGTTGTAGTGAATTTTGATGCAAATTTTTCAGTAAGCATAAAAATAGCTACGGAGAAAAACAGAACACACTCTTTGACCAAGAGAATCCATTACTAGAGATTTATGAAAAAAAAATTAGTAGGAAATTGTATCCAGGTGTATATGTAGTAATGTTCAGAAATAGACTTAAATAGAACAAATACTAGAAAAAACTCAAAAGATGAACAGTAGGGAACTGGCTAAATACATTATGTTAAACCCAATAATTGTATTATATTTAGCCATTAAGAAAATATTACATAGATTTTTATTTATATTTATATAAAAATCATATTGAGAGGAGGATATTATATATATGTGTATGCTTCATTCTGTCTATCAAATATCTACTTATATAGATGATTTTATGGGCAAAATTGTGTCCCCCAAATTCATTTGTTGATGTCCTAACCCCCAATATCTCAGAATGCAACTGTATTTGGAGATAGGGCCTTTAAAAGAGGTAATTCATGTGAAATGAAGTCATATGAGTGGGTTCTAATTTGATATCAATAGTGTTATAAGAAGAGGTGATTATAGACACGTACAAGTATGGAGGGAAGACCATGTGAAGACACAGAAAGAGGGATTTCTGCATGCCCAGGAGAGAGACCTCAGAAGAAATCGCACATCTGACACCTTGATCTGGGATTTCGAGCCTCTAAAATTGTGAGAAGATAATTTCTGTTGTTTAAGCCACCCAATCTGTGGTACTTTGTTATGGTGGCCTAAGGAATTAATACAAAGGCATCAGTCAAATTTTAAAATAGTAATCTGTAGATTTATTTTTTGTAATCTGTACTTTTATATTTTTTAACATAAACATGTATCATTTATATAATTTAAACATATATTTTAAAAATTAAAATAATAAAGGAAAAATACCAGGCTACAAGTATATTTTTTTGTGAAACACTAAATATTTGGTGATCACTCCCTCTAAGAATTGTATTAAGAATTAAGGGTAAAACCCTAAATTTATCTCTTCATTCATATGCAGTCCTGTTCAGAAGCTTACTTTTGTAAGTTTTTGCTGTCATTTCTTGCTTCAGGTGGAACCAAACATTTCAATTCAAATAGTTTCAAACATAGTAACTACATCAGAGTTGACTAGCTGAAAATAAGTGGGATGATATTTTTGTTGCAAAGATCCTAAGTTCCTAGTCAGTAGAGGCCTTGTGTTTTGAAACTTTTCCCCATAGTACCTAGCAGAGTTATAGACATGAAATAATCCTTCATAAATATTTGCTGACTGACTTATTTAAAAACTGAGAAGGATGAACTACTTCTCAATAATTTACTTTGTTCAGCACTTTACTAATTGATGTATGTGTCCATGTGGTAAAAATCTTCAGGTTGTTGATTTTAAAAGCTACTCATCAAAACAGAATCAGGGATATGTCATTTTTCCCCTAAAAAAAAAAAAGAATAAAACCCAGAGTATATTGAGTCAGAGAATTTGCCCTGGAAATGTCAATATCAGATATGTGATAGAGAGTAGGACATGGAAGTGACAGTCAAACTGTATTTAGTATGGCCATTTATCAAAAGTTTGGACTGCCTTGTGCATAGTGTTTTTGATTCTATAGGAGAATTCAAAGTAACCTCATCTCTGAATCCAACACATTCTCTAAAATCCCTATATGTATGTTAGGGTTTAAAACAATGTAATTTTATCTATAAAGGAGAAATATGTAAATGTACATCAAATAAACATAACATAAACTTCAGTAAATATACCATTGAAGGCTTAGGTAAAATATTTCAGAAAAGGGAAATCATTTTCTTGACATTGGTTGTTTAGTTTAATATAAGATTCTTGATAACACTATAATTGTTTATAACCTATGAGCATTCTCCCTCAGACACTGTATAATTGCTTTAGTTTATTATATAAAATATGGTTTAAATTATATCTATATACAATTTAAGCCCCATGAATGTTCCTTTCTTGAAAATAATAATGCATGATATATATAATATATAAATATATATTATAACTATATAATATATGTGTATATATATTTACACATATATAATATATGTGTGTATATTTATGTTTATATATATGATATATATATATGATATATATATATATATATCATATATATATATGGAGAGAAAGAGAGAGAGAGAGAGAGAGAGAGAGTTGATCTGGGACAGGTATCATCTCCATAGGGTACCAATCTTATTTATTTTCGAATATTCAATCAACACTTCAAGTGTCACTATAAGAAGATGATAAAAATCTGTGCTTTCTTCTGAGAAAATAACTATAAAGGAATTTATTTAAAAATACAAATCCCTTTACAGGGAAAGTGTGTATCAATCAAAATCGCAATTTTTCTGGTATGGCCCGGAGGACTGTCAAGTTGTTCTGTATTTCCTTCTTGTCTTTTGGTTATTAGTGATTTTGCCTGGCCCCCTCAGCCAGCCACCCTGTGCTGACCAGCCTCACTCTTTCCTCTTTATGTCTCATAGGAGCCACCTGTGACCCTCAAGCCCCAGCTCGCTCTCCTAACCTCCATCTGGACCAATTTCAACCTTTCACCATCAGCCTGAGTTAGTTTAAGCCACTTATGAAAACTACATTTTCAGAATTCACAAATACTAAGAGCTTTTATCCTCAGTGCTGCAAAAGATGTTGCAAATACATTAAATTAAGAAGTATTTCAAGAAAGGCTGCAAAGTTTTGACTCCATTAAGGCTGCCGAGATCATAAACACATTGTCCCAGAAATCTTAGCACCGGTGCAGCTATAGTAAGTTTAGATGTATCGATGCTAAAACTTACTCATATATAAAAGTTTACTTGAAAGTATCATTATTTGCATTTAATAAGCACTTGCTGGTTTTTTACAATTTTATAAAAAATTTTTAATATTAATTTTTGGTTTTAGTCATTCTAACTAAAAACTAGGTAAAGCAAAAATTTTTAATGAAAAATTGTAGTATTCAAAATTCCAAAACATATAGTAATCATACCTAGTTAAATTCTCAAATGTTGTTTTTAAAGTAAATTTGTAATATTAAACTTTTGAAGTTATTAAAGTATAAAACTGCACTGAGACTTTTGAGATACCCTAGACTTCAAAATTCTTCACTGAAAATATATATTTTTGTAAACACTTGAACAAAGGAAAATAGGAATATAGTATGCCTTCTCCACCTCTTTTGTTCTACTGTCCTTTAAAAATTGCTGAAAATTATTTTGTGGGACAGTCACTGGCCACAGTCATCCAGAGACCGAATACCACAGAGCTGAAGGGAGCAGCTCAAGTCGTGGATCTGGTTCATGAAGGTAAAAATTCCCTGGACTGCCTTTTCATTTCTTTCTTACAACATAAAAAATAAGCTTATAAAGAATTATGGACTATATTTTTATCATGGTGCCTGCATATACCTAATATCTCCTTTGACTAAACTTACCTAACCCTTGCTCTGAGTAGCAGCATCAGGCATGTCCTTTGCACAAAACGTGGCTCTTGTTTGGACTGAAGTGAGGAGCTGTACTGCCTTCGCCTGCAGAACAGGCCCTGCTCCGGCCTTCCTCGGCGGCATCACTCCCCACAGGGAAGGAGGGTGTGGAGAGGGGCCTCTGGGGCCAGAAGGACTTCACTTGATATCACATTTGGTCCTCAACACAGAATGATAAATGTTGGTTCACAGATGAAAAAGGGTGTTCATTTTCCTTGGGAGATTTTTCATGCATTTTAAGATTTATTGTAGTCCTGATCTTAACTTATTTTTCTGACTTTTGTATTTGAACACTTTCTTGATCTATCTATTGTACTTGCTTTAGAAAATGTTACTGTGCCATGTCTAATTCTCACAAATATTTCATACTCAGTGACCTTTTCTCATGTATTCATAAACCTATACCCTTCTTCTCATATGTTTACATAATTTCACATGCCAGGTACTTTGCCCCCTTTTGTCTATTTTTGAGAGAAGAGATGGAAATAACCCTTGCTTTTGGAAAAGAAAAACTTGAACTTGTATATATTAGTAAGAACTTAAAGAAGGTTTTCTGAAATATGTGTGGGAGCAGTGATGCTGAAAGATTATATATATATATATATATATATATATATATATATATATATATATATGGCAGTAAAAGCTAATGTAAAAACATATAATCCCATGGTTCCCAAATTTTGCACCAAATCACCCCAGTGCCCTTCAGAGGGTTAACTAAGAGGAGCACCATGGAATATTTTAAATTTTCAAGGGAAACATAGCACTATTTAACATCTGCTAGACCTGTCACAAACTACTAACTCCAGGTACACAGTCTCCTCATTAGATTAAGGTACATTTGTTTCATTGACATGCTATCTTTTTATCACAATAATAGCTGCGATAGAAGCAAACACAACTCAGTGTGTGTCAGAAAGTGAAGGTGGCAGTGTTCAATCTGATTTTGAGATTTGAGAAGTTGTTTAGTACTCAGTAGGCACACATATCCCAATATATCCCATTAGTAGTTGTAATTATATAAGAATAAAATAAAAATATTTCTAATTTATGTGTTTTTTTTCCAAACAGCTAAGATGTTAGTAGGATGTAAATACTTCCTAAATTTTTCAGACCTAATAATTTAATAAACATATGTAGTAAGTATTTCTTTTGATCTACAGGTGCCCTGAAAAAAATTACTTAGGCACTAAGGGAGCTAGCTATGAACTCATAAAGTTTGTATAATGTACTTGTAAATGAAAAAATATGGATTAACATTTAATTTGTTTTTGTATGAGAAAGGCCTGTCTGACCAAGAAATAGCTATAATAACATCAATAGTAAAACTAATATTTATGTACTGAATGCTTACTATTTAAGATCCTGTGCCTTAAGGTTTATATGAATTGTACAAATTATTACAATAATATTTTAAGGTAGGTTTTATTTTAATATTATTTGAGATTTAGCATAATTAACTTTCCCAGGATGAGGTAGCTAGCTGGCATATAAACCCAAGTATTAAACTATAGCACAAGTCTATATGCAGCAAAAATGTCAAACAGCTAATAATATATAAAAAGTTGTCACTGGATATTTTAAAAAGCACACGAAACTGTCAATAGAAAAATGAGTAAAAATTTAATAGTTAATTCACAACAGAAATAATGCAGAAAGAAACAGAAGAAAAAATACCTTATTAGTAATACAAAAATTCAAATTAAAACTGTAATAATTTTAATATCAGATTGCAAGCCCCATAATAGCAGCAACCATGGATTTTCACTTCTGTATTTGTCATATTGCAGGTATAAATAGCTATTTTTCAAAAGAATGACATTCTGACTTTAACCTAAAAAAATTAAAAACGTATTGAATTCATATCTAGTAATTATTGAGTGACTATGGGTATCTAATCATGCTAGTTCTTAGATACACTAAAGAACAGCACATAGCCCTGTCCCTGATAAAGATTAATAATTATGGATCTCAACAATGTTGAGATGCAGTGAGATATTCATTGTAGGGGCAGAAAAATTGTCTTTCTTTTCTTCTAGGTTCTATTGGCTAATCTAATAATTAAATTGACATAAGATAGATTAACAGGAGAAAAACAAATTTATTCATGTATGTAACGGAAGCTTATATGCCATCTTGAACTAAGAGATGAGACAAGGGCTTGGGGCTTCAGAGGAGTAGGGTAATTCACAGGATAGTAAGAAGAGCTGATGTTTGGTAATTAGATGTTTACCCTGCTATACAGATAGGTCATTCAGATAAGCGTTATCTCTGGTAAGAGCTCTCTTTCTGGGTAAAGCCTCCTATCTAAATTCTTTTACATTGTTAAGGGAGTGGTAAAAGGTTATTTATTTATTTATTTTCCCTTGAATCTACTGTGTCTTGATTGACTTCAGCTCAAAATAATCCACATGCCAACGTGGAACATTTTGGGGAAAGGTTTATTGAACACTTCAGCATTCTCATACATTGACGTTGGTGGCAGTGTAATTGAGTACAAACTTTCTGAAAAACATTTTAACAATATGTGACAAGTCTGAGGATGGACTCACTCTCTAATTCTACTTTTAGGAAACTTTCCTAAAGAAATAATCAGAATGGCAGTAAAATATTTGCTTTCAGCGATTTTCATCACAGAGTTATTTATTAGAGCAAAACTTTTAAAGCAGCAACGGTCAATAACCACTGAATGGTTAAGTGAATTATGGCAATTCAAAGGATAGGGCTATTAGGCAGTCAATGAAAACTGTATTTTTGAAGAATATTTAATAGTGTAGAAATTGTGCTTTGTGAAATAGCAGTGGAAAAGCAAAATAGAAGAACTATTACCAATCAATTTTTAGAAATCACAAAACCACAATTGGAAAAAAAGGGGGAGCATATAGTTGGAATCTAATAGCAACGTGAACATACATACACAAACGTAGTGCTGAAAAAAAGATTAGGGATTAAAAATAATTATATCAGGGCATTAAGTTTGGGGCTATGGGTATTTAAAAATTTTTTTTCTCCTTTTTTATTTGACACTATGATACAAATTTTATCTAATATGCATGCATTGCTTTTATAATCTGATAACTTGAATATAAACTGTAGTGACCAATATCAAAGAGAATTTAATTCAAATATAAGTGAGAAATGAATGGCAATAAAAAATAACTCTTGTGGTCAGTCGGTTAAACATATGGCTTTAAGGGTTTCAAAAGTATCAAAGTAAATTTGTATAAGGCTAAATTATTTAAAGTTAAAAGATAATTTTTTATTCGACATTTATTAATATTTAGTACTTATTATTTGCAAGACATTGTATCAGCCAGGAGCTAAGCTAATTAGACAATTATTTTATAAACTAATGAAATAGACTAGATTATATTTTATAGTTATCAGTATTTTATTGAAGCATAATTAACTGGAAAGAGACAATACTCAGTCTTCAGCTCAGGGGATAACTAAAAGAAAAAAATATGTATTTTTCTTTTCCATTTCTTTCTCCAAAATGATTATTTCATATTTCATGCAGCGATTACTTAACATTTATTTAGTATTTACTATTTGCAAGGCATTGTATCAGCCAGGAGCTAAGTTAGAGAATTATTTCATAGTCTAATGAAAGAGATTGTTATTATTTTATAGGTATCAATATTTTATTGGAGCACATTTAATTGGACAGAGACAATACTCGGTCTCCAGTTCAGGGGAGAACAAAAATGAAAAAATATATTTTACTTTCTCCAAAAATAATTATTGCATATTTCCTGCAGGGATTCTCAATCTTCTTGGAAAAATAAGGAGAATATCAAAATGGACATAATAGATTTTCTGAGTAGTTTGTTCAGAATTACCCATGAACACAATAAGATCAGTGCCAAAACGATTGCAAATGACAAGCCATCAACTTAAATCAATGCTCACAGTAGTAAAAGATCCTACAGTGAGGGTTTGAGAAGAAAAATGATAAGATGAGAAAGCCTAGGCAGCTTTTGTATCCTGAGTTGTAGTGGAGCAATTGGAGAAAGACACATTTCAAGATTGCCTTGAGGCAGAGCTTTGGACTGTCCGCTAAGAAAACAGCAGCAAGCCCACATGCAGAGGTGGATCAGACTCTTTAACAAAAGAATTGACTGAGTCACAAATAGTGTCAGGCTCAGCACAAAGCAACTGCAGGCTGAGATAAAAGGCACACTTTAAGTATTTGCTATCTGGAAAATATGGCTTCCAACATAATCTTCCCCACTTGAACCAGAATAGAAGGAACTCATCCTTTCTGAATTATGTAGCATAACAATGGAAATACCATATTCCCTTTATTTAAAAAAGAAAATAATTTCTAACCCTATTTCTATATGAATTGTCCTTAAGTTTTGTTTTGTTTACTTTATATCTAATCACTTTGTAACACACCCACCACCACTTAACTGTCACCAGAGAACAGACCCTTCTCGTCATGGTGTCCAGGTTCTTGGTATCCTGAACAAAGAATTGAGCGGGACACAGAAAGGCAGTGGTGAAAGAGCAGTTTATTAGAGGCAAAAGCACACTCCAAAGAGATAGGAGTGGGCCTGAGCACAAGGGAGTGGCTCAAGGGCCCCGGCTAGTGAGAGCTTGGTGGTTTTATTTTCTTTTCTCTAGAATGGGCTACTCACCTCTAGGTGTGGGGCCACTTGATTGGCAGCTGTGATTGACAAGAGGTTACTACTCATCTTTTTAGACTGTGCATGTTCCTTCCCAGAATTCAGTCTGTTATAATGATATTAATGAATTTCTGGGCATATGCATTATATTATAATGATTTACAATGAGGCTAAGGTGAAATAAAGGTTGTTGTAGCTTTTACTGGGCAGGTGTGAGTGACCAGTCTAATCTAGTTAGGTAGGTAGTGTCTTCCTAATGATTAATGGTTATAGTAGATAAGGTGAAAATTTGGGCATAGAGAGCAGGTTTCTGGGAAGTCTCTGGGCGGTCACTCACCGTAGGCCACGTCAAACATGCAGGAATGTTTGGAGACCCCATTCCTACCTCTAACTGCCTGCCTCATTTCCCCCTGAGAAGTGTGATATCCCCATAAATCTCTATGGGAAGCTGAGGGACAGGAGGTCTCTTCTTCTGTATCTGCTTCCTGCTGAATGTGGTCATTGTCCCTGCCTAACGGGAATCCACAGAACTCTCACCCTCTCTGATCTTAGATGAGAGAAAGGGGTCTTGAGTTTCACCTAGAAGTCTGTGTTGACCTCTTTGGTTGGGATGTGCAATGGCCCCTAGATGAGGAGAGATAGATTTTAGTTAATAGATTAACAGCACTGGCCCAAGGAACAGGACTCAAAGCTGCTGACACAGGGTGAAAGTCTGTTTAACTCCATGGGGTCTGTGGGTTTTTCCTCTGGTTTTAACTAGTTATTCAGGTGGCGTTGTTTACCCACGAGTTGGGCCTGGAACAGCCTGGAAAGAATGCTGGGCCACAACGATTACAATCGACAAGCACAAATTACAAGCTTCTGGGTAATTAACTGAAGCAGGGGATAAGAGACATTCTATGATTCAGGCTAGGAATAATCTTTAGTTTAAGATTAAGAAACTGATTTAAAAAGTGATTAAGACCAGGGATTAGGGAGCTAAGAAACTAAGGGGAAGGAGACTGAAAATTCCTATAGTGAGGGGGCTCTCTTGTATCATAACCATCATCATCTCCATCCTGACCATTCCTACCACAACATCTTGTAAATCTGAACTGCAAAAAAAAAAAAAAAAAATCTGTTAAAAATTAATAACTCTGGTAAAAAAATTAAGAAAATGATGCCAAAAAAAAAGATAATGCTACTCATTTCACATAAAGTTCAGGGCCAATTTTGTACAAACCCATCTAGGAATGGAAAACAAGAGAGAATATTTAACTACATGAAATTGTCACCTCACACATCTATCCACAAATAGACTAGGGTATTATTTTTAGAGAAAAAAATCATCAAGGCCATCAATCAATACAAATCAGCTCTCAAAATAAGCAAGCAAAATATTGCAATGTAGTTGTAGAAGAATAAAATATAAAACAAAGGAATAATTTTCAATCTTGCTGGATAGCTCTAATCTAGAATATTGTGATTTATTTTAAGGTTAAAATTGACCTACAAATTGTGATTTTATTTATCAGCAATACTATTTATGAATGTTACATTGACTTTGAAGAATTTTCTTCTTTTCCCTTTTATAGAACTTCTTAAAAAATTTTATTGAAAAGAAAATATTTCTACCTCACTCTCCCTCTTTTGAATTATTATTCTGGTGGGTTTTTTTTTTCTTAAATTTTTAATATTTCAAGGGATTTTTCTACTAACTTCATACCTCTTTATTTCCCCTTGTATCTGGTGTTTCATTACATAATCTATTTTTAAGTTGATGGCCTATATCTAAAAGGTTTCCAATAAGTTTTCCATTTCTGAATTTCAAAGAACACCTTAAGTAAACCTTCTCTTGTGTATAACATCTATTTTAAAACAATGTATCTTAATCAGAACAGTTTTGTGATCAATTTAGTTGTGGAAAATACAAAATTCTAACATTTTTTATTGCTTTTACAGTTGCTTTTAGAACTTTCTCTAACCTTTTATTTAAATGGAATTCTTCAGTGTTTATAACTCATATAGTTTCCAGAGGAAATTATAATGATATGTTGATTGCATGCATTTTAAATATATTGACTTAGATATGAAGAAAATGTTTCAGAAAAGAAAAAAACAAAAATGAAGCTACTTTGAAAAACACTACTGAATAATTTGTGTAGTTTTCTAATTTCCACCTTCTTTTCCTGAAAATAGTAGCTTTCACTCAGTAAAATCTATACTTTTTCTACCTAGGTAAGAGGACTTTTAGTGCATTCTTTGAAAAATTATAATAAAAATAATATATTTCCTTCATCCTGTGTCCTTATAAATGTGAAGAGAGGTAGATGTTGAATAAGAACTTATGTAGTGAATAAAGATAGACATTTTATTATCCAAAATATGGAATATAAATTATTTAATCTCTATTTTCTTTTCATGGATATTAACAATTATAGTTTAAAATTAGGGTTAAATAGTAGAACTTGTTGTTATCACAGAAATTATGGTCCTTTGTTAGCTCTTAACTTAATCATAAAGATATTTTCTGAAAAATCATTATTATTTTATTTGCAGCAAGTTGTATTACTGATTGGGTATTTGATTATAAGAATTCTTTATGACTGAAGTACGTTATATCCCAAAAGTTGATTAGTAATTCTGTCAGAGGCTATGTTACATCCTTGGACCAGCCCATAAATGCCTGTTTAACTCACGTTATTGAAACAAACACATGTTTTATAAAAAATATAGCAGAAAATAATTATAAACCTATATATAAAAGAGAAAAATAATAAAACTAAAAAATCAATAGCAAAAGTGGCTAAACTTATTTATGAAGGTAAATGTATCCTTATTAAGGTTCTGAAAGAAACTTTTTGCCAAATGTATAAACTTGAGGAGTGAATGGTATTTATTCTTTATTATTACTAATTTTAAAATCCTGTGGGATTTTTTGTTTTGTTTTGTTTTGTTTTATTTGTGGTGGTTTGTCTACAAACGTGCTGCCCTCACCCCCCCACCCCCAACCCAATGAACCGGGCCTTCTGGTACTTATGTATTTCAGGAGTCCCCTCCCACACTGCATCAGAAATGGTACTGTATAGCAAATAGAAAGCAGAGAGAGCTATGCTGCATGACGTCTGAGGTTAGGTAGTAAAAACTATCTAGTTTTTGCTTGGGCTTTTGGAACACTTGCTCTGGGCAGAAGGTAGTGCCTATGTTAAAAGTCCAGTCACTCTAAGAAGAAGATGCTATGAGTATGAGGAAGTCCAAAAAAGCCATGGGAATAGGTCATGTAGAAAAGAAGGGAGGAGAGGAGAGAGAGAGAGAGAGAGAGAGAGAGAGAGAGAGAGAGAGAGAGAGAGAGAAAGAGAGAGAGAAAGAGAGCGCCAGCTTCCTGCTGCTGTTTGAGAGAGAGAGAGAGAGAGAGAGAGAGAGAGAAAGAGAGAAAGAGAGCGCCAGCTTCCTGCTGCTATTTGAACCATCTCAGCTGAAAAGTCAATTATATGTGATGAGAAGCCCACTTCGATGTCTAGCCCAGTTGAAATTTCAAATAACTCCACCCAGTCCTAATCACCATTTTACTGTAACTGCTTGAGAAGTACCAAGCAAGACCACCCAGCTGAACCCAGTTAACCCACAGACTATGGAAAGTAATAATACATTGTTGTTTTAAATTACTAAGTTTGTGGTTTTGTTGTTACACAACAGTAGAGAACTAGACTGGTTTTCCCTTGTTAAAGGCATAGCAACAACACTAAATTGCTTTCATCAACTAAGATTCAAAGGGTACAGAGAAAGAAAGATATTTTCCTTATTGGCTATGCTAAATTGAAAAGGAAAGGTGGTGATGACTTATTCTCTGGGTGATTTAATTACTGTCTAGATGGTTCTAAGAAACCATTTTATGGATTTGATGTTGGTAAACCATCTCCAAAACTTTAAAAATGTCTCTATTTTGGAAATGAAACTTCTTGATTTATAAAATAGCACTTTCAAAAATTTTAGTAAAGACGTACAGGAAAAAAAAAGACTTACTACATCATAGCAAAGGTATAACATTATTAGATTCTATGATATTCTCTGTGTCAATGACAGGTCATAGATAACCATCCGGATATATTTGTTTATGTATGTAAATACATACCTTAATATAGTCATTCTTCAAAACAAACACAATCCTGCACCCTAGAGAGATTTTAATTCAGTTCATGAAATTTGAATCAGACGATTCAATTTAGTCCCACCTCGTTTTTGAGGGGACCATGGATTTATCTGAAAAAAAGTTAGAATATTATACATTGTATTAGAACATAAAATTAAATTCAACTATCTCAGAGGATGGGTTCAGATTTAATAAAAATAAATGTGACTGCTCATTCATTCAAAGAAACACACTCTCATTTTCCTACAGATGCTTTAGTAAAGAGCGCACTAATCTAATTATAGTATTAAAAAATAAATTGTCTTTGTGCTTGCTATAAAATAAACAACACAGCTGCAGGGCCTGCCGAGCTTCACTTATTAAAGAAAATACCTTTTGATGATTAAGAAAGACAGATTTGTTTGAAGCATGAATATGCTCACTGGAGTCTCCTGGATGGAAGGGATATTCAGAAAGGGAGGATTTCAATAAATTGAGAAAAATGTAAACCCAAATAATTAGAGTTAGCTAACTTTTGCTCCCTTTTAGTTTACACTATTGGCAGGGGTGAAGGATAGGGGGTAGGAAAGAATAAAGGATGAAAGAAAAATATAAGACTGGTTTTCTAAAAAATAATGTCTATTTTTTACATAAAGCTTTTACATTAATACCTTTTGGGTAAAATGGCATTGACATTGTAACAATTTAAAAAATATATTGTCTGCATGAGGCACCGGAGAGTTTGGCTATTAATCTGGGATGAGGTTTAGTTATAGATCCTTGAGCAGGTAAGTCTTACCTCTGGTCACTACTAGAGGGTTATCAGGACAACTATGAGAGTGGGCATTTGGCACAAAATCTGTTTGGGTATCATCCAAACTGGGCTGATTTTGAGTATGAAGTGGGCACACTTAATAATTTTTCTGGGACAATAGGCAATAATTGTTGCTGTCCCCAGCAAACCCAGATATATGATCGCCCTACATAATGTTGTTTGTCATTGGCAGGGTATCCCTGTGTATAACAGGATAGGACCCGTGTTCTTAGTTTACAGATAAGGATGCAGAAGAAGATGAAATCCTTTGAAGCACAGTTCACTAGGGGCAGAATAGAACACAGGTCTCCTAGTGCTTTTCCAAAACCACTGCAGCCAAAGATTCCTGTTACTGGTCTACGTAAAAGCTTACCCTTAGAGGTATTTCTTTAATTTGTGGGTACACATTACAAAAGATCTTCCCCAAAATATAAATGTTATCTCTGAGTGGTTATGCATTAAACCCAAAACACCAATCACTCAGTAAGGATAAAATCATCATATTAGCAATCTATTTCCTTAGAAAGCAGGGAACAGTGTCCCAAGGAAATGAATCATAGGCCAGGTTTTTTTTGTTTGTTTGTTT